>NW_028230441.1:18761505-19069471 GCF_043228905.1 Azolla caroliniana
CAATATAACTAAGTGTTTACGTACTAAAATCTTAACGAAGCACAAAGATAATTATTATAGTGTTCCACGCAACGTGTTTGTAGTACTCTGTGGGACCCAATATTTGTATCTACTATCAACATTATCTTTTGACGAGTACAAAGTAAAACCGTTTGATATGTATATTTGTATTTCTCTTCGGCCTCAATTGTGATTGTTTATACACAAGGGGGATGATATCATTTATATATAACTCTTGTATAACTTCTTCATCCACATGTTCTTAGTGATGCCCTGTGGCAGTGCATCTTACTACGCTAATCCTCCTGAAAACTCCTATACCCATGGATTAGACATTGACTACAAACTATAACTCTTATAAATTCTTGAACCAAATTGCCTCTAAGGTTAAAAATGATCTGGTTGTTGGTAACATAACATTGCCATGATAGGATTGTCTTATGTTATTAACACAAAGCAATGGACTTTGGTAACATGCACAATTCATAACTTGATTTGAAAAGAGCTTCAAGCTTCTAAATGCATGTGTATATGTGTGTGTGGAGCTTGGGAGTCTTACAAGCCAAAAATGATTGCTTCACACACGTATGGATTGATATGCTTGGTCAATGTGACAACTTGACATTTGCATGAAATGTTTGATGATTAAAATGTGTTCAAGAACTATATGTTAAATAAGGAAAACTCTAAAAACAACTTTGCTAAATATGCCTTATTCCCTATACAATATTGTTTTTAAATTTCCTTAATTGTATGTTTAACTCTGATTTGGAGCCTCAACTTTGACCATATTTATCTCCACAATAATCTTTGAAGTTGTCCTACATTTAAGCAACTTATGGAAGCATATTTAGGAATTAGGTCTGTTACCTATTGAAAGCCTTAAAACTAGGGCTATTTCTAGGGGCAATCTTTCACTCTACCAAATAGTGATCGCACTTCTTATTTTCTAACTTCTTGCCAAATACTCTCTCTCTCTCTCTCCCTCCTCACACACACACACACACACACACACACACACACACACACATTGGTATCTAAAGGTTCTTCGTCATCATATTACCAAATATAAGAGGGATTGCATATTAGTAAAATAATCTATGGATCACAATCACAATACATACTTGATGGATGCTTGCTATTGGGCTAACTATACTTTGCTTTATTTTCAAGAGAGCTTAGATCTAATGGGGCTAGTCCACCCTTGGAGAGCTTTGATGTAGACATATAAATGCAATATATCAATCATTCACACGTAACATTTACTTCCCCATCAACTCACAACAAGAAGACTTGATGATTTATTTATGTACGAGAGAGGCTATTCGCTTATGTTGCTAGAGAGACCAAACAAGTAATCAACAAATGTTTAAGGAAATGAACTTGAACAAAACAATCACATTAACAAGCCCAAAAGATGATCGATCGCTTAATCCAAAATTTTCCTTTGTGAAGAAATCATTGGTTTACAATGATAAATATCACAATATGTTATATACTAAGTGAAGCATGTGAGAAGATTTTAGTCCAATTAACATGTCCAGAGATGAGCATGTATGTGCATCGCATCATCATGCACACCAGGGAACTAGCTCTTGCAGACATATATAGCAAGGAAAAACATATACACATATATGCATACAAACCAAGGAAAATAATCCCAAGGAACCCTATTATCTCACTCATGAATTCAAGGGTAAGACCTTTTTTCATCTCTAAGGAGTGAAGCATCATGGGCAAAATGATGCACCAAGTTCAGATTAAAAAAAAGACAATTCAAATCAAGATGATAAATGTCATGGTCTGCATTAACATAACAATCTTTACGCTCGCCCGAGAATTGCTGAGTTTAGCGCGGAACCTCCATCATCATGCAATGACATGGGAGCTGAGGAAGGAGAAGGATTGATCTCTCCATGCTCTTCCTCCACATCCCATAGGAAGGAAGCATAGGAAGCCATGACATAGCTGTGCACATATAAAGCAAGAAACCATGGATTGGTAAGACCATAGAAAACCTAATATCCATGGAGCACGCATGGCACATTATGATCTAATCAAGCATACATGGTAGGTACATTATGATATCTGAATATGAGACAAATCAAGCATTATGGCAAAGCATCATGACATATCATGATCTGACAAAGCAAAGCATGCAATCATATCGTGATCTATAATCAAGCATACAATATAGCATGATGCACCATATTATCTATCATCATCAGATCAAGCATACATGGCACCATATGATCACGATCATCATCAGATCAAGCATACAGAGCGTTATTACATCATTATCATCATGATTCAGTCAACAATCCATGCATGCATCGCATCATGATCTAAACAACCATGCATGGCATCATCTAAGCAAACCATGCATGGCATCAACGTCAAGATATAAATCAAGCATATAATCATTTTTGTAATTGTAAGGCCAACTAACCAGTCATTAGGAGCAGCCTGAATTGCCTGATCATAGTACATTTCTGCCCTACGTTCATCCTTATGGGCAGCCCATTGCAACTTTGCATACTGAGAGAGAACTTCACCATCATAAGGGTCAGCCAAGATAGCCCTTTCATAACATTCTTCCGATTTCCTCACATCTCCTCTCTGCAGAACAAGGCCAAGCGTGAGAAGAATATTAGCCGTGGAAAACACAATTAGGGATCTGAAGAATGGTTTCACGAGAAGAAATATGTGCAGCGTGACAACAATTAGAACAGATCCAAGAAATGTTGTTTGAGAAGGAACAGACATTGTGAACACAGTTAGAACACATCAAGAAATGATTTAAGGAAGCACTGACAATGTAATGTAACCACAACTGGAACAGACCAAGAAAATAATTACGGAAGGATGGACGACAATTTTCCCAGTTAGAACTTGATCAGGGAAATGGTTTCTAGAATCTTTGCGCCTACCTCTGCTAAAAACTGTGCATAATTGCTGAGGAAGAGCGGATTGTTCGGGTTTTTCTGCAACATGCTCTGGTAATAAGCATCTATTTGATCGTCAGAGGATCCATGGCTGCCTTCCTCTGCAGTTGAGCGTGAATAGAACCCAATACCTCCATTACCAGATCCTGAAAACCCACTTCCCAAGCTCAGGAAGCCTAATTTAGACCCGTCTTGAGAGGAAAGCGCGGGTCTTCCAGGCTCGTTGAATTCTTCTGGCGCTGCAGTTATGGAGACGGAGAAGGTAGAGAGCAGATCTCCTTCAGATTGAGCTCGATGGAGGGCCGGAGGTCGGGATACGAAGGGGCGATCTGAGGAAGAGGAAGAGGAGTTTACGTGACATTCTGCAGAAGGTCGACGATGGTGTAAAGCACAAGAAGAAGAAGAAGAAGAAGAAGAAGAAGTAATGGTAGATTGTGGGTGAAATTCTGGTGCAGAAGAGGAGGCGGGTAAAGAAGGAGAGGAGGGTTGGATGAGGTGATCGGAGAAGAGAGAAGTTACAGTTATTAGTGAAGGAGCAGAAGAGGTGCGAAGAAGCATGGCGATGGATGGTGATGGTGATGGTGATGGTGATGGTGATGGTGATGGTGATGGTGATGGTGATGGTGATGGTGATGGTGGGCAAAGCTTCGAGGGGGATCAGAAATGTAGGCCACAGACGAGACAGAGACAGAGACAGAGACAGAGACAGAGACACAGAGAGAGAGAGAGGTTATGGCTATGGCGAGAGGTTATGGCTTCTTCTTCTTCTTCTTTCGAATGAATGTAATAATATAAATATGTATGTATATATTTGCTCATTCTGTGGGCAGAAAAACGCAGGTGGGGGAGGATCGGACGGAGAAACGCAGGTGGGGGAGGATCGGACGGAGAAACGCAGGTGGCTGTTTTCTTTATGAATATGTATGTATACATACATATATGTATGTACATACTGTGGTGGAGATGGACGGATGTGATGGGATGGGTGTCCATCCCATCCCATCCCATCCCGTCCATACACATACATACATACATACATACATTATTACATACATACATTATTACATTATTACATATGCATACATATGTTGTACTTACACTTCCATCTTCCCCTCCCAAGCTTTTAAAATGGAACAAACTAAACACATCTCTACATATTCCAGAGGAGCGAGAGATGTGAGTTTATATGGAACCCTTCTTCTTCCATCTCAAGGGTTTGCCGGTTTTCTTGAGGTACATTCTACCCCCCCCCCCCCCTTCCCTGTACATGCATTATGGACATCGCCCCATGCCCATACACGCATGATGGAAGACATACAGTATGTATGTATTCCCAACCGACCGCACATTTTGTGTCTCTTGACCTTCATCATCTCAGCCTCCTACTTTGCTCTTTATGGGAGCCCCCATCATACCTCGAAATGTCAAATTAATATACCCTCATGAATGCGTCTTGTTTATCTTTATATTATTAGTCCTTGTTTCTAGTGAATCCACCTTTGTCTTGTCTCCATTTTTGGCCTTGTACCAAATTAGCCTCTTCATCATTTCAGCACCCTCCTTGTTTTTAGTAAATAACCTTTTTATTTTGACCCTAGACTCTTTAATATTTCATGTCCCTTCTAAGTGTTGGACATCTCACCTTCCATGTTGTGGTACGGAAATCCTAATAAGAGTCTTTGTAGAGAGAGGTTTTATTCACATTTTCAGAGGTCAAATATGGCCAATGAAACCAAAAACATAACATGTGAAAGTGAGTAGTGGTTCTCAATTATCAAGAACTTTTCGGATGAATGTGGAATGAAGAGTGCTACTATGACTATGAGATAAATTCGTGCAAGGATTGGGTTTGTTCAAAGACATGGGAAAGCATAGTCAAATGTGATCAAAGGTAGAGCATTATATCAAAGTATGATACTCAAACACCCGAACTTGTTTGGGGCAAAGTGTGCATAATTGACAACTCTCATCATTTGTGCTCCCACACTCTGTCTCATATTGCAATGTGTGCCAGCTAGCTTGTCGCATAGAAGCGATGGTTCGGATGGCAAACAACAGGATGTGCTCTTGTTGAGCGGAGAAGCTCGACTGGATCCGGATCGGAGAACCGTATGGGTATCCGGAACCAAGCGCCGGATCGGAGAGTCGGATTGGATTGTAACCTGTAGGCCGTTAGAGGCCTATGGTCTTAGCCTAGTACATAGGCATATTTCTTGGAGTTAGTGTTAGTCACTCATATGACCATTCAAGTACTTGTTAATACTTATGTCGGTCCTTTTATGGACTTGTATAAAAGTGCTCACTGAGCACATTGTATGTACGGAGAATTGTTTTTGAAATTGAGTTTATGTTGTACTGCTCTCTCCTGTCTCTCATGTGTACGTTGTATGTCCCAAACTCGCCATTAAACCTGTGTTTGTTTGTTGTTGTTATATGGTGAAGCCAACTCTGTTTACAAGGTTCTGCAAGGGTTGAAATCCTCCATTGCCGACAGAAAGCATTAGATAGACGAAAACCTAACTTCCGGTAGAAGAAATAGACATAAGAAGGAAATTGACAGAGGAATGGCAAGCTCGCTTCCGATAGAGAAGCTCAACAGGAACAACTACGCGTCTTGGTCGTATAAGATGCACCAGTACCTGTTTGGACAAGGGTACTGGAGTTATGTCGAGGGAGCAAACGAGGTAGTGTTACCGGCCGGCAAAGGAGTCCAGAGTGGGAAACGGAGAGTTAATTGAGTAGTAGGAATATGGTTGTAAGTAAGCTATGAGTGTGGATGGACGGACCAGAATCGATATGCCGTTCCGGATCCGGACCGATCCCGAACAGGTGCGGATGGCACCGTTTTGTAATACAGACTGGAAACCTATTTAAAGGCCCGGATACAATGTAATAGTTAGCGGTGAATTAATAAAAGCTGAGCGTTATTATCTATCTATGTTAATTGCCGTTCTGTCTTAATTGTTATAGCTTACGCGTGTGTTTATGAAAGACGATCATAATAAGTAACTTAATTAAGTCGGATTAAGCGTTGAAGTCTAATCCGGTTGCCGTAACACCCTTTGGTGAAGTGTCTCCCGTAGACACCCTGTGTTAGGCCATTGTCCGGCCCGAAGAGTTAACATAGTTTTTGGCGACCACGATTCCTGTTTTTGCAGCGAACGACGGCACGGATGGATGTCTAGATCAACGCACGACCTGGTTACAGATCGAACTCGACGCCTTGCCGAAAGGCAAAGGAGACGCGAGGCTTTTCAGCAAGCGGCGCAGGAAATTAGAGAGGATCGCTCGTTTTCCAACGTAATCCGGAGGACTCCCTCTGGTTACAGCAAACATCGATACCGGACGACGGCAGCAGCCTAAGTAGCCTCCGGTAAACCGAATCCCTTCTCCACGCGTTGGCAAACAGAGAAGGCGAAGCAGAAGCCTTTTCAGCATATGAATCGGACTCCGAAGGGGAATACAACGTGCACACGAACTACCGTAGCAGCAACGAAACCCCAGGCGGACCGGAGGACGAAGGATCGGATACCTTACCGACACCGGAACCGGAAGTGCTAACACTGGAACCCCCGGAACTAGCAGAAGAAGAGAGACCTCCGACACCGGAAGTTGAAGAGGAGAGACCTCCGTCACCAAAAGAAGAGGAAAAACCACCGACGCCGGAAACAAAAGAGGAAAAACCACCGACACCGGAGAAAATTCCGGAACAAGCACCAACACTGCCAGCCCGCGCACCGATACCGGACGATGACATGCCGTTCCAGTACTCGAAGTATAGAGATGATCCGGACGCGGAAGCTCATGTGCACACCTTTGAACAAACATGGGAAGCCAACCGTGTGTCCCAGCGATTGACCCCGGAGGAAGAAGAACGCTCTAAGATAGCGGAATTTGGCGTCACATTGGAGGGACCGACAACAAGATGGCGCCGGACACAGGACCCGTCTACCATCAACACCTTTGCAGATTTAAAAGCTAAATTCTTGCATTTTTTTCAAAAAGAGGTGGACTAGACCATAATGGTAGGCTTATTTTATACCATCCGACAGGAGGCAGGGGAGAGCATTCCCCAATTTGTCATCCGGTTTCAACGGATGCATAGTCAGCTTGCCCGCGCACCCCCGGAGGAAGAATTACGGACTACATTTCTAAACGCGCTCCGGGAACCTCTACGCACGGTTTGCACGGTAATTGACTTCCGCACAAGTACCATCGACCAGGTCATTGACCGGGTGAGAGAGATGGAAAAGACAAGCTCCTGGCTCACACTGGGAGCACTCCAACGAGCGTTACCGTCCGATCAAGACCTCCGGTTTCGGCAAGCAATATAGTGCACAACCTGCTTGAATTCCGAACACTCGGCTCTAGAATGCACTATGAGGACGCAATGTGTAATCTGTCAATCCAAGAGCCATACGACGGATAGGTGCGAGTATAATCTGTTGAACCGACAAGCACCGCCCGTCCGACAAATTGAGCCACGCAGCAGCCGGGATGAAGAAGACAAACGTTGGTGGCGAATGGACCGCGACCGACCGGCACAGGATGTCCGGCACGGCGATCGAAGGGAAAATGATGTCCGGTACGGTGATCGGTGGGATAACTATGACCGGCATGATCGGTACCAGGGTTACAATAGACGATACGAACATTACGACCGGGAGCACTCCCCCGGGTATCGTCAGCAACGGGAGGAATACGGCAGATATAACGGGCAACCCCGTCAAGAGTACCGTAATAAGAAGAGCTATAACAAAAAACGGCATTTTGAAAAAGGCGGCTACCCCCGGGATCCGGAACAAGGAGCTCCAAGCAGCCAACCGGTACAAAACCCCGCGCGTACCGCAGGACCTGCCCCGGGTACAACAGACAATGCCGAATCTAGCAATACCCGGAAAGCCTACTGCTACTACGGCCGACAGGAAGGCCATTATAGTAACCAATGCCCGGTGAAGAGCTATGAAAAACGACCGGCGGTAAATATGGTAGTCCCTGAGGTGGCAGATCTGCAGCAGGTGACCACAAGGTCGAAGGGCATGGCCAAGGAATGGGAGACGCATGAGACCATCCGGAAACAAGCAACGGAATGGGTAAAGAAAGCAAACGAACAGAATGTCACAGATTTACAGCGGCAAAAGGAGAACACCGCAGGGCTTGCCGGCGGTAGTCACTCCGAGTGCCAAATTACGTTGCCACTAGGAAGACTCCTACAACTCGTGCTAAGATTCACGGAAGGACTGAAGACGGCCATGACGGCAAGAGAACCATCACCGGCACCGGTACTCTTCTCGAATCCGGAGGAGGGACCAACGGTGGTGGACACCAGCAGTCCGGTAATCACTGCCATTGTAAAAGGGAAAGAACTCCCCGGCACAGTTATAGACGGAGGCTCTAGGGTGAATGTAATAAGCCTCCGGACGTCTGATGCCCTAGGAATTCACGAGTGGGAGCCGTGTCCGTTCTGGTTGCGGATGGCCGATACAAGCTCAGTGCGGCCGACAGGATTAATACGGAAATTAGAAGTCACCGTCGGCGGTCATACATTTTACATCTCGGCCGTAGTGCTACAATTACAGGCACAAGGCGCATACCCGCTATTGTTGGGGCGGCCATGGTTGAAAACGGCACATATCAAACAGAATTGGCAGAAAAATATAATTACCTTCCAGCGAGGAAAAGCCAAGGTACGGGTACCAACATAGCCAAGGACGAGCACTGGCAAGGAATGTACACCGTTGTATGCGGAATGCGTCAACATGCTAGAAGGGTTAGCGGATGAAGAAGAAGCTCAGTACCTGCAAGAAAACCCGAAGATCATACCCCTCTTCGAAATTGACATTGCCGAAGCAGTAGCACCATACTTACCGCAACCGGAAGAGGCTGAAGCAGAACCGGATAAAGACGCAATCTAGGAATTACGGCAAGCGCAGGAAGCGTTGGAACGGGAAATGGCCGTTTCACAGCGCGTAAAAGCGTCGCAACTGGAAAAGGTGAACCTAGGCACCACGGACGAAGCAAAACCGGTGCACATCGCCAAGGAGATGAAGTCCGAAGACAAAACGGCGATGATCACACTTCTCACGGAATTTCGCGATGTGTTCGCCTGGTCATACGAAGACATGCGAGGACTCGACCCTCAGTTATACCAGCATCAGGTGCACTTGAGCAAGGATGCAAAACCAGTGTCACAAAGACGGTACCGGATGAATCCCAACTATGCCGCCAAAGTAAAGGAGGAAATCGACAAACTGCTAAGAGTTGGCTTTATCTGTCCGGTAAAGAAAGCGACATGGCTGAGCCCAATCGTAGTCGTACCGAAGAAGAACGGAAAAATTCGAGTTTGCGTGGACTACCGGAAACTCAATGCGGCTACGGTAACGGATGTGTTTCCACTTCCGTTCACAGATGGAGTGTTGGATGCCATCGCCGGCCATGAGGTCTATAGCTTCCTAGATGGATTTAGCGGGTATAATCAGATCCGGATGCACCCCGACGACCAAGAGAAAACGACATTCGTCACCGAATGGGAGGTGTTTGTGGCCGTGGTGATGATGTTCGGGTTGAAAACGGCACCGACAACATTTCAACGAATCATCATGGAAATCTTTGGTGAATATATACCGGCTTTTATGCAGGTTTTCCTTGACAATTTCGCCGTCTATAGCCGGGAGGAGGACCATTTTCAGCACCTCCGTCTTTGTCTAGAAAAGTGTAGAGCGTACCGGCTAAGCTTGAATCCGGCAAAGTGTGTATTTGGCGTGTCCAGTGGAACTTTATTAGGACATATTGTGAGCCAGGAAGGTATTGCAGTCGACCCGGACAAAGTGAAAGCCATATTAGAAGCACCGGCGCCGGCAACGGCAAAGGCATTAAGCCGGTTCTTAGGCCAGATTCGGTGGCACAGCCGGATGCTCTGATACTTAGCCGACTTGGCTACACCGTTGCATGCCGCCGTACATCGGACACCATTCCAGTGGACCGACACTGAGGATAGAGCGTATAGGGCCCTCAAGGTACTATTGTCGCAGGCACCGGTAGTACAACCTCCGGATTGGAGTAAAGAATTTCACGTGTTCGTAGACGCCTCCGACATCGCAATCGAAAGCGTACTTATGCAGCTTACGGAGCCAAAATGGTACTAGCTAGTGTACTATGCCAGCCGAAAGCTATCCCAAGCAGAACGAAACTACTCTACCACGGAACGGGAAGCCCTAGGGATGATCTACAGTGTGACAAAGTTTCGGCATTATTTATTGGGAAGGAAGTTTTCCTTCCATGTAGATCATTCGGCACTCCTTTACCTGGTGTCCAAAGCGTCACTCACCGGAAAATTGGCCCGGTGGACCTTACTGTTACAGGAGTTCGAGTTTGAAATATTCCACCGACCCAGTATACAGCATGCCGTGGCGGATTACTTAAGCCGATTAGAGTCCGGAGAGACGGGTGACGGAGTAGCGAATGAGTTTCCGGATGCAGAGCTGTTTCGAGTCACTACGGAGGCGGCAACAGATGAGACGGTGGCACAGGAAGACAAATGGCTCACAAATATGCACCAGTTTCTGAGCACAGGACTGCCTCCGGAAGAGATGAACCGGGACGAACGGAAATGCCTGGCGGTGCAAAGCCGACATTTCTGCTTACTGCAAGACACACTGTACCACAAGGGCGCAGACGGCATATGGAGACGGGCGGTGCGCAGCGATGAAAAGGAACTGATACTGAGGGAAGCCCACTGCGGAGTTGCCAGAGGTCACTATGCCGGGGATGCGACGGCCAGGAAAATATGGCAAAGTGGCCTATGGTGGCCAACGACACTAAGAGATGCGGTACGATACGCAAAAGAATGTGACCTATGCTAGAGAATGGGCCAGCCAACGGAGCAGGCTCGTATGCCACACCAGCCGGTACTACCACTCGAGCCATTCCAGAAGTGGGGGCTGGACTTTGTAGGACCCTTCAAGCCACCGGCAATGAGAACGGGTAATCGGTACGTCATCGTTGCTACGGATTATTGCACGAAATGGGTAGAGGCCAAAGCATTAAGGGATAACACCGCTGCGTCAATGGCGAAGTTTCTATATGAGTACATCTGGTGCCGTTATGGATGCCCAATTGAATTAATAAGCGACCAAGGGGGGCACTTTCTCGGCCAAGTAGTGGAAAGCCTCACGACATTCTATGCCGTTGTCCACAAACGGAGCACACCTTACTATCCACAGGCGAACGGTTTAGCGGAATCAACGAACAAGACGCTCCAAAATATCCTCTGGAAGATCGTCAACGAAAACCGGACGGATTGGGACACAAAGCTACATAGCGCGCTTTGGGCATACCGGACGACATACAAAACGAGCATCCGAACAACACCGTTCCGGTTAGCGTTCGGACTAGAGGCGGTCATGCCGGTAGAATTCCAAGTACCCAGCTTACGGAACCAGCTACGGGAACGGCTGAACGAGAAGGAGTCGGAGGCAATACGGTTGACAACGTTGTGTGAGCTCGAGGAACAACGACTGACCAGCATCCTGCATTTAGAATTGGAGCAACGACGACGGAAAGCATTTGTCGACCGGCACAGGAAAGGTAACGAAAAAATGTTCGCAATCGGCAAACCGGTGTTAGTATTTCAAACCCGGATGGGCAAGATGCCGGGTAAACTACGGTTTAGATGGACCGGACCGTATTGGCTAACACGGGAGTATAATGGGTGCTACCAGTTAGGGACACTTGCCGGCGAAGTGCTAGGCAAATGGGTCAACGGATTCCGGTTGAACCCATATAGAGGACCGATGCCTAAGAACCCATTTGAGCAAAGGACCGACACCAGTGAGGGAAATGGCAACCACCAAGACGGCAGAGAAGGCGAGCCGGTAACTGGGGAGAATGAGGCCGGTAAGGGTCCGAGAGGACCAACGGACAAGTGACGTCACACTAAATTAAATTATAATTAAAAAAAAAAAAAAAACAATCATGCAAAAGCGAGGAATGAATGGATGAAAGAGCGAGGAGCGAAAAGGTACGTAGTGCGCATTTAAAGCGCCACCATAGGACATAATGCTATTTTAGTACACGACATGCACACACTCGAAAAAGGCGCCAGAATGCACAGACAAAAACCATTGCGCGTAGAGACCCTTTACTTTCGCGAACCCAGGAGCACAGAAGCACCAAGACGCTGTAAGATCATCAGACGAGAACCTACGCATAGAGAACCCCCGCCTTCTGAACTCTCTCTCTCTCAACCTCACTCTCATCACCATCCAACCTCGCCACCGCAATCCGACCTCGACACAGAAATGGACCCGCAAACGTTGTCGAAAGCCGCCAAGACATGGCTAAAGCAACACGGGCTCGAGGGCTTCTTGATGATGATGGAAGTACCGCCACACAAAGAAGCCGACAAAGTGATCAAAGAAATCGACACTGAGGTCATAACGGCAGAAGCGATTCGAGCGTTAACAGGCCTTCCGGAGGGAGGCATACTCACGATCGACAATCCAACCCCGGAGCTACTCATCAGGTATTTTGGTGAGTAGTCTCTAGCCAGCAAGGGCTACCGGACACAGGGCGGCGGAGACATGCTGTTCCGCGAGATTGCTCGTGTGCTCCACGAGTACGGCCACGTGTACCCTAGACCCCCTGTCATGCCGCAGAACCGGGCAGGGATGATCATTGCCACCTATGAAGGGATTAAGGTGGATTGGCTGGTATTGATCGCAGACGGGTTGTGTGCGGCCATATAGATCGTGAGAGGCAAAGACGGCAAAGAAGGCCGAGACGGACGGAGGATATGGCACGCCGTAACGCAGTGGCTCACCTTGCTTGTGCCACCCGTCCAGCCCAAGAAGCGAGGAAGAGTAGCGGATGGCACCCCAAAGACGGCTTCCAAACGACAACAGTTGTTGGCCTCTAAGGCCACTAAGGGAAAGGCGGCGGATGCAGAACAGGCGGCAACAGGAAGCGGCAGCCGGAAGCGCCCAACGGAGGCGCAGGAGGAACCACCGGCACGGCCCGTGAAGGTCACACTCCGCCGACCGGTGAATAGAGAAGCGGACCCCTTGGCGGCAAAACTCAATGCCGGGGCTCAGGAGGAGGAAATAGAGGAGGAGCCCACAGAGCACCTCTAGCGACGGTCGTCGGCAAGGACCGTTGAGACAGCTGGGAAACGTTCGGACCCTCAGACGGAGGGAAAACCGGCTCCCCTTAGTGAGACTCCCACGCCAAGGAAGGAACCGGAACCGGTGCACATGGCACCGGAAACAGAAGCCCCGGCACCACCGGCACCACCGGCAAGTCCCATCCCGCCAGAGCCGGAAAGGTCAATGCAGCCTCGCCCGGTCAGCCAAGAAGAAGCGCAAGGGGAACCAGGACAGCAGGGTGGTCCACGGGCAGAAACGGAACTGCAACTCAGCGCAACCAGGCGGGACCACCCCTCTACAAGTGAGCCCATCTGTCAAACCTCCGTGCAAGCACAACAAGGCACCGGTAGCCTGTGGCTCCGGTGGATAGGCGAACAGATAGCCGGAGCAGTGGGGTATATTGAGGCGGAAGAAAGAGCGCAAAGCGAACGGTTGCTCGTCACAACCGAACAACTAGAGACGGCTCGGTCCAAAATCCGGTGCCTTGAAAAAGACTTGGATCAGGTCACGACAGAGATGGCCAAAATGGCCTTAATGGCAACACAGATCCAATCACCGGTGACTCCGGTAAGTGTACAGAATAAAGAAACGGAACAACCGGTACATAACAATAAAACCCCGGCAACGGAAACCGTTCTGGCGAGAGATGCGGCGCAAGCCCAGGAGCTTGCGGAATTGAGAGATGAACTTGCCGCACAAGAAGCGCTAAGGAGCCGTGAACGAGAATTGAAGACAGCGGCCGAAGCCGAATTAAAGAAGACTGCTGAGAACCTCCGTCGGGCAGAGGAGAGCCTCCGGAAAGGCCATCAAGCGTACGACCGGCTAAAGGAGGAGAAAGACAAAGTGCTGCAGGAAAAGGACAAGTTGAGGAAAACGGCGGAAACAGAGATTGAACGGCTAAAGGAAGAGCTCCGCCAGCAGAAGGACCGCGAGGACCGGGCCCATCGTCAGATCAACGCACGGCTCAAGCAAAAGATAGATGATTTTGAGCACCTGCACCGGGACTACAAACGGCTGGAAACGGAGCATAAAGAACGGATGGCCGAGCTCCAGCAGGCAGTTGATCGGGCTGCGACGGCGATCGCCGACGAACGTGCGGAAAATACAAGACGCTTCGACGAGGCGGAGAAGGTCCGGATGGAGCTCCAGAGGCAGCAGTAGGAAGAAAAAGAGAGAGCGTCAACAGTATTGCAGAAATTACAAAGCACATATCAAAGGCAATTGGCGCATTATAAGGCGCAGGCGGAGGACAACGTCAAAATCATCAAACAACTGAAGGAGGAACGGCAAGCGGCGGAAACCAAATCGCAATTGGGAACGAGCCGGATTCAGTCCATCCTCCGAGCATGGCTGAATCAGACAAAACACTTGATTGATGAAAGCTCCGTAAAATGGTGGACAAAGTGGGCACAAAACGCGGTGGAACTCCAGTTGCTACGGGCAGATGTGGCAAACCGGCGGAAGGAAGGAAATGATTGTTATACGTTGACTTCCGAGGACTTCATCGCCATACAGGACGAGCTGGCCGACGACTTCCAAGTCCTGGCAAATGAACAGCTGGCGCAGGTCAGGCAGCTCGTAGCTCAGCTAGACGATGATAGGTTGGATGCTCAAATCCAGTTTGAAAGCTACGAGCGGTCCCGGGTGCGGGAAGAAAAAGCACGGGAAGCGGCAACGGTTAACCTTAGTGATGAGGAACCGTCGCCGGCTGAGGCCCAGCCCGGCACCAGTCAACCGGAGACCACTACGACAAAGGGAGCAACGACGGAGATGCCGGCGTCAGAGGAACACACGGAGGAGTAGCCGCAGCAGTCACCAACGAACCCGCTGCAGCAGACATCAACAGAGCAGCAACAACAACCACCAATTCCAGATGAACCATTGGAGCCTCTCGAACAAAGCATTCTGGATATTTTGGACGAAGAATAGCAAGGGTCGGTTGTGGATTCGACGTACAAGGTACTGTCCCACGGGCGTGCCATGTGGTACCGGCCGGCAAAGGAGTCCAGAGTGGGAAACGGAGAGTTAATTGAGTAGTAGGAATATGGTTGTAAGTAAGCTACGAGTGTGGACGGACGGACCGGAATCGGTATGCCGTTCCGGATCCGGACCGATCCCGAACAGGTGCGGATGGCACCGTTTTGTAATACAGACCGGAAACCTATTTAAAGGCCCGGATACAATGTAATAGTTAGCGGTGAATTAATAAAAGCTTAGCGTTATTATCTATCTATGTTAATTGCCGTTCTGTCTTAATTGTTATATCTTACGCGTGTATTTATGAAAGACGATCATAATAAGTAACTTAATTAAGTCAGATTAAGCGTTGAAGTCTAATCCGGTTGCCGTAACACCCTTTGGTGAAGTGTCTCCCGTAGACACCCTGTGTTAGGCCATTGTTCGGCCCGAAGAGTTAACAGGTAGCGTTGGAGCCGACATACAAGGACTTCCTGGCGTGGGAGCAATGAGTGAGCATAGTGCTATACTGCCTCGCATCCTGTGTGCAAGATTAGATGCTCGACTACATCAAAGACGCAAAGTCACCGAAGGAGGCCTGGGAAAATCTCTAAAAGATTTTCGCCGCCAGTACCACAGCCCGTAAGTTGCAGCTCCGGCAAGAGCCCAACAACATCCGGCAGAGAGACAGGTCGGTTACGGACTATACCACCAATCAAGATAAAGGAGATCTGTGACACACTTGAGTCCATCAACGTGACCATGGACAAGGACGAGATGGTCCAGAGGTAGTCGAGCCCATCAACGTGACCGTGGACAAGGACGAGATGGTCCAAATCTACCTCGGTGGCCTAACATAGAGGTACGAGCCAATCCAAACACCGAGTTGCACCCGGGAGAAACCACCATCCTTCTTCGACCTACAATCAATGGTAATGGTCGAAGAAAACCATGCGAGTGGGTCGAGGACCACTCTGTCATAGACATATGACACGGAGGAAGCTAGGGATTGAACCCAAGACCTCGTGGTCTCTATTGGGCAACCCTACCAATTGAGTTACCTATGCATCCTTGTCCAACTTCATGTAGTGTAGATTGAACATTGGAAGTTTCTAGCTTGCATACATTCTCATGCATTCTCTGTTGCATGCATCCTCATGCATCCTCTTGCATTCTCCATTGCATGCATCCTCTATTTCTTGTTGGCTTACATAGGCCAACCTTGGTGTATAAATACTTAGGTGCACCTTGATTCTAATCAAGGTGAACAACACCAGTTACGGATTCTATAATTTGAGTTCTTGTTCTTTTCCTCTCTCTTGTGTTCTAGTCTAGTCTTCTCTTTGCTCTATTATACTTGTATGTGACAATTTGTTCACCTTCCCTTCTTGCTACCATGTCCGGCTCCGTCGACAACCTAAACCAAATCATGACAGCCTTGCAACAACTTCAGTTAGAGAATGAAATCCTTTGGGAATCATTATGAGAGTTGCAATCCGGCATTTCAAGAAATCCACCACCCGCCGAGTCACAACCACTGTCGACACCGAGCCTGACCACGTCCTCTTCCCATCCATATGTCCTCGAACCAACCATCAGCCTACCGGACAAATTCAACGGCACGAGGGCGTATCTTCGCACCTTCATCAACCAAATTCAGCTTATCATCCGATTACAACCCCAACGGTATGCTAGTTGTTTGTCGGCCGGCAAGGGAAGTTCAGGATGGGGAAAGACGTATAATTAATAACCGGGAGCTGATTATTTATAATATAGAATTATTATGATTTTGAGAAGCGAACGGACGGACCCCGAATCAGTATGTCGATCCAGATCCGGACCGATTCGTAGCCGGTTGCCGGTTGGCACCGGTTTGTATCATTAGCTGGAGACCTATAAAAGGGCCTGGTTAGATTGTAATCAGGAGCGGATAATTAGTAGAGTGTTGTTGTTCTGTATCTTAATCCTTGTTAATTACCGTTCAGTGCTAAGTGTAATTCAGCTTACGCGTGTATTGTGACTAATGATCTTGCCGATTAGTAACCAATTATCATTAATAGTTCGGTCTAAGTTTATCTCACCACAACACCCTTTGGTGAAGTGTCTCAAGGGACACCCTATGTTAGGCCATTGTCCGGCCCTAGCGATAACACAGTTTTTGGCGACCACAATTCCTGCACAAACACAGCGAACAACGGCGGGAATGGATGACTAGACCAACGAATGACCCGGTTACGGAGCGAGCAAGAAGACTTGCCGAACGATTGCGGAAGTGAGAGGCTTTCCAGCAGGCGGCAGAAGAGATCCTTGCGGATCGATCATTTTCCAAAGTAATCCAACGAGTGGCCGCGGAGTCACTCCGCGTGCAGCAGACTCCCCACCCGGACAACTTGAGCAGTCTCCGGGACACGGAATCCATTTTGCAAGCATTACCGATAGGGGAAGGCACTTCGGAACCGTTCTCGGCCTTCAAATCAGATTCAGACGGCGAATGTAGCGTCCATTCGAATTACCGTAGTAGCCACGACACCCCAAACGGACCAGAGGACGAGTAGTCGGATACCTTACTGACACTAGAACCGGAGTTAACAGAACTGGAAAGCCTAGAATGGAAAAACCTCCGTGTTACCGATTAGGAACACGGTCTACGGTCAGTCCTTCGACCTAGACCTCCAAGTGACTGTGTGACAACGAATGGTAGCGTCTGTACGTAATACTTAGTGGGCTTGTTGGGTTGTGCTGCCGGCAAGCCTCGGGGTGGGAATAGTACCGTCAGGTACGGTTGTATGATAGGCCAGAGCTTTTTGCCTCCTTGATACGCGTGCAGGCCTTCCCTTAACATCGGCCCTGTGATGACCCCCCAATCGACCGTACGCCCTTCAAAGGTATCAATGATGATACCTGCCTTCTCCTTGGGCATCCCATATGCGTTTAGATGTACGCATCCGACCTCTAATAGGAATTTGGCGATTTCGTGGAAAAAGGGATCCGGGATCTCCTTCGTTCTATATGCCTTGGCGGATGACGAATATGGACCGAAATACCTCTGCAGGGACTCTGCAGGAGGGATTTCGAAATGCCTTTCACCTAGTGATGACAGGTCCAACTTTTTCCGGATGGATGAGTTGGTGACCGTGTCGATGTTGAGCTTTCTGGCGATGTCCAATGCATCAAGGTGTGGAGGTGCCTCCGCGACCCTAATGTACCCATCCAAGCGTTTCTCCACGACCCATCAACGCAAGGCGGTAGAGATGAATATCGGCATAGTGGGAATAGGGTCGTGGCTAGGGGGTGAAGACTGTTGGTGGCGGTGGGCTTGAGCTCTATGATAGGATGGAGAAGAAGGTGAGGAAGGGGAGCGATGATAGCGCTAAGAGTTAGGAGGTTGATTTATGCATTGTGCAGAAAACCTTCTCTTTCCTTCTTTTTGTGGCCTAGGGTTCATTGGTCGGTGAGCCATCATGGTGCCACGTGTTCTTGGTCTAGAAGTGTGTGCATGCCTTAAGTCCTTTTAATAGTGTCGCTAGCTTCTCTTATTTTTTTTCTCTTTTTTTTCTCTTTTTTTCGTAACAATTACATACAAGCCTATTTTTACACTATAATACAAGTGGGGCCATGCTGTCTACTTACTCCGCGGATTCTCTGGCTTTGTCCTGTCCGGCGGGGAACGGGTTAGGTGGCGTAGGTCCCAGATAAGGTTTAAGGCGAAACCCATTTACTTTCTATCGTAACACTTCCCCGGCCAACGTGCCCAGTTGAAATGTGCCTTGTTCCGCTCCTACTATCCAGTACAAGTCTGTCCAGCGGAATCGTAATTTTCCTGGCATGTGCCCCATGCGGGTTTGGAAAACCAATACCGCTCTACCGATCGCAAAATCTTTTTCCCGTGCATTCCGATGTCGATCCACAAACGCTTTACACCGTCGTTGTTCCTGCTACAACACAACCATGCTGTGTACGCGTTTTTCGCCGAGTTCGACTAGCTGGTGCAATCGTACTTCCTCCGACTTGGCTTCAAATAGTTGGTCCCGTACTTGAATCCGTAAACTGGGTATCTGAAATTCAACCGGCATAACGGCCTCCAGCCCAAACGATAGTCGAAACGGTGTTGATTGTATGTTGGTTTTGTAGCTAGTCCTGTACGCCCATAACGCACTGTGTAATTTAGTATCCCAGTCCGTTCTATTTTCATTGATGGTTTTCTTTAATATGGTCTGCAATGTCTTGTTGGTGGATTCCGCCAACCCATTCGCCTGTGGGTAATATGGCGTACTCTTCTTGTGGACCACGGCATAATGATGTGTTAGTTCACGAACCGCCATATTGAGAAAGTGGCTCCTCTGATCGCTAATAAGCTCAATCGGACAACCAAACTGACACTAGATGTGTTCGTAAAGGAATCTCGTCGTGACAGCCGCCGTATTCTCCCGTAGTGCCTTTGCTTCTACCCACTTGGTGCAATAATCCGTGGCCACCAATATGTATTTATTGCCCATACGGGCTGCCGCTGGTGTGAAGGGGCCTACAAAATCCAATCCCCACTTTTGGAAGGGATCTAATGGCAATACGGGCTGGTGTGACATTCTTGCGCCCTCCGTGGGTTGGCCCATCCGTTGACACAAATCGCACTTTGTGCAATAATCATACGCATCCTTCTGTGTAGTTGGCCACCATAGGCTTGCTTGCCATATTTTCCGGGCCGTAACATCACCCGCGTAATGTCCGCCTGCCGTGCCGCAGTGAGCCTCCCATAAGACCGCTTCTTTCTCATCCTGACGTGCATCGCGTCGCCAAATGCCATCATTGCCTTTGTGATATAAGATTCCTTCTACCAGGCAGAAGTTACGGCTCCGGACGGCTAATCGTTTCTTCTCGTCCATGCGTAATTGCGGTGGGGGCAACCCCGTAGTCAAAAAGTAGGTCATTTCCATGAGCCACCGGTCCAGAAATGTCTTTTCCATTAGTTCTGTTAGTGCTGCTACCTGCAGAATGTCTGCATCCGCAAAGTCGTCTTCATCCCTTTGCGTTGTTTCTCCATTATCGAGTCTGCTCAAAAAATCTGCCACTGCGTGTTGCGTACCCGGCTGGTGCTGAATTACAAAATCGAATTCTTGAAGCAGCAACATCCATCTCGCCAATTTCCCCGTCAACGCTTGTTTCTCCACCAAATACAGCAGTGCCGAATGATCCCACGTGAAACGTGAATTTCCGCCCTAGCAAATAATGCCGGAATTTATTGATGATGTAGATCATCCCCAACGCCTCCCGTTCCGTTGTGGAATAGTTACGCTCCGCCGTTGATAATTTCTGACTAGCGTAGTACACCGACCGGTACCAATTCAGCTCTGTGACCTACATTAGCGCACTTCCTATTGCTATGTCCGAGGCATCTACGAACACGTGGAATGGCTTCGCCCAAACTGGTGGCTATACGACGGGTGCCGGCGTGAGCATTCCTTTAGCGCATCATATGCCTTTTCTTCTGTCACTATCCATTGGAAGGGGGTCCGGTGCCAAATCTTGTATCATCCGCCAAATCTTGTATCATCTGACTGTGCCATCGTATTTGTCCTAAATTATGGCTGAGTGATTTCGCATTTGTCGGAGTTTTGGCTTGAGTAATCGCAGAGATTTTATTCGAATCGACCGCTATCCCTTCCTTGCTGACTATATGGCCTAGGAGAGCCCCGTTGATAACGCCAAAGGCACATTTGGCGGGATTTAGGCTTAAGCGTGCGGTGCGGCAACGTTCCATAAAATGGTCGGTTGTTCTCCCATATACCGCAAAATCGTCTAAACAAACTTGCATGAAGGCCGGAATGTATTCCCCAAAAATCTCCGTGATTGTCAGTTGAAATGTCGTCGGCGCCGTCTTTAGCCTGAACATCATGACGACTGCCACATAGACTACCCAGTCCGTGACAAATGGCGACTTCTCTTGGTCATCGGGGTGCATGCGTACTTGGTTGTACCCACTGAAGCCATCTAAAAAACTATACATGTCATGCCCTGCGACGACGTCCAGTACGCTATCGGTGAATGGTAAGGGAATGCGTCTGTAATGGTTACGACGTTTAATTTTCGGTAGTCCACGCATACCCGTATTTTGCCATTTTTCTTTGGTACGACTATGATCGGGCTTAACCATGTAGATTGTTTAATTGGCCGTATGAATCCTGCCTTCAGGAGTTTGTCAATTTCTTCATTTACGCGGGCCGCGTAGTTTGGGTTCATGCGGTAGCGACGCTGCTGGACCAGTTTCGCGTCAGTTGCTAAATTAATCTTATGTTGATAGAACTTTGGATCTGACCCATTCATGTCCTCGTGGGCCCAGGAAAACACATCTTTATACTTCTTGAGTAGTACAATCATCGCATCTCTCTGGTCCGGCCTTAATTCCTTTGTGATGGAGAGGAAACGGGGTTTTGATGTCGTACCCATGTTTACTTCTTTCAGGGTTGAGGGGATGACTCGCTGTGAAATTTCCATTTCCCTCTCGAACGTTGCCCGTGCTCTGCTTAGTTCTAATATTGACTTCGGGTTTGGTTCGTAAGCCTCGTCGTGGAGTGTAGTGGTTGTGGCATATTCCATCGCGGTTTCGATGACGTCGATTTCGAACAGCGGAATAATCCGAGGGTGCTCGTCTAGGTATGCCTCTAATTCTGTATCATCCACCCCAACCAGCATATTTATGTCTTCCGCGTACAATGGTGTTATGCCCTTGGGTTGTGCCACCATTTCCTTCGTTGGTACGCGGACCTTGGTGCGTCCGCGTCGAAAACTGATACACTTGTGTTGCCAGCTCTGCTTGATATTCGTTGAACAAAGCCACGGTCTGCCCAGCAGCACAGGGTACGCCCTGGGGCATCCAGGGTGAGGACTACCGCCGAGATGTCAAAGCGATGTCCGCCCACAATAATGCCTACCTTACGTATCAACCCCAATGGTCGTATTGAGCAGGTATTTGCCATGCGGAGCCAGAATGGGCAAGCTTCCCATTCTGAAATTCCCAATTGTTCACATGTCTTCGCGCTAATTACATTAACGCTTGAGCCGCCATCGATTACGCATCATGGGATTTCCTGACCATGTAATATCAACTTAATAGCCGGGTTGTTGTGATCCACCACTGTCGGTCCGTCACTAATATACGTGAAATTCGTGGCGACACTTACCCCAGGTCTGCCCGTCACCCGCTCTTCCACGGCCTGGCGGAATCGTGGGACTAGTTGCGGCAGCTTCTCCATGTTTAATGTTATCTCAAAGCCTGGCAATGCTTGCCAAATGGGGTCCGGGATGGTCCCTCGTCCTCCAATAGTTCCACCGTGTTTGCGGATTCCTTCCGCATGCGCTCCGCGTTTGTCGCATTTGCTTTTTCAACCCATGCCTGGGTTGTTCGCCATATCTCATCTTGCGTGGTCCAATCAGCTGTTTTTGTTTGCTGACGTGTCGTGACTTGCTGCACTTCCGCCGTAATCGTATTGACAGCGGGCCCCTTGCCCTTTCGTACTAGGCATTGTGTGGCATAATGTCCGAGCTGTTGACAAACAAAACAATGGATGTTAGATTCGCCCTTCTCGGCCCCTCGTGGTGTGTACCGATCCCCCGGTGTGACTTGCTCCTCCCGGTCCTGCTTCGTTTGTCGGAGCGTACGCGGTGGTTATTGTTGGTCCCGGCGTGGTTCCTGGTGCCGATCATCGCCTGAACTTTCGTCATATCACCGGTGGTTCCGATATTGCCGATGCTTTCCGCGAGGTCCATTGAAGCCGCCACGTTTGTTTGTCGGCCGGTAATTCTCATAGCGTCGGCCCCCTTTAGTATGTCTGGGGTGGCCACGATAGTCTTCATCCTCTAGCTCGTCTTCCCGGGAATCGTTGTGATTCCAGCGATTCCGGTAGTGTCGGTCGTCGCGTGGATTGTGATCCATATACCTGACAGGAACTCAACGCTCCTTATGCACAAAGCTCGGCCACAACCGAGATTCTTTTCATACACAGAAAACAGGAAACGAAAAAAAACACGACTCAAAGGAGAGGAAGGTACACAGGAGGTTTACGTGGAAAACCCAAAGAGGGAAAAACCACGGCAGCCCACAGGCTGCAAACTGTCACTATGTGGGAATGTACAACAGTGAGTTCACTGAGGCAACGACCTCGTGCACACAGATCTTCGCCACAGGCAGCGGTTACAACAGAGGCAACGACCTCTTTCTCTCTCTCTCTCTCTCTCTGTGTACACTATTACGTGCTCTCTCTTCTTCTTGCACCAACAGGGAAAAATGACAACAACAACAGTTACTAAAAGTTTGCCCTAAGTCATATTTATACTAATATGACTTTTCGGCTATTTACAAATGTAGCCTCGATGGGCTCTCAGAAACATATTTACGAATATGTCTCTTCATCCGGTTCTCACCGGGTCTGTACCATCCGGCTCTCCGTAGCCGGGTACTCCTCATTCGGTTCATACCGGGCCTGCACCATCCGGCTCTCTGTAGCCGGGTACTCCTCATCCGGTTCATATCGGGCCTGCACCATCCGGCTCTCCGTAGCCGGGTACTCCTCATCCGGTTCATACTGGGTCTGCACCATCCGGCTCTCCGTAGCCAGGTACTCCTCATCGGGTTCATACCGGGCCTGCACCATCCGGCTCTCCGTAGTCGGGTACTCCTCATCCGGTTCATCGGCACTGTTATTCTTCCTTCCCATCCGGAGGGACCTGTTTCCCAACAAACTCCCCCTTCACTTCGGCATGGGGTGTCTTACCAGCCCGATCTTCTTACGGCATGCGTTCAGCTTGTCGGGTGTCAACACTTTGGTCAGCATATCTGACCCGTTCTCGGTCGTGTGGATCTTCGTCAGTGCGAACTCCTGGTCATCCACTCTTTCCCGGATCCAGTGATACCTCCGCTGGATATGCTTCGTCCGGGAATGGTAGGCCGCATTCTTAGCAAGGTGGATGGCACTTTGACTGTCGCAGTAGAGTCGGTATTCCTCTTGCCGGATACCGAGCTCTCCGATGAAGTCCTTCATCCATAATATTTCCTTGCCGGCTTCCACAGCCGCCATGTACTCCACCTCTATGGTTGACAATGCAACCGTCTTCTGCAACCACGACTGCCACGAAACAGCTCCCCCTGCATATGTCATCACATACCCGGATGTAGACCGGCTGGTATCCACATCAGCCGACATGTCTAAATCGGTGAAACCATCCAGTTGAGGTTTTCCGGAGCCGAATCGGAGACACATATTTGAAGTGCCCTTCAAATACCAGAGTATCCACTTGACCGCGTTCCAGTGCTCCTTGCCGGGATTGCTCATAAACCGGCTCACCACTCCAACTGCGTTTCCAATATCCGGTCGGGTACACACCATTGCGTACATCAAGCTCCCGACGGCAGAGGCATATGGGATCTTCATCATATCCGCCTTCTCTGCTTTCGTCTTCGGACTTTGCTTACTGGATAGCTTGCAGTTTGCCGAAAGTGTCGATCCAACCGGTTTCACATCTGACATGTTGAACCGGTGAAGCACCTTTGTCAGGTACTTCTCCTGTGACAGGCATAATTGCTTCTTTGAGCGGTCCCGAATGATGTGCATCCCCAGCATCTGCCTTGCCGGACCCAAGTCTTTCATTGAGAAGGTCCGGTTGAGAGCCTTCTTCAGCATCCGTATTTTTACTTGGTCTTGTCCGACGATCAACATGTCATCCACGTACACGAGGAGTATCAGGAAGTCCCCTCCTTCGAACTTCTTCACAAACACGCAATGATCGGCCTACGTCTTGTGGTACCCTTGATCGGTCATGAAGGAGTCGAACTTCCGGTACCATTGCCGGGGAGCCTGCTTCAGTCCGTACAGGCTCTTCTCCAACCGGCATACCAGGTGCTCCTTCCCTTTCTCCACAAATCCTTCCGGTTGCTTCATATAGATCTCCTCTTCGAGGTCGCCGTGAAGGAATGTCGTCTTCACGTCAAGCTGCTATACCTCGAGGTCCATGCTTGCTGCTATACTCAGCACCGTCCGGATGGAGGTCATCTTTACTCCCGGGGAAAATATCTCGTCGAAGTCCACGCCCTTCTTCTGCTGGAACCCCTTCACCACGATCCTGGCTTTGTATCTCGAGGGGTTGCCGGCATCTCCCAGTTTCAACTTGTACACCCACTTGTTTCGGAGTGCCCGCTTTCCTTTCGGCAACTCCACCAATTCGTACGTATGGTTCTCATGCAAGGAATCCATCTCCTCCTGCATGGCACTTAACCATTTTCGGCTGTGGGTGTCTTCCTTCACTTCTTCGAAGCTTTCCGGCTCCCCCTCATCGGTCAGCAGAACATGCTCTGCATCCGGAAATGTCCGGGGCGCCCTTCTCTCTCTGAGAGGATATCTACGTCTTCGGGCTTCGGTAACCGGCTCCTCCATTTGCTCTTCATCCGAATCCGATTCGGGGTCTTGGCCGGTTCCGGTCTCAGCTTCCTCTACTTCTTCATCTGCCGGTTCGGTATACTCACCGTAACCGGCTGGTTCCTCGAGTGCTAACCGATCTCTTGCCGGTTGGGTCTGCTCATCGTAGAGTCTATCCTTACCGGTCGACTCGGAGTTCATTATCTTCTTCTCCGACTCCCAGTCGGCGAGCGTCTTGTCCTCCATGAAGATAATATCTCGACTCCGGAATACCTTCTTGTCGACCGGGTCCCACACTCGGTAGCCGAACTCATCGTCACCGTAACCGAGGAATATGCATGGCCGGGTCTTTGGATCTAGCTTTCCTCTCCGGTCCTTAGCTACATGCACGTACGCGAGACACCCGAACACCTTCAGATGCCGGTAGGATACTTCCTTACCGGTCCACACTCTCTGTGGCGTGTCTCCGTCCAAGGGTACAGAGGGTGATCTATTTATCACGTATGTCGCCGTCGACAGTGCCTCAGCCCAAAACTTCTTGGGTAGTTTTGCATGCGCTAGCATACTCCTTTCGAGCCGGAGTCCTTTCGAGCGGCAGTACTCCTCGAACTGCCCCCGGTACTCTCCTCCGTTATCTGCTCGAACCGCCTTCAGCTTCCGGTCGGTTTCTCTTTCCACTCTCGCGTGGAGCTCTTTGAAGACGGATAACACCTGATCCTTTGTCTTCAACGGTGTGGCCCACAGCTTCCGGTTGTGGTCATCTATGAACGTCACGAAGTACTGCGATCCGGCATGTGACTTCGTGTCTACTTGACACACATCCGTATGCACCAACTCCAGTGGTGCATTACGTCTCATCAGTGGCCTTGGTCGGAAGGAGGTCCGGTTCTGCTTACCGGCCAGACAATCAATGCACTTCTCTAACTGCACGTTCTTCATAGGAATGAGGTTGTCGTCTGTAAGCCTCTTCATCCCCTTCTCGCTCATATGACACAGCCTCTTGTGCCACAGCTCACCGGCAGTGTCGGATGCCACGTTCACTTCTTCCGGACATAACCGGCCATTTATCAGGTACAACGTGTTTACCTTCCGAGCCCGAGCCACAATCAGGCTCCCTTTGCTGAACTTCATGACACCGTTCCGGATGCTACCCGTGTAGCCTTCATCATCTAGTCGACTGGCTGATATCAGGTTCAGACGAACCTCCGGAACGTGTCGGACATCCTTCAGCAGCAACTTGCATCCGGTTGGTGTTGACAACCACACGTCTCCTATGCCGATAATTCGGCATGTACCTTCATTCCCCATCCGGACACAACCGTGGTCACCGGCTGAGTAGGATGAGAAGCATTTCCGGTCCGGGGTAAGGTGGAACGACGCTCCGGAGTCTACCACCCAGGTCATCTCGTCGCCGGCAAGGTTTATCTCACTCTCCTCGGTGATGAGCATCAACTCCTCTTCACTTGCCGCGATTGCCGTCGTTCCCTTCCGGTCCGGCCCCCTCCGGTCTTTACCGTTCCGGTCCGGGGTTTGCTTCGAATCGGTACCGTCGGTTTCCTTGTCTTTACGGAAATGCCGAAAGTTCTTTTGGAAGTGTCCCGACTTGCCGCAATAGAAGCAAGTAGGCCTCCCCCTTGACTTTGACCGTGTCCCCGACTTCTCCCGGTTCTGGGGACTACGGTTTCTATGTCTTCCGCGTTCCGATTCGGTAAGAAGCGCTTTGGAGTCGGAGCTCGTATCTTTGTCTTTCCCACGCGCCTCCTCATCTAGCAAGCTCGACTTTACTCTTGCTAGGGATAACCGTTTTCCTTCCGGCCCGGCGTTGCCCAAAGTGACAACCAACGTCTCCCAGCTATCCGGGAGGGAACCAAGCAAGAGTAGCACTAGTACCTCATTGGTAAGAGGTACTTCCAATGACGTTGCCTGGTGTATCAGCCCCTAGAAGGCATTCATATGCTCCGCCATGCTGGAGCCATCTTGGTACCGGAGTCTTACTAGCTTCCGGAATACCGAAACCTGATTAACAGCATTTTTGTTTTGAAACATTATGCCGATCTTCTCCCATAGCTCATGAGCCTTGCTCTCTTCATTAAAGTTGTTGTACAGGCTCATGTCGATGAAGCACCGTATGTACGCCGTTGTCTTCATGTGCATCACCTCCCATATCGCGGCGTCGATTTTGTCCGGTCTCTTGTCCCCGAACTGAACCGGCAGCCAGAGGTCTTTAACAACGAGCATGTCCCTCATCTTCGACTTCCATACTGAATAGTTGGAGCCGGTGAGCTTGAACATGCCGCCAAATGATTCGTCCATTTTCCGTGTCAATTTCGCTCTGATACCACTTGACAGGAACTCAACGCTCCTTATGCACAAAGCTCGGCCACAACCGAGATTCTTTTCATACACAGAAAACAGGAAATGAAAAAAAACACGACTCAAAGGAGAGGAAGGTACACAGGAGGTTTACGTGGAAAACCCAAAGAGGGAAAAACCACGGCAGCCCACAGGCTGCAAACTGTCACTATGTGGGAATGTACAACAGTGAGTTCACTGAGGCAACGACCTCGTGCACACAGATCTTCGCCACAGGCGGCGGTTACAACAGAGGCAACGACCTCTTTCTCTCTCTCTCTCTCTGTGTACACTATTACGTGCTCTCTCTTCTTCTTGCACCAACAGGGAAAAATGACAACAACAACAGTTACTAAAAGTTTTCCCTAAGTCATATTTATACTAATATGACTTTTCGGCTATTTACAAATGTAGCCTCGATGGGCTCTCAGAAACATATTTACGAATATGTCTCTTCATCCGGTTCTCACCGGGTCTGTACCATCCGGCTCTCCGTAGCCGGGTACTCCTCATCCAGTTCATACCGGGCCTGCACCATCCGGCTCTCTGTAGCCGAGTACTCCTCATCCGGTTCATACCGGGCCTGCACCATTCGGCTCTCCATAGCCAGGTACTCCTCATCCGGTTCATACCGGGTCTGCACCATCCGGCTCTCCGTAGCCGAGTACTCCTCATCTGGTTCATACCGGGCCTGCACCATCCGGCTCTTCGTAGCCGGGTACTCCTCATCCGGTTCATCGGCACTGTTCTTCTTCCTTCCCATCCGGAGGGACCTGTTTCCCAACAATACCGTGGTCGGTCTTCCTCCCTCCTTTGTTCATTACGACGTGGGGGACGTTGTGTGTCCACGCTGCGTACTATGGACGTGGCTCTGTTCAACATATTGTACTCGCACTGCTCAATTGTGTGAGCTTTCGAGTCATAGATTGGACAGTGAATTCGCATGTTGCACTCCACTGCGGAATGCCCCGAATTCAAGCAAATCATGCATTGGATCGCTTGACGAAAATATCGTTCCTCGTCCTGAGGTAACGCTTGTCGTAATGAAGACATGGAAAACCTTTCCTCTTCTTTGTCCAGCTCGATATGTAGCGCTCTTTCTATGACCATATCGGTTGTTTCCCCTTTCACGCTATGGTTGTTGAGCGTTGTCTGTATGGGTCGGTGTAAGGCTGCCAGAAATGTCTCCCTGGCCTCGTCCTCCGTTGGGCCCCGTTCTAATTTCCGCCGTAGATTTTGGAAACGTAAGCTGAAATCCGCGATCGTCTCTGTCGGCAGTTGCTTAATTATGTAGAACTGCCTGAGGATCTCGTGTTGTGGCACCCTTTGATAAAAGAACTGCAACTGGTCGAAGGTCATGATTGCTGGCAGATCCATCTGCGAATGCCAAAACGCCGCTCTCCCATCCAAGGTTAATACGAACTCCGTCATTTTGGACTGGTGTGCTACTCCTTCGGAAAGGCTTTGCTCTGCGCCATGTGGTTTGCATTCCAGACATTTAGGAACAGTCGAATGTGGGTTGTGGCATCGGTTTCGCCATTGAAGCGGGGATAAGAAAAGGCTATGTTGGATGCTACGGCGGGTAGGGAAAGACCACAGTGCTTATGTGGTGAACGCGCTTCCTGCGTGTCGCCGAGGTATATGGGGAGCGAGAAATCATCTTTGTGGTCCCGACAAGTATCACTCCGGTTGCTGAGGCAGGGTTGCTGCCGTGCGCGCTCCTCTGCCTAGTGTGTGATGGACCGTTGTCATGAAGTTTCCGGCACATAGTAAGAAACCAGGAGATATTGGAGTGATCGGAGAGGTGTAATGTGTGCACCCATCTTTGTAAATTTGTATAGGGAATAGGGGTGCCAAACGGCAATAATTACGGGACAGAGAATCCCATGTATCGTGGGCTTATCCCACATTGCACGCGACCCTCACCTTGTTCTATAAAAGGGAGGGCGTGCCCTTTGTATAGGGGCTCCCATTTTCTTTTGGGTTCCATTCCCAATTTTTCGCTTGGGTTCCAATTTTGCGTTTTCTCCCTTCAGGCTCTGTCCGGATTTGTATGCTTTAGGGTTCACAGAGTTCCCCTCTACGAGTTCCATTGTTGTTCCTATGTAATATAACACAACACTTTCTGTTCTACTTCTGTGTCTTCTTCCTTTCGTCTTCTTCTCTTTTCTCTGTTCCTGTTAGGGTTTTTGTGTGCCCTTTTTGAAGGTCTTCTGTTCTGTTGAAGATGTGAGTTCGTGCGCGTCTGTGTGTGTGTGTGTGCGGGTGTTAAGGTGTCTTCACTGACGTTCGTGGTGAACTGCGCACTCAGTTGTCTAGTAGCAAGCTCCCTCTTCTCTGGCATGCAAGACCCATAGGAGACGGCGAGTTGAACACTCCTGGTAGGCGGTTCGGTAGCAAGAGGTGGTCGTTCAGAAAAGGCGCGTCGAAGCCCGGGTGCTCCCCGACCGGTCCCGGGATGCAGGCTCCCTCTTTCCCTCTCTGTGCGGAACCGGCATCGTGTGCGTGAGGCTGAGTTCTAACCAGTGCCGAAGAGCTGGTCAAAACCGGGTGTATATGTCTGCGTACGTGCGCACGGGCGCAGTTAACCGAGTTGTGATCTGTGCCTGTTTTGGGCCCTTGTACATATGAACCGAAGGGCAGTGAAGATGAGCGCGCATCTTCTCACTCCGTGGACGGTTATCGGTTGCAACCAAGAAGAAATCGGCAGTGCGGCAAGATCCCAAGGACTCAAGCCTCCGACAGCCTCCTCTCTCCTGGTCCATGACCCCAGTGGTCCCGCCTAGATCCGACATGCGAGCGCGGATTTCCGTGACACCGTGTGATTGGTCGGTCTTGTCGTGTTGGTTCTCGGGGTCGTCTGCGGCTAAACATCCATTCCTCGTTGTTCGTCTGTGTGGAGACACAGATCACCGGGCGTGCCAAAAGTGTCACCGATTAGGAACACGGTCTACGGTCAGTCCTTCGACCTAGACCTCAAAGTGATTGTGTTGCAATGAATGGTGGCGTCGTAGCGTAATACTTAGTGGGATACCTCCCGTATCCTAGTAGCGTATAAGGGAGACAACTACAACCAAACTCCTTATACAGTGCACTAGCAACCATATTGTTACTCACGCCTACGCTCTTACGACTGCGTTACGCCACCAAGAATCACAAACACATAGTACATTAACCACAAATATGCACAGGGATCAGAGAAGATAGAACTTTATTAAGATACGCCTTTTACATTCAAAATTACACGCTACCTCTATCAGAGGATTTCTGCCCTTTATATACACAGGGTCTTTTTAGCCGTTCACGCTTCCCGCGTGAACCGTTTACATGCGTTACAATTTTACTATATTCTATATTTCTACGCTCTTGTCTGTCGGTTACTATTCCGGCAGACATAAGCAGCACTCCGGGAACCCCTCCGCACGGTGTGCGTAGTGATTGATTTCCACACCAGCACGATCGACCAAGTCATAGACCAGGTCAGGGAGATGGAGAAAACAAGCTCGTGGCTAACAATGGGGGCCCTCCAGCGTACATTACCGACAAAAGACGACTTACGTTTTCGGCAAGCCATACAATGTACGACTTCTCTCAATGACGAGCACTCGACAATAGAATGTACTATGTGGACACAGTGCATGTTATGCCATTCCAGGGAGCACACAATGGACCGATGCGAATATAACTTGCTGAACCGACAAGCGGCATCAGTGTCTGGTACAGCGATAGAAAAGACGCTAATGACCGAGACCGGAAGGATAGCTACCGAGATTACAACGGTGATCGATATGAGTGATACAACTGGGATCACTCCCCATGTTATAACCAACGGAGGGAGGATCAAGGCAATTATGAAAACCGGCCCCGACAAGGTTACCGGTGTCACGAAAATACGATGAGGATACGTGAACTTGAGGCAGGACCCCGGGGCCTCCAACTGGAGGATATCAGATTCGTGCGTTTATATTAATAACAATTAATGGAAAGAAGAAATTTAATAATTTTTCATTAGCAAAGGAAAAGAAATAACAATATGTCCCAAGATTGGGATTCATAAGTTTTAGATTTACTGAGATTAATAGAAAAGAAAAATTAGGGGTTTCGATGAGATATGGCTTCCGTATGGAAAATTAGGGTTTTTGAGTGTTATGGCTTCCATAGGGAAGATTAGGGTTTTTGAGTGTTATGGCTTCCATAGGGAAGATTAGGGTTTTTGAGTGTTATGGCTTTCGTAGGGAATTTAGGGTTTATGAGAGTTATGGATTCCCTAAGATAAGGGAGCTAAGAAGGAAAAGAAAAATAATATAATATGGAGAGAGTATGAGTGTAAAAAAAGAAAATGGAATTTTATATGGAGTTCCCAATTGATCATATGCATGTCCACTTTTTGTTGCATGGCCTCTACTTTTAGTTGCTTAGCTTTTTCTTTTAGTTGCATCTATTTTTAGTTGCATGGCTTTTTCTTTTAATTGCATGCGACCATCCACATGACCTTTACTTTAGTTTTCTTCACTTCACTTTAATTAGCCACATGATCCTTTTAATCCGTTCGGTTTGCGTCCAACCTCATCCGATCGTCGGTTCCAATTTGCTTACCGGCCAGTTTCGGTTTTGCTTACCGGCCGGTTTCCGTTTTGCTTACCGGCCGGTTCCGATTTTTGGGAACTTGGCCACCATCATCCATCAAGATAAAGTGGCCAAAGTGCTCTTAGCACAAATGAAAATGAGGGTCTCAAGGTGCTTATATAGCTAGGGCCTTAAGTTTCCTATCTATGTGGGATAAATAATAGTTCTATTTTCCCTATCTTCTCAAACATCCATCTTCTATAACATGTCATAAAGCTAATATAAAGTACTTTTTTTATTTTTTTATTTTTTTACATAGTGTGAGAAGATTCACACGACACCGAAACAAAAAACGCTTCAACAAAAAATGGAACGCTAGAAAGGAGGACCACCAATGGCAACCGAACAAGGGCACACCAAGTACCCAACCGGACCAAGGCCAAGCACCTAACCGACCACCAATAGGACCTCAACCGGGTACCAAAGCGAACACCGAATCCAACAACACCCGGAAAGCATACTACTACTATTGCCGGCAAGAAGGACATTAAAGTAATCAATGTTTGGTTAAAAGCTATGAGAAACGACCAACCGTAAACATGGTGGTAGTAGAAGTCGCCGACATACAACAAGTCACCACTAGGGCAAAAGGCAAATCAACAGAGTGGGAAACACAGGAGGCAATCCGAAGGCAAGCCACCGAGTGGGTGAAGAAGGCAAATGAGCGAAATGTGGCTGAGCTTGAACATCAAAAGGAGAAACTTGAAGAGGCCACCGACACAATTCAGCCGGAAAACCCAACATGGCAAGCGTTACAAGAATGTCAAATTACGTTGTTATTGGGTCGGTTATTACAGTTAGTGCCCTGGTTTACGGAAGGGATGAAATCAGGAATGACCACATCAAATCCGTTGCCGGCTCCTGTGTTCTTCGAAAATCCAGAAGAAGGGCCAGTAATGGTTGACACGAACAGTCCGACAATCACTGCCATCGTCAAAGGACGAGAACTACCAGGGACGATTGTGGACGGAGGATCGGACGTGAACGTGATTAGTCTACGAACTTGTAGAACCATGGGAATCCAAGAATGGGAGCCTTGCCCATTTTGGCTCCGGATGGCAGATACAAGTTCGGTCATACCTACCGGGTTGATACGAGATTTAGACGTAACTATCGGAGGACACACATTCTGCATCTCGGCAGTGGTTCTCTAGTTCAATGCACAAGGGGCTTACCCAGTGTTGTTGGGCTGCCCATGGCTAAAAACGGCGCATATCAAACAAAACTAGCGGAAAAACATGATTACCTTCCGGCGAGGAAAGGCTAAAGTAAGGGTACCTACCCACCCTCGATCGAGTACCGGCAAGGAGCTGACACCGCTATATGCGGAAGGTGTAAACATGCTCGAGGGGCTTGCTGACAAAGAGTTCGACCAATACTTAGAAGAAAACCCAAAAATTGTACCCCTATTTGAAATCGATTTGGCCGAAGCAGTGTCACCATATATAACGCAATCGAATGATGTCAGTGAGGAATCGGATAGGGAAGCTATCAGAGAATTACGGCAAGCACATGAAACTCTGGAGAGGGAGATGGCGGTATCCCAACGCATGAAAGAATCCCAGTTAGAGGAAGTGAATTTAGGAACCGGGGACGACGCAAGACCGGTTCATATTGCTAAGAAAATGTCACCGGACAACAAGATGGCGATGATCACTTTATTAAAGGAATTCCTAGACGTATTCGCCTGGTCCTATGAAGACATGCGGGGGTTGGATCCTCAGTTGTACCAACACCAGATACATCTCAATAAGGATGCCAAACCGGTAGCACAACGGCGTTACCGGATGAACCCTAACTATGCAGCAAAGGTCAAAGAGGAAATTGACAAGTTGCTACGGGTTGGTTTTATCCGACCAGTGAAAAAAGCTACATGGTTAAGTCCCATAGTCGTCGTGCTGAAAAAGAACGGTAAGATCCGGGTGTGCGTCGACTACTAGAAATTCAATGCAACAACAGTGATCAATGCCTTTCAACATCCATTTACAGATAGAGTCCTGGACGCGGTAGCGGTCATGAAGTGTATAGCTTCCTAGACGGTTTCAGCGGCAACAATCAAATAAGGATGCACCGCGACGACCAACACAAGATGGCGTTTGTCACAGAACGGGCAGTCTTCGTTGCAGTGGTAATGATGTTCGGGCTCAAGACCGCGCCGGCGAACTTCCAACGAATAATCATGGAAATATTTGGCAAGTTCATCCCGACATTCATGCATGTATTCTTGGATGACTTCGTCGTGTATAGCCGAGAAGGAGAACATATCCAACACCGATGAACCGGGATGAGCGGAAGCGGTTAGCAATACAAAGCCGACATTTTTGTCTACTACAGGACACTCTATGCCACAAAGGCGCGGATGGCATATGGCGGCGAGCAATGCGAAGCGACGAAAAGGACACAATATTATGGGAAGCGCACGGTGGCGTTGCCAGAGGGCACTATGCCGGGGACGCTACGGCAAGAAAGATATGGCACAACGGGCTATGGTGGCCAACGACAATGAAGGACTCAGTTCGGTACGCGAAAGACTGTGATTTATGTCAACGGATGGGCCAACCGATAGAACAGGCAAGGATGCCTCACCAGCCGGTGCTACCCTTAGAGCCATTTCAAAAATGGGGGTTGGATTTCGTTGGGCCGTTTAAACTTCCCGCAATGAGAACCGGCAACAGATATATTATATTTGCCACCGATTATTGCACCAAGTGGGTAGAAGCCAAGGCTTTGCGGGACAACACTACGGCATCAACGGCAAAGTTCTTATATGAGTACATCCGGTGCCGGTATGGATGCCCGATCAAGTTAATTAGCGACCAAGGCAAACATTTTCTCGGTCAAATAGTGGAGAGCTTAACAACATTCTATGCAGTGGTGCACAAGCGCAATACCCCTTATTATCCACAGGCCAATGGATTGGCCGAATCCACAAACAAAATGCTCCAAAACATCCTGCGAAAGATCGTCAATGAAAACCAAACCGATTGGGACACCGAGCTACATAGTGCACTATGGGCATACCGGACGACATACAAAACAAGTATCCAGTCAACGTCATTCTGGTTAACATTTGGGCTGGAAGCCATAATGCCGATCGAATTTCAGGTTCCGAGTTTGCGGATACAGGTTAGAGAACGACTAAGTGAAAAGGAATCGGAAAAATTCTGGTTAGCCACATTATGCGAACTCAAGGAGCATCGGATAGCGAGTCTCATGCAGTTGGAACTGGAGCAGCAACGAAGGAAGGCGTTTGTCGATCGGCACCGGAAGGGCAATGAGAAGATGTTCAGGATCGGCAAGCTGGTTCTCGTGTTCCAGACCCGGATGGGTCAGATGCCGGGAAAGCTACGGTTCCAGTGGACCGGACCGTATTGGATAACGCGGGAATTCAACGGTTCATACCAGCTCAAAATGCTCGTCGGGAAGATAATGGGTAAATGGGTCAATGGGTTTCGACTCAAACCACATTGTGGACCTATGCCACAGACTCCGTTCGAGCAGACGGAGGCTGATGCAACAGTAGGAAGCAGGAAACAAGTACCTGATAATCAGACGGAGCAGGTGTTACCGGATAACGACAAACAGGTGGCCGGCAAACGTGAATATGGGGAAAAACCGGGATATCGATCCGCTGTGTTCGGTTAACTAAAAACTTAACTCTCAAAAAAATAAAAAAGGTCATCATGCAGAGGCGAGGAGCGAACGGGCACTTTGAAAAGGTGTGGTGGGTGGCTAATTAAAGCCCCTTTAAAAAACGCACCACGTGTCAATCGATTGCTATATTAGTACAAGGCGTGCATGCGCGGGAATCAAGAAAAGGCGCTACGCATGGAGAAAGGAAACCTCCGCCACGCAGAGTTCCTCTCATTTCGCGAACACAGAGATCTCAACGCACACAGGCGATTACGAGTGATCAAGCGAGAGCAAGCAGAACACACTGGCACACCAATCTTACCACAACCTATCGACTCTGACAACAACATGGAATGCATGGTACTCTTAGAAGCGGCTAGGAAATGGCTAAAGCAACACAGTCTGGAGGAATTCTTGAGGATAGTCGAAGCACCGCCGCATGGAGATGCGGAAAATGTCGTCAAGGACATCGACACGGAGGTCATCACCGAGGAAGCCATCCGAGCCCTGGCCAACTTACCGGAAGGGGGAATATAGTCGATCGACAACCCTGTTGTGATCGGATGCGGAGAACCGGCGGAAGGACGGCGACGATTTCTATAAATTGGACAAGGAAAACATTGTTGCCATAAGGAAGGAATTGTCAGACGACTTCCTATCATTAGCCGGGGACCAATTGGCGGCGGTGAGGCGATTGGTGGAGTAGTTGGACGAGGACCAACTGGATATACAGCTCCAACTCGAGCGGTATGAACGAGAATGACGACGGCAAGAAGTGGTTCGAAGAACTGCGCCGATCAATATCAGTGACGAAGAGCAGTCTTCGGTGCAGGTGCCAAATGAAGCCCGTACTAGGGCAAGCCAACCGTATGTAACTCCGGAGGAGCAACCGAACATAACTCCGGAGGACCAGCCGAAGGAAGGAAACCAGCACACCGAAAACCAGCAGCAGGAGGAGCCCAAACCAATAGAACCAGAACCGGAGAGACCAACGGCACCAGAGAGACCAGTGGAACCGGAGGGCCCAGTGGAGCTGATGCACACCGGGCAGCAGCACCAGGAGACGCCAAGACCCATAGAGCCAGAAAAGGAGTAAGAGCCGGTCAAACCAACCGAGCCACAGAAAACCGAAGTCCACCAAAGGCGGCCACAGCTGGAGCCGGAGTGACAACAAGAGCAACCACAACCGGGGCAACAGTAGGAGGAGGAACAACAGCAGCAACAGACGACTGAACAGCTTCCCGAGGAACCATTGGAACCCTTAGATCAAAGCATTCTGGACATTTGGAAGGAAGAATGAAGGCCGGATCGTGGGATTCGACGTACAAGGTACTGTCCCACGAGCATGCCATGTGTTAGCCGGCCAGCAAGGGAAGTCCAGAATGGGAAAAGGGGGATAATTAATAATCGGGAGCTGATTATATATAATATAGAATTATTATGATTTTTTAGAAGCCAACAGACGGACCCAGAATCGGTATACCGATCCGGATCCAGATCGGTTCGTAGCCGGTTGCTGGTTGGCACCAGTTTGTACCTAGAGCCAGAGACCTATAAAAGGGCCTGGTTAGATTGTAATCATTGGCGGATAATTAATAGAGAGGTTTTGTTCTGTATCTTAATCAGTGTTAATTACCATTTTGTGCTAAGTATAATTCATCTATAAAATTGTTCGTTGCACCGGATCCTCTAACCCTTTCGAACTCTTATGGAGAGAGAGATAGATAGATAGATAGATAGATTATATTATCGTCTTCGGAGGTCAAATATGACCTATGAGACCAAAAATATTACATGTCACGTGATACGTGTGAAGGTGAGTAGCGACTCACGATGCTCAAGAACTTTGCCAATGAATGTTGCAATCGAGAGTGCACATCGTGGTTGTGAGAGAAATTCGTGCAAGGATTGGGCTCCAAAGAGATGTGGAAAGCATGGCCGAATATGATCAAAGGCAGAGCATTGTATCAAAGTGTGATACTCAGACTCTCGGACTTGTTTAGGGCAAAGTGTGCATAGTCGGTCACTCTCATCACTTGTGCCCCAACGCCCCGTCTCACATCTCAATGCATGCGAGCTAAGTCGCATGGAAGCAATGGTTCGAATGGCAGATATTGGGATGGGCTCTAATATGTAGCGATGTGTACGGCTTCCCCGTTCCGCGAAGAATATGGTTTTGTAGTTAGGTGCAACATTTATGGTATAATGTGTGAAGCGTGAGCCACCACATTTTTCCCATGTCATGATACATTGGCGTTGCAAAAAGGCCTCATTTACAGAGGAATCTAGTGACGCATCATGAAGCAAGTGTCTTGCATCCCATCTACCAAACCATTTTTCTAAATCTTGCATCCAACCGGAACACAAAATTTTGCTTTTATGCGTCTTTTGGATCTTTTTGCTTGCTTCCCATGCAATTCGAGGAAGTCGATGTGCGGGGCTTTTTTGAATTTTAAGCATGTATTCAACAACCCTTTCCATGGCCATGACCTCAATGGGAAGTGATCCCGTCTCAAGGAGGAGGAGGTTGTAGGGCGTTTGTTTCTTAACTTGTAGAAACTTTGTGAGAAAATGTTTTTGGACATTTTCAAACTCTTTCCAAGTAGATTTAGGGATGCTACCGCCCCATATTTCCACCCCATAGAGAAGAACCGGGGTCACCAAAGTGTCGAAAAGATATTTCTTGAGGACCCAACACTTAATATCTCCAAGATTGCATGTGTTCTCAAATGCATAATATGCACGCTTACCCGCCTCTAAGCGGCGTGTAGCACATTCATTCCATTTATGATTTGAAGGAACTTCAAGGCCAAGATATTTGAAGCTTTCCACACATTCAAGTGGCTCATTGTTGTACATAATGCATGGTTTATCTCTTTTTTGACTCTTCACAAGCATAATCTTTGTTTTAGAGCTATTGACACTTAATTTAGTATGCATGCAAAATTTTTCCAATGCCTTCATAAGCTTTTGTGAGATATAGCAAGTTGAATTTGGCAGTTTGTACGAGAAGCAACGATAGCAATAAGGAATCTTGTGTTGTCGGCATCCACATACTCAAAACTCATTGTGGGTCTTCGATTGCTTTCAAAATCTTCGACCTCTTCAATCGGGTGAGTTCTGATTTTCTCTCTTGTTCATGGAAAATTGTTTTTATCCCGGATCGATATAATGATGGACATAAACATGAATTCCTCACAAATTGTGGGGGATATTGATATGGAAACAATCGATCCAGAAAAGAGTAATGTGATGGTTGAATGTAATCGTGAAAGGGAAGACATTGGAAGCTCTAAGAGGTTTAAGGGAATTCAAGAAATTAATGAGAAAAAATTAACATATGCCGAAATAATACATGTAGATGAAGTTGACAAGGATCACTGAAATTGCGATAATTTATGGGGAATTGTCAATACCTTATTGTCGGATATTGTGGAAGAAAATGAAAATGCAGCGAAAGAATGCATTGAAGAGGATGTGCATGATGTGGAAGTTGATGTTAAGGCAGTTTTGCAATCATTTGATGTATTCTATGATTGTGTTGTTATATTATTTTTTACCGGCAAACTCCCATATGTTAATTGGATTAAACAATAGTTGAACACAATCGTGTCACCAAATTGTGTTGAAAATATATATGCAGGACCATGAGGGTTTTATGATGTGGTATTTCGTTCACCGGAGCATCGAAGTGCATTGTTGGGTAAAGTTCCTGTGTTTTTTGATAAACGATTGGTGCATGTTATGCAATGGTTCCCCATAGTGGACTCTCATGCTTTGTTAAAACAAGAATTTCGTGTTTGGGTTACAGTGGATTGTAAGCATGCTTTTTAATGGCCACTTTTACCAGAGTTGATGAGTCAAATGGGTAAAGTGTTGGTATCTCCACATGCAAATGCTACAAATAAGTGCAGATTTTGTGTGTTATGGGATACAAGTCACAAGAGGCCAGGATGGGTGCGTATGAATGCTCCTAGTATGAGAAGTCTTTGTTTTAAACTGAAGTGGGAGACATTTGCAGGTCATTGTTTTGGATGTGGTGAATGGGATCACTTTATAGCGGAATGCCACGGTCATTGTCCTTCAACTACAAAGGTTCCTATTGAAGGGAACGATAAGGAAAGAGTTGGGAGAGAGGTTGGTGTGTCAGATTTTGTGGATGAAGGAACATCACCTAGAGCAGGTTATAAAGAGGTCTCACTTCAAGGTTTGGGCCCTAAGAATAAGGGAGTTGAATCTATGGATATGGAAAACAAAGTTTAGTGGTTAAAGATAAGGGGAAAAAACCGTTGGATAGAGCTAGTAGTGATGTTGTTGACAAAGATTGGCATGAGGTTAAGGGCAAGTCGAAAGGGAAATCAATGAATATGCAGCGTAGTAGCTTGCCCACTACTCATGTGACTACTTGGCAAGGTAATTCAGGAACGAGGGAGGGCCCTCGAAAAGTTCCTTGGCAACGACAATCTAGGGACAAGGGATTAGCCCTTCACCTTCAATTTGATTCATTGGGACGAGTTGTAAATTCATCGAATTCTTGAGGTTTTCGTCAAGAGGGAGGACCTAAAAAAAAGATTTTGATAGACAACCCTAAGGATGTGGTGCATGAAAATCCATATGCAGCATTGGAGCATGCTTTGACTAGTAGGGTGAAATTATCACATAGAGTGCATCGATCCCATCTCATGATGGAACCACAGAAACATCTAGATATGCAAGCAGAGGATTTGCTTTCCTTTATTTGAGATTCGGCCCAAACTATTTGGCAAATTCCCACATGTTACAAACCCTTGGTATGGAAGAGTCGATTCAATGGCAAAGCATTCTTCTACACAAATTTAAGCCATTAACAAGGTAAAGAGTCCACACCACATGCATTCATTCCATTTCCAGCATCCCACTGTATATAACAATATTACTCACTACCCAACCTTGCTCAATATTGTGGCTCATGTGCCTTACATATCACTACCTCTTTATGCTAAGTGGTTGAAACTTGCATACCTTCCAATAGAAAATTTATATACAAGTCTAAGAAGAACAGTCTAATCAAACAACCAACATGAGCTTGATATAGCCATTGTTTCTAGACAAGAATGGAGCTTGTCCCATGTAAGCAAGAATCAAACAAGTATAAATTGCACATGTAAAAGCAAGCTGAAATATACAACAAAATACTCATTAGACATTTTTCTTATAAAAATAATTGTATTCCACTAAACAAATAATGATTGAATCATAGAAGAACCTTGATCGAACACTCTGAAAAGTGCCCAAAGTCTGCAATCCAAAAGCAAACAAAATCTACGTAGAGATGCCAATAAAATCTTGCCATATTTCATTTCATTCATATATGTTTTTGAAGCAAAAGATACCTAATAATGGAAATTTGTTGTTGGAATATACTATCTCATGTGGTTCAACAGACCAAGAGATTAAAGTTGTTTTGACTTTGAAATATTGACTAAAAGTCTTTCTAACATAAGAATCGAAAATTCTTACCTGAAGGCATGTAGGCTGCAGAAGGTGCTCTAAGCATGATAGGGGGTCCTCATTGTCATGCACTATGCAAGCTCCCTATCCTTTTTTTTTGGGGGGGGGGGGGGGGTGAAAACACACAATTATATTAATAAATGTGTGTGAAAAACACTACTTACAATACGTGTGACAATGGAGTATAGTCACACACTAACCACACTACACTACATGGGTAGTGGAACATGTTAAATTGCCAATAGGCAAGACGAACACTCCACCAAGGAAAAAATTTCCACTTGTTCCAATAAAGAAAATTGCCACATTAGTACTCCCTTCAACTTTCGTAGATATGCTTTCACTCCATGTCTACCATCAAATACAAAAGCGTTGCGCATGTTCCAATTATGACGCAATCCCCAATATCTCAAAAATAGGAAAACAATCTCCATCTCTGATTTTGGGTCAGCTTGTGTAAATTGTGCAAACACCCATTGTCTAGGTGTCAAATAACTCCGTGATAAAACTTGCCAAATTTGAGAAATGTAACTCCAAATTTGACAAGCAATTGGACATTGTATAAATCGATGAGTACTATCTTCTATCTAAACTGTGCAAAAGAAGTAGGTACCCGTTGCTAGTCCACGACGCTTTAAAGCTAATCCCAAAGGCAATCCTCCGATCAAAACTCTCCAAATGAATACCTTTGCAACAAGTGGCAATTTAGAATGCCAACTACGTTGTAAGATCTGCCACCACCCATGATAAGATTTGTGTATTTTCCATTCTTCTTCAGCCTTGATTGATAACCATCCAAGAGACTCAATGGAACAATGATACAAAAGATTAGTAGTCACTTGTAACAATGGTGTTTGACCCCTTAAACTCCAATCAATCCACGGTTGTTCTCCTATTTGTAGAGGTAAGGGACCTTGCATCAATGCAATATTCTGTAGTTGTTGCCAAATAAACCCATAATTAGGCGGGATGCGTAATAATTGTCGTGCTTCAGTAAACTCCAAAATTCTTTGAGATGGAACCTCAACTATATCTCCCACATCTTTGACCCCCAAATGAAACAAACGATTAAATTGAGAACGCAATCTCTCCTTTCTTGGCCAACATAATAACCGAGAAGACACAAGTAACTCTTTTTGCAAAGAGTTACAATGCTCTCTACTAGATGATGGTTTCCATACACATAACAAGAGTGCTTCTTGCCATGAGGTAACTAAGTGTTGAACACATGAACCCGGAATCCTAAGTGAAATACATCCATTCAGTAATTGCCACCATGAAGCCTTAATCGTTGTCCTCCCATGTGTTAAACCCTTGTTCTCAATGAAATATCGAACAATAGATATCCATGGTTGTGAGTTTGAACACATGTCTTGTAATAATGAAAATCTACGAGCCATCATATGCATAGATAAGTTCAATATTCCAACCCTCCCCAATCACTTAGGGGTTGCTAGATGATTCCAAGCAATCCATATGATGCCCATCTTATCCATCTTCTTCCACAACAAATATCGAAGAGGTTGCAAAACAGAATTCAATGCCTTCTTTGTCCATGACAATAATGGCAAGTAATATAATATCATGGGTTCCATAATACATTGTACAACCTTCAAGCGAACATGAAATGGCCAAGATTGTGACTTCCAATACATGAACTTATCCCTCAACTTACTAGACATCCATTCAATCAATTGACCATTTGTAACATTCATTCCTAATGGATAGCCCAAGTGTCGAAAAATAGAGCCTTTCTTCACCACGGATCCTTGCCATCCTAAACATTCCAAATCCCTTTCAGTGCATGATATGAGACTAGACTTCCTCCAATTAATATGTAATCCGGAAGCCAATGAAAAATGATTCCATACAAGCATCCCCTTCTCAAGATTCTCCCGTGAGGCTTGTAAAAACATGAAAGAATCATCCGCCAAAGCTTGTGCTACTATTTGCCCTCCGGATGGAAGGTGTAAACCCACAATGTCACCATTTATTGCAAGTCTTGATAGCATCACTAACAAAGGATGAGTAACAATAGCAAACAACAATGGGCTAAGAGGGCATCCTTGACGAACGTATCTTGTGAGGGCAATATCTGATGTAACTCCCCCATTAAGCATTACCTGAGACACTGCATCTTGTCCTAATAAAAATATGAGGCGAGACATACGAGGTCCAAAGCCCATTGTATGCATTAACCCAGAAACAAAAGACCAATTAACATGATCATAAGCTTTCTCCAAATCTAATTGCACCATAATCAATTCTTGATGAGTGTTCCGAGCATAATCCATGGCCATTTGAACATTCAACACATTATGCAATATATTTCTACCTGCAATAAAACCATATTGGTCGGGGTGTATCAACTTTGGCAAATAATTTTGTAATCTATTTGCCAAGTCCTTCGTAAATATCTTGTACAACGCCCCCATCAAAGAAATAGGTATCCATTGATGAAATGACTTAGGAGATGCCACCTTTGGAACTAGTTTAATTAGACCAATCTTTCAAGCTTGAGGCATACAACCAGAATCCCAAGACTGTTGAAACATCAAAGCCAAGGGCCCCTTTAAAATGTTGGAATATCTCTTAAAAACTTCATTTGTCAAGCCATCCCAACTAGGGCTCTTACCACTAGGAAGATGCCTTAAAACTACATCCACCTCATCCTCAGTGAAATCCGCATCCAATTCATGACTAATGAGATCATGCATAATACATCCAACCACATCATAAAACTCATGACGTGCTCTACTCACCTCATCTATCATTAACAATTGTGGACCAATCAACTCCTTAAAGTAATGAAGACATATGTCAATTATTGTTGTAAGATCCACTATCAATTCATCCCCTTGCTTCACATGTACCACATTAGATCGAGCATAAGTAGGATGTAATGCTTGGAAAGACAAATGAGATTGACATTGATTATCAATGAGTCCTTCCCTGAGTTGTCGCATCTTAGCATAACGATAACTTTGGCATTGCAACTAAGAAATAATAACATGCAATTGACTCTAAATATCCAAAATCTCCTCATCTAATGGTGTATGTATCAATAATGCATTACGCCTAGAGAGAACTTGTGAGAATTGTCGAATAAGACCTCTTCTTCGTTCAGCATTGGTTACTCCATACATAGGATGAATGATGTTAATGTTTCGTAATGTGATATCCCATGCTTGAACTCCTTTAAGATTCACTTGTTGAGAAAAATTTACCAAAATTTGCTCCATGAGAGAATCAAAGTGAGGTTGAAGAAAAAGAGAAGAGTTAAAGCTTAGTGGAGGCTTTCCAAGTAAAGATTTATACATGTCAATTGCATGATTACACACCTCCAACCAAATAGGAAAGTGATCTGAAGTTCCAACATCTTGTAGAACATTCATACGAAGTGATGTCAGTAAAAAAGAATCATCATGCATCACATACATTCTATCTAACCGACTCCATGTTTGTCTATGTTGAATAGATTGGAAGGTAAAACCTGGATCATTCCCTTGCAACTATGTCCAAACATCCAACTTCAGAACCTCCATAGCCAATGAGTCCCAAGCAAGTTGCTCAAGATCATCCATGATTGAATGTTCAGACGTGGATTGAAATGCATCAACACATGTTAAAATCGCCCATAAGTAATCTTGGACGTCCAATAGATAGGGTTTGAAGGAGTGAACCCCATAATGCAATATGTTGAGTGGCTTGGTTAGGGGCATAAATCCCAACCACCCACACAACCTCGCCAAAAAAAGTGATTTCTAGAACCAAAAACTTACCATAAGGATCATTATGCACCACTTGAGGATAATACTTATCCCTCACGATTAATACCACACCTGAATAATGATTATTAAGATGTCCTGCATAAAATGATGAATATCCACGCAAATGCACTGTGGATCCTGCTAACTCATGACACTTATGCTCAATTGCACATACTACAGCCCATTCTCTACTTAACAAAGTTTCCCATAGTATATACTTCTTAAGAGGAGAAAATGCCCCGCTCACATTCCATGTTACCACTTTCATTCAATCAACAATGTTATGGGAGCACTTGCTCCTTTAGAGCAACAGGCTTCCACATACTCCAGTCTGGTTGCACTCATCCATGCATTTGTCCAATATATTTACACACTTGTGATTAAATCCTTCCAAGCTATATGGTGTTCGTGCGAGTGATAGTTGTAGGTGGAGGGGGGTAGAAGACTCTATTAGGAGGATAGACGTCACTGTTTGGATGTGACTTGTCAGTAATAGCTATCTGAAGACCACAATGTAACAAATAAGTATGGGCTCTCAACCATCCATAGATCAAAAGTAATTGTGGAATCTCAAACTAAGTGTGCTATGTTATAAGGTCTTCCAGTACATTGCAATACAAGATCCCACTTCCTATTCACAAGTTTAGAAGATGAGGTGAAAATGAATTAGGTACTCATTGATAGAAACATCATCAATGGGTTAAATGTGCACAATGATACATTCTCTTAGCAAATGTGTGTGTATAGTTTTTGGGATATATGGTAACACTTTAAGTAGATAGCTCTCTCTATTCCCATGTAAAGAGAGTGTTTTATCTATATAAATATGTACATGTATTGAGTTTTTTTTTCTAAAGGCGGTTTGCGTTTTTCTTCAAGATATGGTATGGGTTTTTTCCCCAATTACATATTCACTTCAGGTTTGTATTTTTCTAGAGATATGGCGTCGTTTTTTTACCTTTTGATCACATATTCATCCCTATAGATAAATGTTTGGGTGTGTTTTTGCTTCCCCCATTTAGATACTATTGATATCATATATATATGTATATATCTAGCCCATGCAACTGCTTTTTTCTTATTGGATATGATATGTATAAATATCTGTCTATTCACGTGTACGAGGGCGTTTATTTTGGTTCTCACCATTTTACACATGCGCCCTCCTATGCAAACAATTTTATTTTCGAGGAACGATATCCACAATATTAAATTTAGAAAACGAAATATTTTTCTTTATTTTTCATGTATATTTCCCAATATATTTTCCAGGCATTTGGGTGTTATAAAATAGAGCACCACACACATTATTCTTCGTTTCTCACAAGTACGTCTTTTGGCATGACCAAATAGATTCCCTAGTTCGTTCTATATGTCTTGTGATCATGGCAATATTATTTGGTTGTATAATTAGCAAAACAAAAACTTTTCAATCTAGTACAAACTTACTTCACACTTGGCCAACTTAAGGTTGTAAATTGAGATAGTTGCCCAATTCACACAACCCGAGCACGGCCATTGGGAAAACAAAATTCTTTTGTTACAAGGACATATATCGTAGACTATGTTACACACATATCTTGGTGACCATTTGATTTTTTTCCAAATAGTTTAACACGTATGGCAATCCCCTATTCAAATTTGGCTTATCTACCTTACATGTCTATTGCAATGTAATGCTCTACTTTTGCCGAACATGTTTCACAATGTTCTTGTTTGGAATTCGAGGTTACAATCACATTATCTTAAACCATGGTCAAATATAGGAACATGCCTTTGGCTCACATCAATGACTTGGTCATGAGATCATCCTAATTGGAGATGGCACATGATGTTAAGTTTTACATAGATTGAAGTTGTATTCTTTCCTCAAAAGTATGCCATCAACAAAACGTTTCATCAACATTTCAAGGTTAACAATATGGAATAAATATTTATGTTGTGGTGTCACAACTAGCGCATAATGTGAAATCCCAGAATCAATATTCGTGCATTGTGCAATTTTGTGAGTGGAAGGAAGGGAAGAAAAGTAGAAAAGGTTATGTGAAGGGGTTAGTTAAGGGACATAGTGAAGTATATCATAGGGATAAAAAGACAAAGCCAATAATGGTGTAGATAACAATCGGCAGTTGTTCGGTTTGAACCAAACCGAACCACAAAACCGCGGTTTAACGGTTTCAACAATTCGGTTTGGTTCAAGTTTGGGGTTTTTTAAACAGTCCGGTTTGGTTTCAACAGTCAAAATCTGCGGTTTAAACGGTTTAACGGGTTTTTTTATTGTAAAAATTTTAAAATAATTCTAAAAAATTTTAAAATTTGTTTTTAAACAATCTTTTCATTTTTAGACCTTATTCTCACATTTTAGTAACATTTTAAAAAAAATTTAAATTTTAAATAATGAAATATTATAAATTTTAAAAAATTAAAAATTTGGCCTATGTTGAAAACCGAAACCAAACCACGAAACAGCGGTTTTTACGGGTTAATGGTTTAACGGTTAAAAAAAACTTTAACGGTTCAGTTTGGACCCTCTCAAACCGAACCGAACCATTGCCGATTGTTAGGTGTAGAGCCCAAATGGCGAAGGGTGTCTAATTGGGTGAAATGTTGTGAAGATTTGAGTGGGAAATGCACATAAAATGGGTATGGGCTACGGTTTTATTTTGCCTTTCCTTTCCCATTTTAAAAAGAGAAGGAGAATAAGGATTATTGTGTTTTGGGGTTTATGCTTGCAGGGGAGTAAAATGGGGTTTTGCTTGTGGGCTATCTTCTTCTTCTATATCTTTTGTACGGGTTAGGGTTATGAGAGTTTTAGTGGGAAGAAACCTTCAAGAGTTAAAGAGGAGTTTGTGGATTGATCCATCGCATTGTAAGAGGGTCAGTGAGTGATGTGCACAACCCTAATGTAAGTTGGTACATATAAGATATATACTCTCAATTGGTTTGCTATTTGAGTCTTTGGTGGGTTTGATTGTCCTCTCGACTCTACTCTCAGATAAAGACTCAACACTTCTCTGTAGATGTGATCCGAATAGCCACAACAAAAGTGAATAACAAAATGACGGGCGATAGATTGAATGTTATAAATACAACAAATGAGATTAAGGTTGAGGAAACAAAGCTAGTTTCGAAAAGGTACTTGTGGAGAGCCAGTCACTCTAAATATAAGATACTTTTAAAAGCGACAAATAGGGTATGTCATAATAATATAATATATAAATGAACAAAGGTTGGTAATGAATCTGAAACTCAATTTTGTTGACTAGAAGATTATTCACATAAAATGTTGCAATTATTAATGGTATCCAGCCAAGGATACATTGTAAATAACTACTCCCACAATATTAGAAAGCTTTTATTGCATCTATGTGCACATGGCTCAATCTATCCATGTGGTTCGTGTTTGATTGTGTGACCTTAGCTAGGAAGGGAACACTTCTTTCTAATGATTCCATTATTTCCAGTAAGCACACCAAGTTGACTCAATTTTATCATTGACAGCTGGAATTGTTGGAAGAATTTAGTTTGGTCATTGGCATAGAGTTGCACAAGTTGAAGTGTGTCTGAAGCATTTAATAACGCTGCATCAGAATGAAACACCGCAACTTTGTTTAACACATTCTTGTAGTAGTTATTGTCAAAAATGTCTTTAGTGATGAAATCCAAATGAGCAGTTAGAGCTCCAGGATTTTTTGAAGTATTTTGTTGAAGACAAATACGAGATAAGTTTGCAGCAAATGCTGGGTTCAAATCTGTAGAAACCACCGGAGTAAGTTGGAGATCTATTATTCTACAATGTGCTTGGCCAAATGTATGAGCACCTGTGGTATGGCAATAATGACAATTCATTAAAAAGTTATCGAAGAATATGAGAAACCTATATAAGTCATTGTCACTTACATTAAGGTGAATGTTTATAAGTAGCTCTAAGTTCAATATACTAATACTCATGTAAGGTTGAGTAGTAACTCTTAAGTTACACATATTTAGATAAGAAAACATTCGGTATACATTGGACAACAAAACTTATATCATTTATTACCTGATAGTGCAACGAGGTCATTAACATCTAGGCTATGGTTTTGAAATATTTGCTTGAGACCAGCATTGCTAAGAAAAGGTGAAGGAATGTTGGCAATAACAGTTTGATTTGTAGCAGCAATTTGGCTATCACGACGTCCGGTTAAAACTTTAACTTCTGGACCACCAACCTTATGAAGGGAAATATAGAAAAAAACAAATTAGGTATACATATATTGGTGTGCACCTAACATATTACATACTTTCATGCACTCACTACATATATAATGAATAAGTTTTTTGAGCTCATAGTTATGCTTTTGTTATGTGTATTAACCAATCATTAATGACGTCTACTTGTGGTAGGAGTAGTGTGGATACAAAAAAGATACTTATCTACTACCATTGTTGTTGTTGATGTCAATGTTACTAATGTTACCAATACATTATGGAAAGAGGGGATTTACCAATTGAAGAGCAACTGTGGTGGATAGTGAAATAATGTCAGCACATGAAACGATGCCTGGACAAGCTGCCTCCAATTTTGTTTTAATATCTTCAATGATTTGTATAGATGATTCTCGCAAAGATGCATTATTTGGTGTTGCAATTTGCTCAGTAATTGGTTGTTTCAATAGAATTGAAGCATCGCAACCCTGCATTTGGTTAATTTTATATCGTTACCTCCAATACAATTGACATATTTAATTAATGTTGTGTATCGAGACGTTTTTCTATCTTATCAATTTCAATATGTTTACTAGTTTTTAGAAAAAAACTGATTCTATATTATTGATTATTAAATAAATTAGTTTGTTATAAGCAAAATACACATGGGTATACCCGTAAATGCACATAGGAGAGCTCCTCAACATATGTTAATGGCGAAACATAAACGTCAAGTTTCCTATATTATGTTTAATCTAATCATATCTTGAGGTTGAACATAACATCAAAGGGTGTGTCACATTTTGTGACATGAAAATAGTGTATGCACTAGAGAGCGTTCAAGACATGAAGCCATTATACCAGGTCCACGTATTGCTAACCCATGTTTGTATTAACCAACACACTTGACTAAAATGCACAAACTTTCTCTCAGATACAATGTGCTACCTTCAACCACATTCAAGTTTTCTTTCCATAGATTCTCAATCACTTTGTAAACAGTGAACACATTCCTTTCAAAGCCATATTGTGCACTCTCTATTACAATGCATTTTTCTTTGCATTTAAGTGTATCTCATTAGGATATCACTAGACTTGTCACAAACATATTCGAATTAGGAATCTTGAGTGCTAAATGTAATTATATTGCCATAATAATATATAGACAAAGAAATAAAGTTTGAAACACCTTAGCGACCCTCCTTAGTCTTACCATTGGCCATTAAAACCCCTTTTTTATGATAGCAACCACGTAAAATTTACATACGATTTCAATAAAACAAATTCAATTGATTCATTTGCACTATATAATATAATGAAAAATGGACAACACTTATAATCCATTTCTACTAAAAGTTATGATGTATTTTAAAATGAGAACTTCACCTGTACAAAGCAATCATGAAACATAATGCGAATGAGTCCAGCTGCTTCACTCGGGTTTTGACGAATCACAGATTGGATGTGTGATTGGATGATGGCGTTGGCCTGAGGGCAAGATGTCTTATAGAAATCAGGAACAAGGCCAGATACACTTCTAAATTGTCCCAAATTCGGATTGCCTTGGGTTGCACCGAATGTTTCATTTGGACACATTAGAAGGAATGCAACAATAAGGCCAAAGTACATGGATTGGAAAGCCATGGAATTGAATAATACTACGATAGTGTCTTCCAAGAGTGATAAAAATGATCCAACAAAGATGAAGGGAACTTAATAGGAAGAATTCACTAAGGTTAAATGATACTTAATACACAACTAAGTTTTGAGGTAAGTAAATGGACATTCAACACTCTTGTATACCCAACTCTTTTGAGAAATTTCTTACAATCCTGCAAAAACAAAAGCAGAACCATTCAAATGATTTTATATTTTGAAGAACATAAATGAATAAAATTGTGGTGGTATTGTAGTATCTCCATTCCATCAAAGACAAGGAGCTTCTCTAATTTAAGGTAAGCACTCAATGAGTAACTAACATTTTTTCATCAAACATTGATTGGGTTTGTAATTAATTTGTGTAATGAATAATTACCAAACAATGTTTTACATATCTGAGCTCTTAATTAGTATGAAATGTAATTGTGTATGTGCAAACTTATTTCATTTCCATCTATTAGAAAAACTATGTGCATACCTTGAAAACAAAACATGAGGCTAGGCTTGCTCTCATAAAACGAGACTTGGGTTAAATATATATATATACATAGATCTTGTTCTAGATTCTCAACACATGGATTAAAAAAAAGTGTAAGATTTTAAAAAAAACTAGGATTTTATTTTTTGCTTGTCTTTTGCAAAGGAATAATATGGCTTTTATATTTATCATCAACTAACTAAATTCTACCTACTTGAGGAAACTTCAAAGTAAGGTCAAAAGGGCTATTCTAGTGGTTATGGTTTCTATTGTCTACCACATACATCGGGCTGGTTTTCAGCACACAATTATATTAGGATTGAACTAAATTTATCTTAAAGGAAGGTCATTGCATGTGCTAGAATGGTCTAAACCTTAAGGTTCCTTTGATACATTTTCACTTAATATTATGCAACTGTTTTCATTTTCATGTTAAGTTGCAATGCATATGATTCACCTAACACAATAATATCATATATCGTCTTATTTGTTTCAAAAGAAACCTTATAACATCGTGGCGACACTATTCCGAATTTTCTCTTTTAGAATCAAAATTACTAATCTTAATTGTAGCGAGGGAAAATTGTCTATAAAAAAATCAAAGTTACCAACCTTAGAATAGGGGGATTTCCATTGGTAGGTAAACCTAACGACATATATACATATTCGTTGGGTTTGAACATTAAATAAGAAAATGAACTATCATATTAGAATACCTGCATTATTATTTTACGCTCATAGTATGGAATCATCTTTTATTAATCACAACAAACATTATTGAACATGTTGATGTGCATTGTGTGCCATAGCCCCTTGTATAAGCTACTAGATACGATCATCTTTTATACATATATTAATTTATCATCATTTATTTTATTAAAATGTATGTTTGCCTATGTGTTATTCAACATATAGTATCCAAAGAAAAATGTTACAAAGACATGTTTGGAAATTATACTTCAAGATGTGAAACACAATTGACTTCACAAATTATTGAAATAATATGATAAGATGAATGAATACTAAAATTATCTATGCGATACTTCACATATGAAGGGATCTTTGAAGTGTTGCAAATTGGGAAAGTACAAATAAAGTAGACCTTTCCTCTCCATTTCCTTATACTTATCTTGACAAAACTAGCCTCTTTAAGCCTCCTTTCCTCCCTTCTATGCTTGGAGTAAACCACACTATGAACTTCATGCCTCCAAGGGCATTGGTATGAAGTAATGACAATGGTCATAGTGTACTATCATTAAGCCTTAGGATATTATCAGCCATTAAATCCAAGATATGTGTTAGTTATATAGCCTAGGTGATAAAAACCTTAAGAAGTATCTTGATGTAATATACGTAGAATTAAGAACCCATTATGTTTACAAATCTTGGTCATCGTGAAACACAAAGGTGAAGTTACCTTTTGGCTGTTTGGGCTCTCTAAATATTGAACAATAATAAACCATCATGATTATAAACATTTTCTAGCATAATCTCTTCTCTCGTGGTTTGGGAGAGGTGTGGGCTCGTGTCTTATACATTTGTTTGCATTGAAATACAAATAATATTATTCATCAAACATGAATTCCACACTCATCCATACAACAAATGTGTTTTACTATGACGTTTTGTCCAGTCAAGAAACAAACACTAAAAACGTTATCGGACTTGAGGCCAGTTGAAGTTTGAAAACTCTCAGACCAGTTAAGGCTTAATCGGTTTGGTTTGGACAAGGCCAAACAGATTAAGTTGAACTCAAACCGTAGCCGATTCCTAGGTACTCACTTCCCATTGAGATCCTTGGGCACATGCATGAGATTAAAAAATCCTTCCCAATGAATTTCACGGAAAACTTGTAAAAATGACAAAATACACACAAAATCAAGACAACTACAAGGTATGCAAAAAGGGATACGTTATACTTGCTTCATGATGCCTCAAATGGTTTCTTGATCGATGAGACTCTTTTGTAACATCACAAATTAGTGTTGGAATTGGACGTAGGAAACTCGCACTTACACACGTTATATTTACATATGTTGTTCCAAACTACAGAAGTGTGCGGAATAGCGCTAGGCCACAACCGAGTTTCAAACTCACAATGGAAGAAATATACAGAAAATAGCAATGCACTTACACAGACAACAGAGACGACACCGAATGTTTACGTGGAAAACCCTAATCGGGAAAAACCACGGGAGCCCACAGACTCCAGCTATCACTATGAGAGGAAGGGTACAATGAGAGACTCAGAGGCAACGACCTCGAGCTCTATCTTCGCCTACCGACGGTTACAACAGAACAACTTTGTCTCTGCGTGTGTGTGTGTGTGTGTGTGTGTGTGTGTGTGTGTGTGTGTGTGTGTGTGTGTACCACAAGGATGATAATAGCAACAATTATAATGATGATCTACATCCCAAAAAGTGTAACTACCCTAGTTATATTTATACTTATATAACTTTGGGGGCTATTTACAAATATGACCTCAATGGTCACGTCTGAACATATTTACTAATATGTTCCTATTTGTTGGTTTATACCGGATCTAGCCGGACTCCTTCCGACTCGTCTGGTTCTCATCCGAATCCCATCTAGAAGGACCTCTTTCCCAATAAACTCCCCCTACACCCCGACATGGGATGTCTCGTTAGTCTGATCCGTCTCTGGCACATGTCCAACTTGTCGGGTGACAGCCCCTTGGTCAACATGTCTGACATGTTCTCCTCCATATGGATCTTCGTTAGTGAAAACTTTAAGTTATCTTCTACCTTCTCCCAAAGCTAGTGATATCTCCTCTAGATGTGCTTGGTGCGGGAATGGTAGGCTGCGTTCTTTGCAAGGAGGATGGCACTTTGACTATCGTAGTAGACCCGATATTCCTCCTATCGGATACCTAGCTCCCCAATATAGTCCTTCATCCAAATTACTTCCTTGATGGCTTCCACGGAGGCCATGTACTCCGCTTTCATTGTCGATAGTGCAACGAACTTCTGCAGCCTCGATTGCCACGATACGGCTCCTCCTGCATATGTCATGACATATCCGGATGTGTTGAGAAGCAAGCTCAAAAAAGGTATGTGATGCTTATTGAGAAATAAGCTATAGTAGTTATTAGCTAATTAGCTACTAGTGGACATAAAGGTGAAAAAGCTAATTAGCTACAGATAGCTAATTAGCTACTAGCAGCTTATTAGCTGCATATATAAGTCACTTATATACTTAAGTAAAAAGTAAGTGTAGTAAGTAGAAAATAGAGTAAGAGTGAGAGTAGAGAGAAGAAGAACAGAAAACAGAAAACTGACGAGAGCGAGTTGAGCTCTGTGTGTAATGAAATAGAAGAAGCTTTTTGGTTTGCTACACAGAGGTAAGTCTCCTTCCCCTTCCTTTCTATCTTGAGCACTAAACGATCTAGCACATCACGATCCGTTGTGCACACAAAAGATCCATAGTGCCTTCGTAACATGGTATCAGAGATGAGTTGCTCATAAAGAAGATCAGAACAGTACAGATCTGAGAAGTTTGTTTCTAGTTGCTGATCTGAATCAGAGAGAGAGTTGTCTGTGAAGTTTACCCTAATTGAAAGAGTGAATGGTTGCTGAGAATGGAAGCCAAATAGTCACAGAAAAATTGGACAAAAATAATTTCCCTGTGTGGAAATTCAGAATGACAAATTTCCTGATGGGAAAAGGATATTGGGATTATATTGACGGAGACCTAGAAGAGGCTCCAGAGATCCCTGAAGAAAATGCAACTATTGCACACATTAAAGCATTTAAGGAATGGAATCAAGGGGCAAGGAAAGTATTGCATTGACTCTCACTTAGCATCTCGGATTTGATGCTTGGACACATACAGGATGTTATGCTTCCAAAAGAAGCTTGGGACAGTTTAGTAAAATTGTTTGCAGTGAACACAAAGGCTAGAAAGCTTCAATTGAAGACCGAGCTAAATACCTTGGAAAAAGGTAAGATGTCAATGAATGAGTATGCTCTGAAAATAAAGAGCATATGTGAATAACTTGCTTCTATCAATGTGAAGGTAGAAGATGATGATAAGGTGAAAATATGCTTAAGAGGTTTGGGACCTCAATATAAAAGCTTCAAAACATCTATCCTCAAAAGGGATAGCATCCCAAGTTTTCCAGATCTGGTTTCAATGCTTGTAGTGGAAGAAAGAAATCAGATGGATTATGTAAACAAAGGAAACTCTAAGACTGAGGGGCAAGCTCTCTACAATAGTGCTGGAAGAGGCCGAGGAAGAGGCCATGGAAGATTTGGTTCAGCTAGAACCAACAACAATTATCAAGGAAGAGGACAATAGGTTGTTACTGGAAGAAACAACATCAGAGGAACTAGAATAAAATGTTTAAGATCTAATGGAGGAGGAGAATACTTCTCAAATGAATTTTCTGATTTTCTATGCAATCAAGGGATAAGGAGACAGTTCATATGTAGAAATACTCCACAGTAAAATGGAGTTGCTGAGAGAAAAAACAGAACTCTGGTGAACATAGCAAGAGCCATGATGACTGAAAAAAATATGCCATTGTACTACTGGGTAGAAGCTGTAAACACAACAAATTATATTCTAAATAGATGTATAACATTTGGAGTGCATGAAGTAACTCCTGAAGAATGTTTCTATGGCAGGAAGCCTAGTTTAGAACACTTAAAAGTGTTTGGATGCCTTGCTTATGTTCATGTACCTACTGAAGTGAGAAGTAAGCTTGATCCAAAAGCTGAAAAATGTGTCTTTGTTGGATATTCAGAGGAGCAAAAAGGGTATAGATGCTATAAACCTGTGACAAAAAAGATTGTGGTAAGCCATGCTGTAATATGTGATGAGTTGGGCAGCTGGTACAACCCAAAAGGAAATGTAGAAACTGATGAAGACTGTGAAAATGAAGACAGAGAAAAATCTGAAAATGGAAGAGATTGCCATGGAGATGGAAACAATGTTGGACAACAAAGTTCCACATCAATGGAATGTATTGGACCATCTGGAAGCTCAAGTAGTAAATTTGAATCTAATGCTTGGAGTAGAAAGAATGCAAGACAAAAAAAATATGATGATAGAAAGGGAAAACTGAAGATGCCAGAATATGAAATGCTTGATGATGGGTCTAGAAACATGGAAGATGTAGATTCAGATACATCATTGGATGATAAGCTTGGTATAGGAGCCTTGAAAATCCCTGGTATGGAAAAGGCAATGAAAGATGCAAATCAGAAACTGAGAAGATCAGATAGAGAGAAAAAGATTGTTGAAAGATTTGGTTATGATACATATATGGCTATGCATTATGCATACATTTCTAAAATGGTACGAATTCCTTATCCAAATAGTTTTGATGAAGCAAAATCTGAAAAAGAAATGGGTGAATGCAATGCAAGAAGAAATAGATGCATTGGTTGAAAATAGAACATGGGATTTGGTAAAGTTACCAAAAGGAAAATATGTTGTAGGTTGCAAATGGGTCTACAAGACAAAGCAAGATTCCAATGGAAATGTTAGTAGACATAAAGCAAGATTTGTGGCAAAGGGATATGCCCAGATGCAAGGTATTGATTATGATGAAACATTTGCACCGGTTGCAAAGATGGCAACATTGAGAACACTACTTGTTGTGAGTGCAGCCAAAAGATGGGTTATGCACCATATGGATGTAAAAAATGCTTTTTTACACAGTAACTTAGAAGAAGAAGTGTATATGTGTCAACCACCAGGTGTTGAAGATAAGAAGCATCCAAAATATGTATGTTGGCTGAAAAAGGCTCTCTATGGATTGAAACAAGCACCAAGGGCATGACATAAAGAACTTTCAGAATCTCTAAAAAACTTTGCTTTCAAAATGTCAAAGGTTGATCCATCATTGTATGTAAAAAGGATAAATGATTGTATTGTTGTTATCTTGATTTATGTTGATGACTTAATCATTGGAGGTGATTCCATGGATGAAATAAGAAAGTTGAAAAAACATCTGGAAATGCAACTTCATATGAAGGATTTGGGAGAGCTGAGATACTTTCTTGGCATTGAGATGATTAGATTTGAAAGTGGTATATATATGTTGCAAAAACAGTATGCAACAACTATGTTGAAGAAGTATGCTTGAATGCAAACCTATTGGTATACCACTAGATAAGAACTGCAAATTGAGGGCTGATTTGGGGGTCAAAATAGAATATGTAAACATGTAGAGGTCTATGGTGGGCAGCCTCATATATTTGACCATAACAAGACCTGATTTGAGTTATGTCGTTGGATTAGTCAACCAGTTTATGCAACAGCCAACAAAGCCACACTTGGACTGCATTAGAAGAATCTTGAGGTATATAAAAGCTACTTAGAACTATGGATTGTTTTACAAGGTTGATCTGGACATAAAACTGGAAGGATATACAGATGTTGATTGGGCTGGAAGCCGAACTAACAGAAGATCCACAAGTGGATATATTTTCACATCGGGAAGTGCAACTATTTCATGGAGTAGCAAGAAACAAGCTACTGTTGCACTATCAAGTACTGAAGCTGAATATAGAGGAGCTGCAATAGCTACCTGTGAAGAGGTATGGATCAGAAGATTGCTTTCTGATTTGGGAGAATATATAGATGGTGTTGTCACAATTTGGTGTGACAATATGAGCAGCATTCAGTTGGCAAAAAACCTAGTGTTCCATGCAAGAACAAAGCACATTGCAGTGCATTATCACTTTGTTAGAGAAAAAGTGATTAGTGGAGAAGTGGATCTATTGTATGTAAGTACAAATCAGCAAGTGGTTGATATACTTACGAAGGGATTGAGCATGGAAAAACATACACAGTTTAGAGACATGATGGGAGTTATAACCATCACTATGATAGCTAAAAAGCATGAAGGAAAGAAGACTGAAGATGACCTCAAGAAAGGATAAGTTGAGCTTGAGGGGGAGTGTTGAGAAGCAAGCTCAACAAAGGTATGTGATGCTTATTGAGAAATAAGCTATAGTAGCTATTAGCTAATTACCTACTAGTGGACATAAAGGTGAAACAACTATTTAGCTACAGACAACTAATTAGCTATTGGTAGCTTATTAGCTGCATATATAAGTCACTTATATACTTAGGTAAAAAGTAAGTGTAGTAAGTAGAAAATAGAGTAAGAGTGAGAGTAGAGGGAAGAAGAACAGAAAACAGAAAACTGACGAGAGCGAGTTGAGCTCTGTGTGTAATGAAATAGAATAAGCTTTTTGGTTTGCTACATAGAGGTAAGTCTCCTTCCCCTTCCTTTCTATCTTGAGCACTAAACGATCCAGCACATCACAATCCGTTGTGCACACAGAAGAGCCGTAGTGCCTTCGTAACAGGATGTAGACCGGCTGGTATCCGCGTTAGTCGACATATCCGAATCTGTGAATCCTTCAAGTTGGGGTTTACTTGAGCCGTATCGGAGGCACAGGCTTGAGGTGCCTTTCAGGTGATGGTTTCCCAATGGTCCTTTCCCGGATTGCTCATGAACTGACTGACCACTCCGACTACATATCCAATATCCGGTCTTGTGCACACCATTGCATACATGAGGCTTCCGACTGCAGAGGCATACAATACCTTCATCATTTCCAACTTCTTTGCCTTTGTCTTCGGGCATTGCTTTCCGGACAGTTTGCAGTTTGTCAGAAGTGTTGACCTGACTGGCTTCGCATCCATCATGTTGAATTGTTGGAGCACCTTTGTCGTGTACTTCTCCTGTGACAACCACAACAACTTCTTCACCCGGTCCCGGATTATGTGCATCCCAAGGATCTGCCTCGCCGAACCCATATCTTTGATTGAGAAGGACCAGCTGAGGGCCTTCTTCAGCATTCCGATTTTGATACGGTCTCGTCCGATGATCAACATGTCATCCACATACAACAATAGTATCAGGAAGTGTCCTCCATCAAACTTCTTCACGAATATGCATTGGTCGGTTTGCGTCTTGTGGTATCCTTGATTGCTCATGAAGGAGTCAAACTTCCAGTACCATTGCCGGGGGGCTTGCTTTAGTTCGTATAAGCTCTTTTGCAACTGGCACACCAAGTTTTCCTTCCCTTTCTTGACAAAACATTCCGGTTGTTGCATGTAGATCTCTTCTTCGAGGTCGCCATGTAGGAATGTCGTCTTGACATCTAGTTGCTCTACCTCGAGGTCCATGCTTGTCGCTATGCTCAACACCGTCCGGATGGATGTCATCATGACTACTGGGGTGAATATCTCGTCGAAATCCACTCCTTTCTTCTGTTGAAACCCCTTCACCATGACTCGGGCTTTGTATCTTGGTGGATTTCTTGCATCTCCTGGTTTCAACTTGTATACTCACTTGTTCCAGAGCACACTCTTTCCCTTTGGCAACTCCATCAATTCATATGTGTGGTTCTCATGCAAGGAATCCATCTCATCCTACATGGCACTTAACCACTTGCAGTTGTGGGTGTCTTTCATTTCTTCTTCGAAGCTTTTTGGCTCCCCCTCCTCAGTCAATAAGACATGCTCTGCATCCAGAAATCTTTGGGGGGGCCTTCTCTCTCTCAGAGGCTATCTCCGTCCTTGGTTTCCGACCACCGGTTCCTTCGTTTGTTCTTCATCTGAATCCAATTTGGGGTCTTGTCCAATTCCGGTGTCCAATTCTTCTTCTTCGGTCAATTCGGTTTCTTGTCTGAATGCGGCCAGTCCTTCGAGTTTCATCCGGCTTTCATCTGGATGGGTCCTTGTATCTTCTTACCAATCTTTGTCGGTTGACCCGGACCGGAGTCCACTATCTTCTTCTCCGACTCCCAGTCGGCCATGTTCTTGTCTTCCATGAAGACCATGTCTCGACTCCGGAAGACCTTCTTGTCGACCATATCCCGCACTCGGTAGCCGAACTCATCATCACCATATCCAAGGAATATGCATGGCTGGGACTTCGGATCCAACTTTGCTCTCTTGTCCTCTGCAACATGCACATAAGCGAGACAGCCGAACACCTTCAAATGCCGATAAGACATGTCTTTACCGGTCCATACTCTCTGTGGTGTGTCTCCATCCAAGGGTCCTAAGGGTGATCTGTTTATCACCTAGGTCGCTGTCATTAGCGCCTCGGCCCAAAATGTCTTGGACAACCTAGCATGTGCAAGCATGCTTCGGACTCTCTCCATCACAGTTCGGTTCATCCTTTTGGCCAATCCGTTCAGCTTTGGTGTCTTTGGCACAATGAATTCAAGCCGGATTCCCATCGACTGGCAGTACTCGTTGAACTGCCCCCGGTATTCTCCTCCGTTGTCCGCTCAAACAGACTTCAGCTTTTGGCCGGTTTCCCTTTCCACCCTCGCGTGGAATTCCTTGAAGAAGGATAATACATGGTCCTTCGTCTTCAGCGGTGAGACCCACAGCTTCCGGTTGTGGTCGTCTATGAACGTCACGAAGTACTGCGATCTAGCATGTGACTTCCTATCCCCTTGGCATACATCGGTATGCACAAGTTCCAACGGTGCATTCCACCTCGACGGTGGTCGGATTCATAAGGAGGTTTAGTTCTGCTTGCCAGCCAAGCAATCGATGCGCTTCTCAAGATGCACGTCTTTCACTTCTGGAATGAGGTTATCTTTGGCAAGTCTTTGCATCCCTTTCTGGCTCATGTGACACAACCTCTTGTGCCACAACTCACCGTAGTGTTGGATACCATGTTCACTTCTTCCCGGCATATCCGGGCATGCATCAAATACAACATGTTGATCTTCCGAGCATGCATCAGGTACAACATGATGATCTTCCAGGCTCGGGCCACGATCAAGCTTCCTCTACAAAACTTCATGACTCCGTTCCAAATGCTACCCGTGTAGCCTTCATCATCTAGCTGTCTGACTAATATCAGGTTCAACCGAACCTCCGGAACATGTCATACATCTTTCAGCAGCGACTTGCACCCGATTGATGTAGTCAACCACACGTCTCCTATGCCGACAACTCGGCATGCACGTATCTGGAAAAAACCGTGATCTCCAGCTCTATAAGATGAGAAGCACTTCCGGCCGGGGGTCGGATAGAACGATGCGTTGGAGTCGACCACGCAACAACTCTTCTTCACTTGTCATGATTTTCAATGTTCCTCTCCTTTCCGAAATCTTCTTCGGTTTCGGAATGTTGACTCCCCTTTTGGATTTTCGGAAGTGTCGCCAATTCTTCTAGAAGTGCCCCGAATTTCTGCAATAAAAGCAAGTGGGCCTCCCCCTTGACTTCGACCTCGTCCCCGATTTGTCCTGGTTCTAGGGACTCCAATTCCGGCCTCTTCCCCGGTTATGGTTGGCTTCCATAACCAAGGCCTTCAGATCAATTCCGGATTCATAGTCCTTTCGACACGCTTTTTCGTTTAGCAAACTTGACTTAACTCTTGCCAGGGATAAGTTCTTTCCCTCTGGTCCGGCATTGCACAGAGTGACAACCAATGTCTCCCAGCGATCCGGGAGGGATCCGAGAAATAACAGTGCTAGTACCTCATCAGCTAACGGTACTTCGAGCGAAGTAGTCTGGTTTATCAACCCTTGGAAGGCGTTCATATGCTCTGTCATGTTGGCGCCGTCTTGATACCGGAGCCTCACTATCTTCAGGAATACCAAGATCCAATTTATGGCATTCTTGTTCTCCAACATCGTGCCGATCTTCTCCCAAAGCTCATTTTCCTTGTTCTCTTCATTAAAGTTATTGTACAAGTTCATGTTGATGAAGCATCGAATGTATGTCGTTGTTTTCCTGTGCATTAGTTCCCAGGTTGTGGCATTGATCTTGTTTGGTCTTTTGTCTCCAAACTGTACCGGCAGCCAGAGATCTTTAACCACCAACATGTCCCTCATCTTTGACTTCCACATTGGATAGTTGGAGCCGGTGAGCTTGAACATGCCGCCAAATGGATCTTCCATGCTCTGATACCAGATTGTGCGGAATAGCGCTCGACCACAACCGAGTCTCAAACTCACAATGGAAGAAATAAATAGAAAATAACAATGCACTTACGCAAACAATAGAGACGGCACCGAATATTTACGTGGAAAACCCTAATCGATAAAAACCATAGAAGCCCACGGACTCCAACTATCACTATGAGAAGAAGGGTACAATGAGAGACTAAGAGGCAACAACCTCGAGCTCTATCTTCGCCTACCAGCGGTTACAACAGAACAACTTATGCGTATCTCTCTCTCTCTCTCTCTCTCTCTCTCTCTCTCTCTGTACCACAAGGATGATAATAGCAATAAAGATAATGATGATCTACATCCAAAACAATGTTTCCCTAGTTATATTTATACTTATATAACTTTGGGGGCTATTTACAAATATGACCTCAACGGTCACATCTGAACGTATTAACTAATATGTTCTTATTTGTTGGTTTATACTGGATTCCGCCAGACTCCTTCCGGTTCCTTCCTTCGTCTCGTCCGATCCGGCTCAATCGGTTCTCATCTGGATCCCATCCGAAGGGACTTGTTTCCCAACAAAAAGCCACATATTTCTCAAATTGGTAAATCACACTAATCTATATATGCTCGATCTGATCCCCTTGTTTGTCATTGACAACATTGTTTCCATATGATCTAACTAGGATTCTCTTTTATGTGAGACATCGTGTTGGGGCTTTGATAGGGAGACTCGTTGACAATGCATGCTTTTCCCCAAATAAGTTCTCATGTCCAATATTGTACTCTACTCCCCTGCTCCATCTTTTGCCACATTCAAGTTTTATATTCCACATCCCAATCCTTATGTATCCATGCACATCCCTTGCTCAATCACAATATGCACTCTCACTCAATTCCAACATTCATTACTCGAATTATTGAGCATTAGGAGTCATTAACAAAGTGAAAATGTTTTACTTTGGTTCCATAGGGTCATATTTTCAACTACTAATGACAATAATAAAATCTATTTTTTTCTATATTGAATGCGAATATTATCCCATTGAACTTAACTATGGTTCTTCTATGTATGTTTTATGGCTATAATGTTTAAAGAACATAAGATAGAAAGCATTTAAGAACCTTTAACTACACTTGCATAGAATTGCCATTGGGGAGTGATGATATTAGAAATAATTTCCATACAAAACTCTTTACTAGACTTTGCATATGACTTTAATTGTTCTAATGCATCACCACCTCATGTTTGTATGTATGCGATATACCTCAAATTCTAAATGAAATTAGTAAAACATGGATGCACTACTTTCACTTATCTTCTTTGTGACATTATAATGTAGTCTATGAAGATCACTCGACCTGATCGGAGGGAGATTCCCCGTTCTATGTATAAGCCTCCTTGTACAGTCTCTTTGTAATAATCCTTCCTAACTAATGGGAAAGTAGCTTCATTTTGGAAAAAGAAAAAAAGATCACTCGACCTGAACAAAGCATTTGTAAAACATAATATGAATGGGTTCTTTTATTTCCCGTGGGTTTATACAAAATCAAAGAGACTTGTGATGGAATGATACCATAGGATATTAGTGCACAATATTTTTCAATATTTAAATGTCTAGATTGTACCAATTTGGAGTGGCGTAGCATTGGGTTTTATAACTTCTACTTCATTAAAAGACATTAGAAATATTCCAATAAGAAGGCAAATTGATGTGCTTTTGTACCTTATCAAATGGTGGTCATTATTAAATAGTTTACGAAAGTCATTTCAGCCCATGTACTTCGTCTACAAGGGATAGACTAGCTTAACAATGATAGTTCAATAATTGGTTACCAAACTTTCATCTCCTTTATGAAATAGTTTAATTCAATTCATGAGTCAATCTTCTAGAAATTGACTTCATTTTATATATTGATCCATGACCATTTCTATCCATTGTTGTGTTCGTTGTCATGTCCATTTCAAGAGCTCATTTTTCGCTAAATTCGCATTTTTCACTTTGTCATTTTCGCTTTGTCACTTTGTCCATAAAGAGGCCAAATTTTACTTGTGGTACTAAAGTATACCTGTGGTCTTGATAATTCTGTCTCCTTCCCAAAAAGGGGCATTCATGCATTGAAGCACAAAGTCTCTATGCGTGAATAAAGAGAGAGAGAGAGAGAGAGAGAGAGAGAGAGAGAGAGAGAGAGAGAGAGAGAGAGAGAGAGAGAGAGGAAGAATATACCTCGTGATAACATTACTAAGGCTAGGGAGATATGGGAATTGTTTGTTGTTGCTTATGTGTTGAATATTACCATGCATAATTTGTTCAAGGTAGGCATGATATGAACTTGGGTAGCAAGAGAGGATATTGCATGATGGGATAAAATTTCGACATCTTAGGCTTTCCAATAGGGCTGTGGTCTCTCGTGTTAAGCTTATTGTTTATGTATTGGAGGTTCCAATCTTATAAGACTTAAGGTGGTGTAGTCAATTGTGATACCCATGTTATCTTAACTACTGGCATTGTCAAAGAAGGATATTGAGAAGGTAATGAGTTCAATATGATCATTGTTGTGAAAGATGAAAAGGAAATCTAGTATTTCTTTATTGGCATGGAATCATATTTGTACTCGTAAATGGCTTGGAAGTTGTATGATCATATGGTGGCTAAGAGAGTTTATTTGCTTAGATTTACATTCCAAGGTGTGCAACCTTTGGTATAAATAGTGGCATTCGTTAATGGAAAGGCATGTGTCAAGCAAGGAAACATGAAAATTGAGATAACTTGGTACAACGTGGTGAATTATAAATGAAATATGAATTACTAAGGGTTTTTTATAATTAGCATCCCTCTCCAAAGAAAGTGTTTGCTAACTATGTACAAACAAAAGTTTTGGCAACATCACTCCTACTGAAAAGGCTCTTCCCACCGAGGACTTCCCCCATGCGACATCCCCCGACCTTCCCTAGACTGCAAAAGACCCTTAGTCTTCCCCTCTTAGAAGGATCACTTTAGGCTCCATGTTTTTAGAGTTAATCGAAGCCACAAAGCTCTATATGAGGCCTGGCTCTTGTACACATTGTTACAGGCATGACCATGTATAATATCCCGTGGTAAGATTGTACCATAGTATTCTATACACGTGGATAAAGTGTGAGGGTTAAATGAGAGTGTAAAGAAGGGAAGGATTACTTTTAATCCTTGGCATTGAGACAACCCATTAAGGCCAAGCGTGAACTTGCTTGGGGGGGCTTAGGACTGGCTATAAATATGAGGCCTAACTAGCCTCATTTGACAAATTATTGACTACGTCGAGACTCTATCCTTGTGGTGGATCAACTCTTGTAGCGAGCGCGCCGGTACCAGGTATGACTCGATGTCATGTCAGTGGTATGGGACGCCGATCAAGGCTCGAGTCCGTCCCGATCCCTTCGCTTCAGGGGTGGTCGGGTGGATCGACACCTTTCTTTCTCTCTCTCATTTCTATCAATCTATCCATTAATTCCTTATCATATGCTTACATTAGGATCAAGCTCTAACAATTGGTATTCGAGCTTTTATTATAATGTTTCTTTTGTTGATTGTTTTTGTGGTTCTTGTTGGATGGTGATATCGATGTGTGATCGAGCTTGATCCAGATAGTTATCAACAAAGGAACTTTGGTAACTCTTTCTTAATTTTTTTACTATTCTTTCTTCTCCCAATCTAAGCATGTATAGTCAATATGTAATTTTTTTCATTGATTCAATTATGTTGTAGTGGTAATAATTGGTTGTATAAAACGTATACATATGTGTATGAGATCAATACCTCATTTGACATATGTTTGATATGTGATTTGTGTCGTATGTGTACAAGGTTAATACCTCAATTGCGTGTTATGTTCACATACATATGTTACGTATGCGTATTCAGAGGTCAATACCTCGATTTCTATGTAAATGATCTATGATTTGTATCATATGCTTAAGAGGTCAATACCTCAATTGCATATTATGTTTACCCTTATTTTGGATGTTTCGTGTGCGTAGAAGCTATATGCCTCCTCGATTACATCATTCATTGGCTATGTTATGTTACAAATTTTTTTAATATATGCATATGTCATCACATGTATACGTATTTGATCGTATACATGTGATAAACATAAATATGTGTATATTAGTGTTTATTACGTGATTCTGGAGTATCGAACGTTGTGCTTTTCAAGGAAAGGAACTTGGTGGCCGTCCTCACATTTTTTTTGAGAAAGGCGTAGTCACCATACTTTAAACAATTTTTTTTTCGTTATTCCCCTTGGTCACCTCGATTTCGCTACACGTTAGAACGAAACAATCATAGCCACAATGATGTTGAGAGCGTAGGGCTTGACCCACTTCATGTGAGGTCCACCCATGCGACACACGCATCCAACATTCCTCACTCGTTACATGGCCACAATGCCACCATGAGATCATCATTACGAAAGGCATTCGTAAGGACGTAACCATGTGATGGGCCACGTGGGACTAGTATTAAAAGAGAGCTCGTGTGGCTTGACCATTAGGTTGCACTTGGGGGTACGTCATCGTAATGATGAGACTTGAGGTTGGGTAATGTACCAACATAGTTTTCTTGTTAATGAGGGGGAAATAAGGTTTCTGGATGCATATGTTTTCTTTTAAAAAACATATATGAGCAAATGCCTTTACATATCTCTCATGCGCATAAAACATTGAACATTCAATACAAGCAACCTATTTAGTTAGCTCAAGTGTTTAATGGCCAAGACCATACAACATTATTGATACATATGACTATAAAACATGTTTGGACTTTAGATCTAAGTGCACTTCGAGGTCCTCGTAATAGGACTTAACGAGCCGAAACCACATGGGTGGGCACAAAGACATAGTTTATTGTTAACATTCTTTTGTGTATAAACTATTCATGACATGAACGAACATACATGGATGAGCCTCGGGGAGCCACCATGAAAAATTGATATAGAGTTCAGGGAAAGACATTCATTTGTGACCCCCATGGTTTTTAAAACACCTTTGTGTTACCATAGTAACCAGATCTTGAACCTCATCTCATATGTCTAGAGGGGTATTGACGTGAGATAATGATATCGATTAAGGTTTGCACATGATATGTTTACATCATGACACGATGTTATGACTATTTGTCTGACCTTATCCTATTTCTTTGCCAGAAATTATCATTCAATGGCTCATAATAACAACCTAATGGCATCCGCCCAAGCGGAATGAATTCAAGGAAATCCTCTTGGGCCAATCCCCATTGAGTCGTATTTTTTATAAATACAAAATTTCCTTAATTCTACCTTGCACGAGATTTCTGAACTTCGGCAATCTAATAGAGCTCTCGAGGCACGTGTCATTATTATACAACATGATACTAATATACCCGATGAGCGTCAAGGTTAACCATCATTTGTCGTAAAGCCATTTATGGGAGAAAAAAGAGGAAAGAACCAAAGAAGCAATTTGCCACAATTTGCACATGGCTAGGCCGATGGGAGTCTCATTTTGAGCTCTATCCCAAGCCAAATAGTAAGAAGATTGCATATGTTGATCGAGAACTAGGGGGTAAGGCCGCCGCCTAGTGGCGTGGGCTCCACACTTTAGGGAAATTGCCAAATACCTGGACAGACTTTGTCAAGGTTTTCAAGGGTCAATTTCTGCAACCTCCATCTCGAACCGAGGCAATACAAGCTTTAATGAACCTCTCTAGCCGAAAATTTTCCTCGCTAGAAGACTATGCTCACCATGTTGGAACCGAAATCCTAAAATCGGGTCTAGATGGGGACAATTGGTTAATAGCTTTGTTGAGATATCAAGCTCAACTAGATTTAGTTAGTTAGTCAACACACATAACTTAGTAGTTACCTAGATAAAATCTAGTTAGTGTGTTGACCGTAAATCCTTAAATAGAATTTTGTACTTGAGTGGGATACATTGTAGATCCTCCATTCCCATGTTCATTTAATATAGGACTTACACCTTGGTACCTATATTCTGTTGGGAGACAGGTCCCTCCGGATGGGAAGGGAGAAGAACAGTGCCGACGAACAATCTCGGCCGAGGCCGAAACCGGAGGAGGAGTACCCGGCTACGGAGAGCCGGATGGTGCAGACCCAGTATGAACCGGATGAGGAGTACCCGGCTACGGAGAGCCGGATGGTGCAGACCCGGTATGAACCGGATGAGGAGTACCCGGCTACGGAGAGCCAGATGGTGCAGACCCGGTATGAACCGGATGAGGAGACATATTGGTAAATATGTTTCTGAGAGTCCATCGAGGCTATATTTGTAAATAGCCGAAAAGTCATATTAGTATAAATATGACTTAGGGCAAACTTTTGTTTGGGGTTGTCATTTTCTTGTTGGTGCAAGAAGAAGAGAGAGCTCGTAACGTTGTACAGAGAGAGAGAGAGAAAGAGGTCGTTGCCTCTGTTGTAACCGCCGCCTGTGGCGAAGATCGTGAGCACGAGGTCGTTGCCTTCGTGAACTCACTGTTTTGTACATTCCAACTTAGTGATAGTTTGCAGCCTGTGGGCTGCCGTGGTTTTTCCCTCTTTGGGTTTTCCACGTAAACATTCAGTGTACCCTTTTCTCTCCTTTGTGTCGCGTGTTTTTCGTTTCCTGTTTCCTGTGTATGAAAAGAATCTCGGTTGTGGCTGAGCGTTGTGCATAAGGAGCGTTGAGTTCCCGTCATATTCTACTCACACATGTGTACCTTCGCACATGAGATGTATATATACCTCATTGTGGGTATTTTTGTATGTGATGATGCTTTTTAATATACACTCTCGTTAATCGTCCCCCATTTATATTATTGTTCATAAGTGTATCTTCCTCTCTCTCTTCCTCCCACACACATACACATACACATGACATAACCTCCCGCTGCTTAACTACTCACATAATTAGTCACTAATTAACCCTAGTTAATTACCTAATCATTAACATGGTATCAGAGTGTGTGGTTTAGCACATCTAGTAAGCCCACCCGACTCTTTGTGTTTGTGTGTTCGAGATGCCGACAACAAATCCGGCTATCTACGACCGTAGTGCCACTACATAGCACGTGTACGTGATCGAAGAAGAAGAAGAAGAAGAGACACTAATCAACATGAACACACAAATGGGTAGGTCGCTCCCTAGTGAAAAGCTAGACCGAAGCAATTATTCATCTTGGGAGTACAAGGTGAACCAATACCTTGTCGGCCAAGGGTATTGGAGCTACATCACCGGTGCACTCGAAAACAAACCCGGCATCACAAATGCCAACTACCCCACATGGGAGCAATGTGTGAGTCAGGTAATGTATTGTTTGGCAACATGTGTCCACAACCACATGCTTAGCCACATTCGAGACGCCAAGACGCCTAAAGAGGCGTGAGAGAACTTGAAGAAGATGTCCGCTGCCAACACAACCACCTGAAAGCTTGAACTCCGAAAATAGTTGAACTACATTCGGCAAAAAGATATGTCCGTGTCAAACTACACCGCCAAGATCAAGAGCATTTGCGGCTCGCTTGGCTCCATCAATATAAACATCAACAAAGACGAGATGGTTCAAATATGCTTGGGCAGCCTCGCACAACAATTCGAATCGTTAAGGACGGCTATCCTAGCGAGAGAAAATCCTCCTTCATTCTTCAACCTTCAATCAATGCTATTGGTTGAAGAGAACCACGTCTGAACAAAGACCAAGACGTCGGAAGGACAAAAGTTCTTCTCGAATTCGGATGGTGGCCGAGGACGAGGTCAAGGCAATAGAAGAGGTTGATTCAAACCATCTCATGAATGGAACTAAAACCTTCGACAACAAGACGCAAGCCATCAAGGAACTTTCGAAAGAATGGGGAGTTTCCATGCTGAACAAGGTCGGCAAACATGGCCCATTACTTGCAACTATTGCAGCAAAATCGGCCACCGCGAAGAGGAGTGTCGGAAGAAGAGAAGTGAGTCGGCTTCTACTAGCCGACAATTCACAAACTATGCCACCAACTTCGAATACGATGACTACGGTGGACTATTCGTAATGAGACATAGAACGAACTCTATGAAGACCTCCGACTCCACAAGCACCTCCAACTCGGAACATGTGTGGTTCGTCAACTCCGGCGCCTCACATCATATGATGTCACACCAAGAGTGGTTTCATGACTTAAGAACGCCGGATCGACCCGGCCTCATAGAGACGGGAGACAACACCACACATCCCATTCGGCACATCGACAATGTTCCATTCGGCAACAAAGGCCAAAAAATTGCATCAAGAATGTCTTGCACATGCCCACAATAACAAAGAATTTGGTCTTGGTCGGTCAAATCGTGGGGCAAGACATGCAAGTTCGTTTCAACAACAAAGGATGCTTCATCGAGAAAGATGGCCGACTCGTAGCTAGAAGACGGAGAGATGGTCAAATGTTTATTATCGATTCGAACGAGATATCAAGCTCAACTAGATTTCGTTAGTTAATCAACACACGTAACTTACTAAGTAGTTAATTAGATAGAATCTAGTTAGTGCGTTGACCATAAAGCCTTAAATAGGATTTTGTACTTGAGTGGGATACATTGTAGATCCTCGACTCCCATGTTCATTTAAAATAGGACTTACACCTTTACCTATATTCTACTCACACATGCGCACCTTTGCACATGAGATGTATATATACCTCATTGTGGGCATTTTTGTATTTATTGATGCATTTTAATACACAATCTCATTAATCATCCCCCATTTATATTATTGTTCATAAGTGTATCTTCCTCTCACACACATACACACATACACACATATCACATAACCTTCCGCTGCTTAACTACTCACATAATTAGTCACCAATTAATAATTACCTAATTATTATCAAGCTTGTTTTGTCAATGGCATCTCAATTCAGACTATCACTGGATAGTGCATGATAAGGATCTGAAATCCTTCGAAGAGGTCATTGAAATTGTTCTTCGTTATTAATGCACTTCGAAGAAGGACCATAACAAACCCGAAGCGCCCAGGACTAAGCAGTCACAATTCACTAGGAAATGCAAGACACCCAATGAATTCATAGATTGTAATTGTAAGCGACAAAATCCTTTTTGCATATTCTGCAAAAAGAAGGGCCATACATAAGAGCAATGTCAAAAGCTCCAATAGAAAGAGCATGACAACAAAACGAAAGTTGTAGACCATAAAGGTCAGATTCCTGATGTCCTTGAGGTCTATACACATCATTTAATTATTTGTAAATGTTCTTTCCCTCACTATGTATTGGGACCCAATGATTTACTACGTGCAAACAGGTATATCAATGGACCTCCTGTACAATGTTTATTTGATTCCGGAATCTCACACAATTTTGTGAATGATATGGGGAATCCAACCCACTGTAAGTGATCACACCTATAAGGTGTACTTGGTTGATGGAAGAGTACAATACATCAATGGGGCGATTCATTTATTAGGAATTTCTATTGATATTTCCATGTAATGAATCTTTGTACCATTAATGTAATATTGGGTTATCCCTGGTTTTATAATAAAAACTCTTCTTTATCTATTGATTGGGTTCACCATTCCATTACCTTTGTACTGAATGATTGTACTCATTTTATTCAATGTGTGAAAAAACAATCTCTTTCGATTGTTTCCTCCCCATCAATATTTGAGTTGTCTTGTTCTTCTTTATTTTATTGTGTACTTAATCCGAACATTCACGTTTATAATATCAATAGTGTCTCGGTTCATGTATCATATTTTGAACGACAACAACTCGATGAAATCTTAAATGATTTTCGTGATGTTTTCCTGAGTGAACTACCACATGGGTTACCTCCTAAACGTAATATAGACTATCGTATAGATATTGTACTTGACGTTGCACCAATAAGCATACCTTCCTATCGCTTAAGTTGATTCAAAGAGGATGAGGTATCTAAGCCACTTAAGGACTATTTACGAATGTGTTATATACGTTGTAGTGAATCTCCATGGGGTGCACCTGTTCTCTTGGTAAAAAAGAAAGAGGGCACATGGCGTATGTGTATTAATTACCGACGCTTGAATAAAGTGATGATCAAGAATTCATATCCATTGCCCCGGGCTGATGATCTAATTGACCGTCTCTAGGCAGCTCGATATTTTACGAAACTTGATCTACCACATGGGTTACCTCCTAAACGTAATATAGACTATCGTATAGATATTGTACTTGACGTTGCACCAATAAGCATACCTCCCTATCGCTTAAGTTGATTCGAAGATGATGAGGTATCTAAGCCACTCAAGGACTATTTACGAATGTGTTATATACGTTATAGTGAATCTCCATGGGGTGCACGTGTTCTCTTGGTAAAAAAGAAAGAGGGCACATGGAGTATTTGTATTAATTACCGACGCTTGAATAAAGTGACGATCAAGAATTCATATCGTAGGGGTGATGTGCCGGTAACCGATTTGCATTTCGCTTCTCGAATATATCCGAAAAGTCACTATATCATGCAGGCAAATTGTTGACAGGAACGGAGATGTCCCACGACAAAACAACCAGTGTAGCAACCAAGCCGGAATCGGCCGCACCGGGAAAGTGATGGAGCAATTGCACCAATCCACAATCGGATCGTGTGTCTCCAACCAAGATAACACCAAAACAATCGGATGTCAGGGGGTTGCAATGAGGTAGAAGGTTAGTACCTCATGGTGGGGCCCGACTTGAAGTACCAACGGGATAGTGACTTCTGTAACTGCCCCCAAAGAGAGAACCTGTCCATCGATCGCTTCGACGGATATGGGTTGTGATGGGCGGACGGTGGGGATATTATGTGCGCGGACAAACGATATATTGATAAAACAAGTAGATGCTCCGGAGTCGAGCAAAGCATGAGAGTGTATTGATGTTGACCCAAAACAAAGACTTACTTGCAAACCAAACCCTCCTAATGGTGGAATGGACTTGTAGGAGCATGGAGAAGGTGGGTAACGGGAAGCGTCCAGTGGCATGGCTCCTACTATAGCTGGACTTGGTCGTTTTCCTATTGTTGAGGAACCTCCACAAGACGTGCACGGTGGCATTGGTGTCGAGGGCCCTACATCAGGCAGTGGCGGATGACATGGTCAGGGTTACCACAATAGAGACAAAGGCCATTGGCACGACAATGTTGGCGTTGGGCATCAGTTAGTGGTTGGAACAGAGCGTGGTCAATCTCCATTGGGGTATGGGAATCGACCTCCATCGTAGGATGAGTATCATTGGGTGAGGGCAAGGTTGGCGTGGGGGTCGAAACTGAGACGTAGGGCCTAGCTATTGATGCGTTTCAGGAGGAAGACTAAAACCTGTGAGTCCCACGTTCTTCCTGACGAAGTTCGAACAAATGATTTGGGAGATTACTTGAGACAATGATGTGGGCTCCGGAAAGTTCAAGAGAAGAGTCTTGACATCATTTCGGAGACCGCGACGATAATGGTCGTGTAAGGCTTGGTCATCCCAACTGACATCGTAGGCAATCTGGCGGAACTTTGAAGCGCAAACAAAGGTTGGACGTGAGCCTTGTTGGAAGGAATAGAGTTTCGTGAGTGCCATTCGTCATCGGTCTATCTCGCCGAACGTAGCTTCAAGCTCAGCAAGGAAAGTGGTGAAGTTTTCTAAGAGAGGGGATGAGGTCTCGACCAACGGTGCAAACCACGCTTGCGTCGGCCCCAAGAGAAGGGTGCCGACCAGAGAAAAGTCATTAGTATACCATTGGGGTTGTAAATGGATGATAAGTCGAATTTGATTGATGAAGCCGCGAAGATACGCCCTCGTGCCGTTGAATTTGTCGGGTAGGCTAACGGTTGGTTCAAGGACATATGGATGGTAAGAGGAAGTGGTTGGGCTAGGTGCCGACGGCGGTTGTGACTCGGTAGGTGGTGGGTTCCTTGATATGACAGATTGAAGCTCTCGTAATGATTCCCGAAGGATTTCATTTTTGAGTTGAAGTTGTTGCAAGGTTGCCATTACTTGGTTTAGGTTGTCGAGAGAGTTGGACATGGTAGCAAGAAGAGGAAGGTGAACAAATTATCACGGACGAGTATAATAGGGTAGAACCAAGACGAGACTAATAACTAGGAGAGAGAAAAAGAACAAGAACTTGACTTATGATTCCGTAACTGGTGTTGTCCACCTTGATTAGAATCAAGGTGCACCTGAGTATTTATACAAGAAGGTAGAGGTATGTATGCTAGCTAGGAATAGAGAATGCATGAAGTTCCATGCAAGCTAGGAATAGAGAATCCATGTATGCAAGCTAGGAAAAGAGAATGCATGTAAGCAAGCTAGGAATAGAGAATGCATGCAAGCTAGGAACTTCCAATGTTCAATCTACCATACATGAAGTTGGATTTTAATATAAGATGCATAGATGGGTGTAGCTTAGTTGGTAGGGTTGCCCAATGGAGACTTGGAGGTCTTGGGTTCAATCCTTACATTCTACCGTGGTGTCTCAAATTGTGAGTTCTTCAAGAAATCAATTATTTAACTCGGACATCTCATAACCGAACGAGGAGTTGAAATTGATCATTCTCGCATCGAGAAAGTCAAACTTTGGCCCACTCTTCGGAATATTCGAGAAGTTGGATCATTCCTGAGAAGTTGGATCATTCCTGGTACAAACAATATGATCATAAAGCACTAAGTCTTTATATACAAGTCCTCCAAAAGGACAAACAAAAGTATTGTCACGTACTTTAATGCTCATTAACTGAGCATCTGACAATAACATCCTATAATATTCCTATTTACTAAAATAGGAATGTAGGCTCCTAACGACTCGTCAGCTCCCCGCCGATCCAACCTAGTCGATCGACCTACGTTTGATCCGGCCCATGTTGAGCTTGTCTCTCAATATTTTGCCATTTTATAGCCAAACCCCACGATAATTATACTTCTATATTTTGTAAAGCTTTCATTTATTATAGAACTTATCTTCCTAGATAGTCTCATAAATCTTTTTGTGATCGTTGATTCAAGACATACCTTCATATAGTAAACATCATAAGAGTTGGTTGAAGATAGAGGTTGGCTAGTGAAGAAGGTTTTGGATACATGACACAATACCCAATGTGTAAAATGGTGTTATTGAGTTTTAAATGCAATATGACATTCTCATATTCTAGCGTGGTGTATGAGAGTAGGTAGGTTGCCTTGGGCGATGACTTTAAAATGAAGACATATTTTGAATGTTACATGTTCTTTTGTATAATGATTAGGAAATTGGAAGACATAGGTTCATTACATGCCCAGTTGCTAAAGCGATTTGGGTTGTTATATATCTCAACTTTGGGCATCATTAACATACGGTATTTTGTCACTCTTTCAATGGGTTTTCATTGAGACATTAGAGCTCTACCCACCCCATCATATAAGGTTGTGTTTGACTATCTTAAGTATTGGGGGGGATGTGGGATAATTGAAGCCTGAGAAATAGGTTCTCATTTGTTGGACTTCATGGGGGTACCACCACAACTCTGTAGGCTAAACGGACAGTTGATATTGGCCATTTTTCGCAACTATGTTTGTGTGGGCACATTGCCCCCAAACGAGTTAGATTGATGATATTTAGTATTACAACACCTTAGAGGGTGGTTTAGCTTGGCCATATGGTTACTTGTGAAAGTAGCTAAGCTATACCAAAACAAAGGTTTTTGTATTGTTATATTGTTCTAATACAAACAATAGATGGTAGCATCAACCGGCTAACACAGGTAAGTCCAAAGAGGGCGACCTGCAAGGGCCGGTAACTTGGAATAACCAGAGGTCTTAACTCTGGTTAAAGCTATAGAGGATGTACCTTTTAACTCTTGATGGATTACCATGGAAAACTCTCACTCTGTTCAGAAACCCTAATTTTCGTTTGCGCTTCTTTTAAATCAGTCTTTTCTTCGAGGGAAACCGCGATTCAGAACTTAGACAGCAGCAGAGGTAGAGGCAGAGACAGATATATTTGTCTCAGCTTCATTTGTTCTTACATTGATAACGGCAGTAAGTCAAAACGAGATCTTATCCTGATGAAAAATGGCTCATCAGAATAGCCTTGATTTTTCTCCTCTTGAGCAACATCATTTGGGCAATCATACTAGTATTGATTTGAACCTCTCACAGAAGAACTCCTCTCACATTGCTCCCAAAGACCCCAACGAAGTTGAGGAGGTGGGACATATGAACGCAGCCGACTCCGGATCGAATCCTCCGCAGGATAATATACAAGTTCAATCAGGTACATACATACAAAACAAACGTGCATACATTTATACAGACATACCTACATGCATAGCCTTGATTACTCAGTGGATATTAAGACTGGAGACTGACAGCAGTTGTATGTGGATGCTTTATTTCATGCGTATATGATGGTATAGAAAATAACATAGAAAATGGATTTCAACATTCAGGCAAAAGAATGTGCAAGTTCCATTGGGTATAGTGGGATGAAGTAAGTATGTGTTATTTTGCATGTGGATAGCTATTTTAGAAGCTCATCAAAGGTATGTTCTTGAGTGCAAAACCTAGGGGTTTATGGATATATAAAGAGTTAGCAATCCTCTTCCTCACTTTCCACCGTCTCTTGATTCTCCTCAGTTTCTCTCCATTCTAGTACCAATGGTTATCATTAAGCCTTCTATTTTTTAGTCTAAATTTTAAATTTTGATCCTGACTACTTTTTATTTATATTCTGATCCTAACAAGGTGTGATTGTAACGACTGGAAATGCCGATTATGATTTGAAGAATCCTTTGGAACTTGCAAATCAATCAAATCCCATCACACCCCAAATACCAAATGTTGACCCAGGTTTGTCTTACTTAAGTAGTGCTTCTTTGTATTTCCTCATTTGTTATTTATGCTTCCGTGAGAAGGTTGATATGAAAGTATCGAAGACTTAAATGAAATGTCAAGATGCTTGGAATAATAGTGAAATTATGAGGTAGTACAACTAATTTATAGATATTATTTCAAAATTTATATCTCTATTATAATATTTTCTCTTTAAAAGTGAAACGTGATTGTTGAACTCTCTTCTGCTTCTTTAAGCATGTATAGTGTTATTACATGGATTGGGTTGGTGATGGAAAACTTTCTTTGTTCTAATCGTCTGAGAGTCCTTTCTATGCATGGAATAATAGACAGGTATCAGATAATACCGAAATTTTAGAGAATTTTAGAGGACAGTTACTTATTTTGTTTGTTTCATCTTCTGTTTGTAAATATTTCCAACTGGCAGCGTTCAAATTTTCAACAGGTACTTTAGTGAATGCCATCATGAAATAATAAAAAATGGTTACAAATTCTATATGAATTTTATGGAAATTTTTATATATTTTTAGCGTGTACTTTTTGCTTTATGAATATTTCCAGCCTGAAATTTCAACGTTTGAACTTTTATTTTATTGATAAGGGTTCTGGTTTGAAATAGTAAATTATGGAAAGAACACCACAAAACATTGATGGGGATTTAGTGGAAACATAATTTGTCTCCAGATTATTTTACCTTTTATAAAATATTTCCAACCTACAAGTTCAAAATTAACACTGGTTTAATGAGGGAGGAAAGCTTTATTAAGGAACATTGGGATGACTCTAAAAGATTACAACTATGTTTTCTTTACTAATCTGCCAAGTTTATGTTTTCATGCGGAAACGAATAAGAAGCTATAAAAGGCTATAAAATGTTCCTTTTTATTTATATAAATGTTTTCATTAATAATGGTGAGGGTGTCTCGTTTTCAACAGAACAGTATGCAATTGCTTAAGTGTTCTATTTTGTTTTGTAGGTGAGATCACAACAAATGCTCACTCCGAGCGTCGAACAACAAAGCGTGGGGCTGCATCTTCAGGCCGGAAAAGGAAGAGCTCTCAAATTTTAAAGCAGTCTCCTTCTCCATCTGAGACAAACAAGAAAGTTCTCCTTGCACTGGGAGTCAATGACGACGAGGTCATACCTAGATCTCCTAAGCAACAACTCTTGCATAAACCTAACCATCAAAGCAATCCATCCCTGAAAAGCAAGCAAAAAAACAATAATGCACCCGATATTGCAGAGCGTAAGGTGTTGTTAGATGAAAGGAAAATAAGGTTAGCTGAACAACGATTTGCTCTCGAAGAGAAAAAACTCGATGCCACTATTGAGATTGGCAAGGGGTTAATTATCTCTATGGAAAGAATGACAGACACAATTTCTGCTCTGGGAAGTTTAGGAAGTTCCCGTCGATAACTTTGGGGCTTAAAAAATCTAGACACTAACATCAATAATTTTGAGTCTTAGAATAACTCTCAAGACCTGCTGTTGATAATTTCAATGCTTACAATTTATCCTCGGAATCCAAAGTACATAATCTGAGACTTGATGTTTCCCCGAGGCAAAGCTTTCTTTGTACACTATAGAAGGATTAACTAGTCATTTGACTGCAATCTGTGTTGTAACTTTGCATTGTTATAGAATTAACATATTTCTAGAAATATATCATTTTTTTCATCGGTTTTGAACATGTTCATTTACACTTTTGGTTGTTCGTAGCCTGTGTATCAGAACTTAATGCTAAAGGTTGAATTTTAATGTTTAAAAAACTTTCAAAGTTTAGCTTTTTGGTGGGGGCTAGTTTACTTCTATTTTTCTCAGGTCTTTGCTGCGGCACAAAAATGTGAATAATAGAAACAAGTTCTTACACATACTTGGAGTCATGATGTGGTTATGAGGAACCAATCATTGGGGTGTGATGTAAGGGTTCTCAGTAAGTGATTAGTTTTAGGTTACATTCAGCTCGTAAAGACCTTGTATATCAATGAGTGGCCCACTGCATTATGACTCACAAAAGCCTACTGGGACAATTATAACTGATGGAATTAGTAACCAGAGACTTTCATCTTATCTCTGAGCACATGCCATGTAAACGCATATACTCACTATTGAAGAGGTTGGTTGGGTGTTTTATAACCTATGATAAATAAGTAGGCATTTAACTTCGAAGAATATGAAACATAGCAACAAAAATGTGCAGTTGCTTATATTTATTGTCTAAACATTCTATTTATCATTGCTTACCCACACAATCATCCGTTAGAAAAAGCTTTTCTACACTAAACAATTTCGAATTTAGGATTCCTAATGAAGTTTTACGTTTTAAGAAATTGGATGACTGCAAAAAATTCCAAAAAGAATAAAAGATGTTGATTTACCAAGAACTCATGCCAAATAGCTTAGCAAAAATTCTGCAATAAAGATGTAATATTGCAAGCCCTGGATTATACGTAAGATGTAATAATCCAAGCTCTACGTAGGATAATACAAGTACATACTATCGCTGCATAAATATTATCTCAAAAAAATCTAAACCCAATGCCAATAGAGAATCAGAAAATCTTCCTAGACACTTGGCCAAGTAATAACAATCAAAAAGTTATAGGCATGTACTAAGGAGAAAGTTATTGGTAGGTTATCACTCTATCTGTGTACATTCATTCCTTCATTCATTCACAATTGGAGATCCATATTCAAAGCAATTCACACAATCAACTAAATTATAGAGCTAAATTCAATCAAAGAGACACCAGAATAAAATAATATAACATACATTGAAGTTTCCAGTTCAATCACAAATTGATCGAAGACAAAAAAAAAATGGTTTTTTCAAAAATGATGATGTCGTGGTCAGACATTTGGCCAGATAAGTCAGATATTTGCCGTTTCAATGGAGAGATGGTAAACTCATATTAAATTAGACCCAAGCCAAAACTAAAAGTGAACTCTAATGAAGCATTAAGATGGAGATTGGATTCTACGCTAATTGAGGAACAAATTTCGCATAAACTCATTGGCTCTTGAGATACTCTTGCACAACGTTCAGACCCTCAGTCTCCTCACCATAATCCTGTTCAACAAGAAGAATTTAATAGGACTGTGCTAGTAAACGAATTAAACTTGAAAAGAATTGATTGCATTGTATACCTTCACAACTACACATGAGCAACCAACAACCTTCCTTGCATTTCCTTCTGAATCAATCTTACAGAGCTGCATCAGCAAGGAAAAAAATCATAATCAATATACAAACCCTCCACAGTACATTGCACAAATCTAGTGCCACAATAACATCTCTACAATATAGATGACACCATAATCAATCAATGCAACGAACCTGGAACTAGTATATTCCACATTCTCAAAATACAATAATCTCTCTAAAATGTATTCCACAATCTCAGAAAATGATAACATCTGTACTGTATATCCCAAAACATAAGAACAGACTTCCTATACCTGAAAAGCCACACTCTATGAATGAAGCTAGTTCTAAAAAGTACCAATCACTATATTCTCATAGTACTAAAACAAATTAATCAAAATATCAAACAAATGAAATACTAATAGAAGCGCTTTCAAATGGAAGTATATACATATACCAGCCCCTCAAAACCTTCAAAACAGCAGTTCTTAAGAAAAGGATAAAAAGGAACCACTTACACCAGACCATTCACCGAGCTTCTTGGCACTGGGGACAGAGATAAGGTTAACATTGTGTTCAGAGCAAAGAGCTTGAACAAGTTTCGTGTAGTCGGGTTGGTTGCAATCTTCAGCCAAGACACATAGCTGAGCCGCATGCTTTTCAATAGCTTTCGCTCCTTCGTGGAGACCTCGTGCAAGACCATCATGTGCAAGAGCCTTTTTTAACACAAGCTGAAGCCCAGTTAGAATATCCATGGGTTCACCAAGGGCTGGGGTTGATGATGTTGCCGGTGCATCGGCCAGCACATCTTCTGCTCTGTAGAACATAATAAGGGACAGAGACAAATCACTCATGTCAATCCATCATTACCTTGTATCAATAGAACCACTCTCTGAGATAGCCTAGTTTTCGCGCACATTACAATTTTGTAAATTCATCAAATAGTTGATTTCCACTCAGTTCAAAACACAAGTTTCAAAACAATTCGCCATCATCATAAGTCTTCACCACCAAGATAAGTAAGGGCATAATGTTTTAAAGCTTCATGAGATAATTTCACTTCTCATGCAATAGATTTGAACTTCCATTGAATTGTCTCACTTATCAGGAAGCTTTCATTTTCATGGATTTATCTCACTTTTAATTAGTTATGAATCACGACTTTCTGGCTTAGCTCAATTCCGACAGATTTTCTCTTTGGCACCATTGTGACCATTCACCCTAATTTGGCAAATTTCATGGCTTTATTCATGCGTCTTATATATATTACAAAACAATTTCGATGAGATGTTGTGCAGATGGGTTTATTGCGCTTTTCATACCTACCAAGCAACAACTTCCTACTCATTTCAGTGTTTCTGATACTATACGTTGCATTTTTCATGGATTTTATCTGAGGCGTTGCAAATTCATTTCTTTATCTCAATCATCAAATACATCAAGCTTTTACATTCCTGAGAGGCTCTCTATGTCTCCCCAACAGACAAACAAGATTATCAAAATTCGAAACCGTATATCCCTTTTCATAACTACGAAGCAAAAGTGTCTATTCTCAATAGTTTACAGTGACGGTCCTCTCTGAGTACACCTCAGAGATGAAGAAACGATATGAAAATTCTGCTCAATCCCGGATTCAAATCAAACAACAATGCTTCAATATCCAGGGGAAACTCTGTCCAGAAGAGGAGAGATGAAAAGAGAAAAAGAGGGAGATGGGGAGGGCTTACACGTCGGCCATAACTTTGTTGGACGCAAACGGAACGAAACGGGGACCGAAGCTGCAAAACGGGAAGAGGAACCGGAGACTGGATCAGAGAAAGCGGCGGAGAGAAATGGGGAAGGAAGAGAAAAAGGCTTTACCTGAGAAAAAGGATGTGCCCAACGACGAAGAAGCAGAAGCAGAAGCAGAAGCAGCAGGAAGAGGAGGTCAGAAGAGCCCTCCAAACCTTTTTAGGGTTTATAGGCTTTCTTCTTCTTCTTCTTCTTCTTCTTCTTCTTTCTTCTTCTCTTCACTTGTTGTTCCCTGCGTTTTCTGTAGTTTTCACACACACATTATACCACAAATGTGTTTGTTCACTATTCCCACTAATCTGTTTCCCACTATTCCCATGTATGTATGTGTATGTATGTATGTATGTATGTATGTATCATGTATGTATGTGTGTGTGTGTGGCTCGTGACTAACTGCTACCAAATATTAAAGAGGGCAAGTGAGGGAATCGCGGAGAGGGACGGTGCAGGTCACATCGCTGATGGCGTGTTCGATCTCCACCGTCCACGATGGATAAAAAGCTGACAACGTCTGTCAGAAGGAGCCCGACTCTGCGAAAAGGAGCCCGACTCTGCCACAGGGAGCCCGACTCTGTCAAAAAGGAGCCCCGCTGTCAGACAGCCTATGCAAGAGGGAGCCCGACTCTGTCAGAAGGAGCCCCGCTGTCAGATCACATCAGTAAGAAGGAGCCCGACTCTGTCAAAAGGAGCCCGACTCTGTCAAAAGGAGCCCGACTCTGTAGCAACAAACCCTAAACCCTCAAACCCACGAATGACAGAAAATTACAGAAAATGACAGAAAATGGGTTTTTATACTTCCTTGAACATGAATGAGAAGGGCTCCCTTTTGACAAAATGGAGCCATTCTTTAATGAGTCGGGCTCCAAGGGAGCCCTTCTTTAATGAGTCGGGCTCCATTTTGCCTGAATGGGTTTTTATACTTCCCTGAACATGAATGAGAAGGGCTCCCTTTCACAAAGTGGAGCCCTTCTTTAATGAGTCGGGCTCCATTTTGTATGAGCCGGGCTCCCTTTTTACGTGGCATGCTTTTTCGCGCCTATTCCACATCCATCTTGGATGGTGGAGATCGAAGCGGTGCGACCTGCACCGTCCCTCTCCGCGATTCCCTCACTTGGCCTCTTTAATATTTGGTAGTAGTTAGACACCACGGTGTGTGTGTATGCATGCATGTACTGTGTACATTTGTATGTGTGTATATGTCCAACCACATGTGTCCCATCAACTGTTCCACTGGTCGAACGAGCAACTCCTCAATCAGGATGAACCCCATGCCCAACCGAACCGTTCCCTGAATTTGGAATTGTTGAAAGAAGCCAAACAATTACTACACCGTGGTCTTGTGCTTCAGTTTCAAACCAAATAGTTACTCTAATTGATGCCTATAACTATCTATCCCACAATCCGTATGCATTCACTTACTTATGTTCTCTCATCCTAGCCTAATGAAGCATTGGGTACGCGCTTTCTCTTGTAAATAGGTTCGATGGATTAGCCATGCCTCCTCATCATATATAGTTCACACTTCTGTATACGTGCTTGAATTCATGCAACATCGATTTTTTATGCGAACTTGCACAGGCTAACAAATGTGTGATGCATGAACAATTATGATTGGAAATTCTTGGGTCTCTAAATGATCCTTATGGAGGAACCCTTACGTTTTCAGGGCTTTGGATTCTCACCAATGTTTGCGTTACTCAAGCCAACATTCTCACTTCCATTGTGCTTTTACCTATTCCTACCCTTTTTTCTCTTTCATTTTATTTCTATGCGATAATTAGGATAATTTTTAACTATTCTATACAAGATGCAAGAGAATAAGTACCTCAAGTAAGTAGAGCAATTTCTATACAAACATTTGTAAAACCGGACAATGCATTCCTAATGGTTATTATAGAGAAAAATGTGCATACCCTCCACCCACCTTTATTATTAACTTGTTATATTCCAAGTAATAAGAACGAGCTCTCAAACTAATTGAATGTGATACTTCAATATAAAAAGATTAAAGATTGGCTCCAATGCAATTAGAAAAAGTTTGATACAAAATTATCTTCATCATTAATAGTTACTCAATGGCATATATTATATATTTATTTATTTATTCCAAAAAATGGCATATATTATATTGATGCATGTGCATATGGCAATGCATAAATTATTTCTCTCATACAGTACATGTAGAATTGCTCAACACTTCTGCAAGTTACCAAGCTTTGCAAAAGGCAAATAGTTTGCAATGAAGAAAAAGCACTTGCATGTCAATCTTTCTTGTTTTCACGCTCTATATGCAAATGGCAAATAATTTGCAATGGAGAATAAGTGCATGCATATGAATCTTTCTTGTTTTCATGCTCTACATTCCCCAATTTTCAATAGATCAAAAGACAAGGCCACAGTAGTAGTGAAGAAAAACTTGGTAATCATGAATTTATAAAAACTTAACCTTTTGTTTAACATACTGGAAACTGTGAAGGGAATACCAATACAGCATAATCACTACAAAACCAAGGATTGTAGATGCTAGTATCAAAATCGAGAACTTATTTACAATTTCTCCTTCCCAGTTTTTCTAAACGTATCACTGATTAATATTTATTTTTAAACTGAACATTTCTAAAGTTTTAAAAGCCATCAACACCACACCCCTACTGTCATACAAACCAATCTTGGTGGATGCATCCTCACTGCGAAATGAATAAAATGGTGCATTTCGTAGCCACAACTAAAACTTTTCTTTTTTTTCTCAATCCAATCTGTGTAAGTGAGTGAAGAGATCATATGTATAAAACGAGAAAAAAACCACAGATCAAAGTTTGCCACTTTTCCTCGCATATCTTGTACAGATCTTGACAAAAACCAACCATATAGCCTTTCTTTTTTCAATATAAATTATACATGTATCTTTAAAGGATTCACAGTCTCCATGGGAACACCTTCAGAACATTCATATTCCATTTCGACGGAGAAGATAATTATGTCATGAAGAAGAAGAAAAAGCTACTGGGTGATTTATAAACATATCATATCAATATGTTCTCAACTGATGAGACAAATGTGTGTACAAGTTATGTTATTGTTAACATATAGAATTCTAGCTGAGCCAATTGTTATATCATGTCATAAGAAATACCATCTGCTGCTTCTATGTAGGTCAAAAGCATCAAATACAATTTTTTTCTTCATACTTTCTTTTATAAACTGGCTTAAGATGCAAACCACAGGTTATAAGGTATAGTAAACAATTACACATATACGTATGTATGGATTATGCCAATAGAGAAAAGGTATAAGGAAGGTTCTCAAAAGAAAGTTCATGCATTAGTTAACATACATATGTATATATTATGAAGGAAGTGGGTGTTATTATCAGCTTTCATGGCTAATGCTTTCTACTTTCATATGAATATGGCAATAGTAAATACATGGAACACAAGATAGACCAACAGAATTACCAGAATCGCTCCAAGTAAAGAGAGAAGCGAGACAAGACCTTTTCTCATAAGGTAGTAAGGATTTATGGAATCCTCGGTTGAGAAAAACTGCGAAGCTTTTTTACCAAATCTTGAAACCCTCTCATTGAATCTTGAGCTAACACGATCTTCTATTCGCTTCAACCTTGTGCCGATTGAGCTCGACTTTGCTTTGCTTACAAATGTTGTGAGCTTCGATCTCCATGAGCTCTTCAAATGTTTGGTGTCTAATTCGTCATGATGCAAACACGTTAATAAGTTGGCTTCACAATCTTCAGTTGTGGATTCCTCGTTTAATCCATTCGATTCTCCTTTGATTTTATAAGGTTCTCCACTGATCCCATAAGACTCTTCATTGATTCCACAAGATCTAAATCGAGTAGTTACTTCGTCGGTCTCATCCTTTAGGCTGGTCGAAGCATTGCCGTTGGTTGTGACGGAATCCTCTTTCAATGAGTAGTATACCTGTGGAGGTGCTTCCCCATGTAGCGAAACTGAGTAGGATGACCTATGTTTGGAAAGGAAACTTGTTGTGGACGATTGATTCCTACAACCACCTATGGAAAAAGGAAGATTTCTTTCTCAGAATAATATTACTGGAAAGACCTCCGAAAAATCAAACAGTCAGATTGGCAACAGTACCTGAAGATGGATGGGCCATATTCTGGCCGTAAATGTAAGGAGGTCTGCTTACCAAATCCTCTTCCAATTCCAACTGTATTAAAATCAAAATGGTCTATTTTTAGCAATATTCCAAATCTCCAAATGAAAGATCATTCAAAAGAAAGAAATGAATTCCATTCAATATCAATAAGAAAAAACAAACAAGCGAAAGAAAATAACGGACTCCATTCAAAAGTGAACACCATCACCAAACAGAAGATCAGGCAAGAAAAGAGGAAGAATGCCAGATCTCCAAAGAAAAGATCAAGCAAGAGAGACTCTTATAACAGGATTCCAGTCAAAAGTGAACATCTCCAAACAGAAGACCAAGCAAAAAGAGAGGAAGAATGCCATATCAAAATATCATATCTTCAAAGAAAAGATCAAGCAAGAGAAAAACTCTTTATTCGAGATAAAAAATCAGACATCAGAGAAAAATTTAAGTAAAAGAAAAGAAAAGGACTTCATTCAAAACCAATGACCGTATCTCCAAACAGAGCATTGGGACTAAGAAAAGAAGAGGGAAACATTGAATACTTTTCAAAGATCCAACAAATGAGAAAAAGTGTCGTTAAAGATCCAATATTTCTCAATCAAAACAAAAGAACGAGGACAGATTTATGACATATGCAAAATTCTCACTACCTTAACATTTCCATCAGGCACATCATTCTCCTTTGTTTGTCCATAAGACGCCACTGGAACTTGCAGCCGCATCCGGCGAGAGGTCGTGCCTTGTATCGATGTAGCAGCAGCTTCTGCCTTCTGTATAGATAGAACATTTTCTGCTAGCCATTCATCATTCCCATAACTAAGGAAAGGTTGGGGTTGGAATAGATCAAAATTTTGCATTGGTAACCTAGGCATAAACCCATCTGAAGGTGATTTGATATCAAACATCTCAATATAGTCACCATCCGTTTTGCCACAAACACCCATCCCACCATCGTTGTTCTTCAATATGCTTAACATTCCAGCTTCATATAAATCTGGGTGAAGAAATTCGTGAAGGTCATTGCCATCAAGGTGGGTAAGAGGGTCTTGAAGAGCATTATCCCCGGGTGGAAAAATCATGTTATCCTCATAAGGTTTAGTCACATCATGTGAGTTACCATCTTCAGGAAACATCAGTTTAATGATAGCATCCATATCTAGATCATGATCAATTGGCCCATGATCACCATATCCCTTGCTTGGATCTACGAAAGTAGTAGAGCTATCTCCATTATCTCTAGGTTCTGGAAGCTTCTCCTCTATTTCCTCTATCGAAGAGCCAAAGATTTGTTCTATTTCACTATCCTCTGAAGTGACTGGAGCACCATACTGTTCTCCATTTCTTGGTCCAGGTCCACTTTTCTTCCTTATTCGGCACAGTGTGGGCGCAAAACCTGTATCACCTTTTTTCTCCACATCTTCAATGAGCTTGTATTCATGCATCAACCAATCAGTGCGAATACCGGTAGGAGCTCTACCCTCATAATATATCAAAGTTTTTTTAACTCCAACTGTTTGAGACCCAGTGCATACTTTCCTATCCTTCCCTGTGGCTTTCCAATATCCTTTATTTGTTGTCCGGTTTATACGTGCTGTTCGAGAGTGCTTCTGGTCTCGAGCATTGAAAAAGTACCAAACTGGATCTTTGCTATCAAGTACGGACATCCCTGAGAAACAAAAAAGAGATTATGAGATTTTTACACTGTTTGAGATCAATGTTATGGATTCACTTCCCATAATCAACAATATAACAACGCATAGAGATTATTCACAAGAAAACAATCTGACATCTTTGAGCTATAGCGACCAATGTTTCTACCATTCCCTTCATAAAGTCAGCAAAAACAAGGATAAGAGACCATTCAGAAGAAACAAACATTTCTGTTCCTTTCGCAATTTTCTACATTTTGCTTCATAACAATGAAGGAGTTCAGATTATTCATAAGAAAAAGATTCTAACATTCCTGAGTTACAATGACCAATGGCATTAAGCATCCATTCATTTCATTAAATCAACTAATAGACATCATTAGAAAGAAAAGCATTTGACATTTCAGAGCTACAATCATGAATTTACTTCATAAATTTTGCATTGATTTCATCACTCGGCTTTTTAGCACAATCTCACCAATTTCTCCAACCAATGCAATGTTAAGATCATCAACAACAATCTCTAACTAATTATCGTTCAGATAATTAATAAACTCCCATAAATATCTTGTTAATTCGTCTTTCAGATGATGAAAAAACTCTATTGATGACTCACTAATTCAGATATTAAAATATTTTCACTGATTTACAATTCCAATCCCTAACAAAATTCAATATATTTCGAACTAATCCAACATTCTGATCACTAACAAAATTCCATCTATTTCTAATTAATTCACAATTTAGATAATTAACAACGTTCAATCAATTGCTTGCTAATACATCCTTCAGGCTATTGATACAAGCAAAAATCAATTATACATATCCATATTGATAAGAAAATGGAAAAATAAGACTTACCACTTAGCTCCCATGGCTCATATTTGTAAATGTCAAGGTCTGCGATGACTCCATTATGAAAACTTTTTCCATACACTTTATTCTTCAAGTAATAAGCCACAAGCTCTTCATCTGTAGGACTGAATCTGAACCCAGGAGGAAGGCCACCCTGTTGTTCCATAAATAGATAAAAACCAGAGTTGAAAAACGAAAACCTAACAGCTTCTGTCTTTTTGAATTTTTTCCAGATTTTTTTATTCCTTCGAGGCAGTTGTACGTCCGATCTGTACTTTGATAGAAAAACAGGTAGAGCAGAAATGGCAAACCCTAAGACTTATAGAATAGGGTTGAACAAAGAACCCCTACCTATAACAGAGAAACATAGGATTTAAAACAGAAACCCTAATCAAAGAGTACAAAGCTAAGGTGAAATAAGGGAGATACTAGTTCACTGAGTAACAAAATTAGGGTTTAAAAACAACAGAAACCTGACCAAACCTTCAGAGAAAAAACAGAAACCCTCATAACAGGGGGGGGAACTAGGGTTCCAAAAAAAAAGAGTATCTAGAGACCTAGGAGAGTAAAGAGGCTATGGTCAAGGACTCAGAAACCCTAATCCGATGAACAAAGAATAACAAGGCAAAAGGAGGAGAAACCCTAATTTTGTATTCGGAGAGCTCTCTCTGCTACATAAGAGAGAGAGAGAGAGAGAGAGAGAGAGAGAGAGGAAAGAGAGGAGGAGCAAAGACGCGTTGACACGCGTCACGTAGCGATTGGCTGGCCACCGTGTAAGCATTCCCTCGTTTGCGTCTTCGACACGTTCGTTCATTTTGATTGAAACCCAAAAAGAAGAAGAAGAAGAAGAAGAAGAAGTAGTAGTAAATAAAATTAAATAAATAAATAAAAGAATGAATGAATGGATGAAAGGATATTTTTTCAATGTTTTCTCTGTAAAAGCTAAGGATCCACACATGTAATGATTGGAATTTGGCATCCCACAGAGAGAGAGAGAGAGAGAATCTGGAGTAATGATTGTGGAGTTGGGTGTGTGTATTTGCTTGCTTGGCCGCGTTAACCTATGTTTTCTGTTGTCAAAGCTTTATATCGGTCTCTGAAACATTCATTCATCCATTCATTCGGTGTCTGAGAGACACACACAGTCGCCTGAGAAAGGCCAAAAATTTATGCAGACTTATGCCATGGATAACACCAAGCAATGCTCTCGAACCCTCAAACCTCATTACAAACTCGTAATGCCTTAGCCTTACAAGTGGTTTTACTAGACGATCAACAACCAAGTTGAATCCACTAAGTCGCCATCCGTAAATTCACCTCAAAACATAGATATCAACGCATGGAGTGGAACTTTAACCCCGTATCCTCAAATACAACCACAATACACTCATTGATTGCATGGTATTTTGATACAATTGTGAACCCATCAAGAAACATAGGGCAACAACTTATTCATCTATTCCAAATTCCCATATTTCTATAGCAACTTATGGTTAAAATTGAAGCTTGTCATGAGAACAAAACATCAATGTGAAAAGCGCAAAATTTTGTAAGGATCGAAAAACATTTTCGAACCCGCTTTTTCATAATACTTTTGATAAGAACCACGATAAGTTTTTTACCACCATCAAATGGCATAATAATGGTTGGTGAGAAAGCTTTGAAGAAATCGCAAACATGTGAAGTCAACACGAAAGAGACTTGTGCAAATATGTGTTTTAACCAATCATATGCACAGGAGTTGTGATGGAAGCTAAGGAGGAGGAGATAATTGAGCAATATTGGGCTACAATTCATGAAGTTGTGGATCATGAATTAAAGTTCCCTCTACCTAACAACCGTGATGCGTGATGGTGGATGCGGAGTTTATTACATATGCTGTGGTTGTGGGGTGTTGGGTCCCTTAGAAGAACATTCTCAATGACTTCTCCATGTTCTTTGCTAGAGTTATTATCTAATTTTTAATAGAAAACATAAGTTTTGTAGTAGATTGGCTTCAACCATGGCTTAATCCATGGATGGTGTTTTAAATAAAACAGTCTTGAAGATGGTAGGTTTTTCATGAGGTTATGTTCAAACCAAGCAAGGATTATTAAAATGGGGATTTTTGGCAAACAAAATTTCGAACACTAATGGGAAAATCCTTCAAAGAGAGAGGATTGATCAACAACAACATCTCTCACTCTTCATAGTAAAAAGGAGAAAATCCAAGAAAAATGTGAGAGCTTTTTTGGTGGTTGTTGTTGTTGTTGCTTTAGTTTGTTTCAGTGGACTGGACTGTGGAGGGAAGTTTCCACCAAAGTTCCTCCTCGGTCTGGGCCTCGGAATTTCCACGAAGGTTTCGGGTTCTGTTGCAAAGGGGCGTTTTCCATACATAGCAGGAATTTCTCACGAAGAGGTTTCTGTTGTGTTCCAAAGAGCCCTTTTACATACATAGCAGGAAATTTCTACGAAGAGGTTTCTGTCTGTCTGTCTGTCTGTCTGTCTGTCTGTCTGACAGGTAGACGAGCAGAGCAGAGCAAAGGAAATAAAGGGAGAGGGCTGGGCGAGCAATGGCGCGCTGCCTCTGCACTACTAACTAAATAAAATACACACACACACACGTGTGTGTTGTTGTACACATACACATACACTGACATACATACATACATACATACTGCACTATACATATACGTATACACTCACTCCTACACGTATATACATACATAGATAGATAAATACTCATATTACTCCCAAGCTAACTCATCCCAACACACTCGCAAAGTATTGCGCATACATATATAATACAAACATAGTATATACATATGTATAGTATACACATATTTACACCGACCCACGTATAATTGCACCCATCGACAAAGCAAAGGGCTAAAACATACATACATACATATACACACACACACACACACAATCCTATAAGATTACTTATTTGCACTTGAACCAACCACTAAACTGATAAACACATGGAGGCTATACCCACATACATGCATACATACTAGCGACATACAACAAGATTGTGAGTATTGACTTATACTGATATCCCTAAAGGTTGCCGTTCACGCACATCATACATTTCCAGAGAAGGGAAACTGCATGTGTTGTCACACATCTCTAGCGGAGTATTATCTGAAATTGCTACTCTACATAAGGAATGCCATCTTCTTTGGTTCAAGTGCTTGCAAACTCCAAATGTCCGACCACTAACATTTCATGGTACTATTGGAAGGCTCAACATTGAGAACAACCGTTAGGAACATAGAATAAATTATTTTGAAAAAACAAATAGTCATGCCCTACTGAATTTGTTATAATATTTACAAGAACTCTTTAACCTTGAACAAGAGTCACGATCTAGATCAATATGATTGAGGCGCATTTTGGTGTGAATTCATTTACTTCAAGATCACTACGAATGGAATCAATAATAGTTGAATATGTGGGTGCTTTGGACAAGGTAGTTTCCTCAACCACAATTGATTAGGACACAAGAGAATCTGCTTTGATGGTAAAAGTTGGCTCCCATAGGTAGGGTGTCAAAAAGTAGGCTCTCCTAGACAAAGTGCTTTTGTTTGTCAAAAGCAAGTTTTTCTAGACAACGCGTAAGCAATTGCACCCATCATGCTTGTCATCAAATCAAGATTCAAGCATTCTAGAAACATGTCAAGTTCTTGTGAACATTGTTAAACTATAGACTTGTGTTTGTGGTGGCCACATACTTCTCTTTGTACCATAAATTTAAGTATTGGCTATTTACATAAATAGCCAAAACGAATACATTAACTCAAATTTGTTAATAAAGATACAACTTCTTGTAATGCTTTGGTTGTTGCATAATTTCTTTTTTTTCCGTAATAATGTCTTTCATCATGAACGAAAACATCACCGTGACTAAGTTACACCAAACTTTAGAACTCTATGGATCTAAATACTATGAACTCATTCCCACCATACACATGTCACCTTGCACAATTGGCTCTCTCTCTCTCTCTCTCTCTCTCTCTGCTACCGTGTTGCACCGCCTAATGTCACGTTGTCGTCTGCTACCATCCGTTGCCGTCTGTTGTCATTTGCGTGTTGCATGGTCTACTGCCATACTGTCGTCTCTTGCCGTCCATCGTCCTTACTGTCGTGCTGTCGTGTTCTTTTCTTGACATTGCCTGGTGCCGCTTGGTGTACGTGCATGGTCTGCATTGCGATCTTGTTGTTGTAAAGTGCACATCCTTGGACCTTTGAGGTGTGTGGGTTTCACCTCGAGTGTCTGCCTTCGTCGGTGGGTTCTTTCGGTGTGCTCGTCGTGTGCTACGAAATGCCGATGTGACTGCGACATACACACAAACTCGGGTAAGTCTCGCACCCATTTATTTTATCTTTTTCTTATTGACACCACAATGACGTCTAAATGAGCTAAGGAACATAAGGATATACAAGACGAAGCTATAAGTAAAGAGGACTTTTTAGTTATGTGTAATCGTTTAACAAAAATAGAGATGGATATGAAAAAATGGGCGAAAGACGCCGAAACCCACAAGAAAAAAGATAGAGAGGAAAAAGAAGCCCTCAAGGCCGAAATAGAGAAACTTAAAGTGGAAAACACCAACCTTAAAAAACAACTTAATGACATCGAGGTATCTAGGGAGGACGGTGAAATATCCTCCATAGAGAATATAAAAGACAAGATTAAATAAGTTAAAGAGGAAGTTAAAAATAACATAGAGTTAGCTAAAACGGGTTGGGTAGATGTGGTTAAAAGAAACAAAAGATGAAAATATTGTTAATACCACCCTTGAAGAAGAGAAAATGCGTCAGGCCCAATGCTTAAATGTATGTGTCACTGGGCTCAAGGAAGGTGCATCCCCAGACGAGGATGCACAAACACTTTGGAAAATGTTAGGGTACACCACGGGCCTACCTATCACCAAAGCTTGGAGGGCCGAACGTGACACAACTAGGAAGAGAGCCTTAGTCCTTCAATTTAAAGACTTAAGACTCTAGAATCATTTTCTTTAAGAAGACACCAATTCTTCGAGGATTGGGTCGGGACCCTATCTATCTCGATGAAGACCTCACTAAGATGCAAATTGAGCATCGCAAGAGTTGTATGCCACGAGTTATGCAAGCTCGTAAAGAAGGGCATCATGCCTTTTATCGAGACGGGTGAGTGATCATAAATGATCGCACTACTAATTGACGGCGTGTGGCCCATGTGACAGAAAATACACTTACGATGACCTTATGGAATTGTAACGACGCACTCTGGACACACCTCGACCACCTAGAGGAGATAATAAAGGTATCAGATATACTTTTCTTGATAGAAACACACCAAAGCCCAAATAGAGTCCGCTTTTAGACAAACCTCACGTCGATGCACTACCAGGGGCTCTGGAGGTGTCACAATATTGTTTCGGAGAGAGCTACATAATAGGATAGAAATACCGAGGATAGACCCAAAAGCTCGTTTTATGTGGGTGAAAGTCTCCACAAGCAAGGACAAGGCAATATTTTTCACCATTTGTTACTTTCCCCCGAAAGGATCTTGTTATAATCTGGCTGGCAAGGTGAGATTAGTTGATGAAGGAGTGCCACATGGGCCTTCCCTATACGAACCTCTATCGGATGACATAATCCGATATTCTTCCCAAGGAGAAGTATTCCTTGTAGGAGACTTCAATGCGAGAACCCAATCCCGAAAATACATAGTATTTCAGATGAATAGAAACCTAGAAATGGTAAATGTCGACCCTTTAGACATAGGCACCACATGTAGATCAAAGGATCAAGATGTGGACGCCACGAGCTTTGGCCATCATTTGCTCAAACTTGGCAGCCGGCATCGGATGGTCATATATAATGGTTTTGCCAAGTGGCCAGGCTCGACAGAGCTCACATGTTTCCCATATGGAGGACCGGAAAGCATAGTTGATTATCTAATAGGACACCCTGAAGCAACCCACATGATTAACTCCTTCCAGGAGGCCCCATGCCCTATTGGCGCGGACCATAGTTTCTTATACTTCGAGCTAAAATGCGATATCTCTAACATCACCAAATCTAGTCAACCACGCCATCACACAACAATACATCTCACCCATGAGCTCTCTGACATATACTCTCGACATGGTCAAGCCCATCTCTCCTCCCTTGATCCCACCCTACCTTTAGAGAGCCTTAGTATGAAACTCACACACATCCTTCACTCCGCAGCAGTTAATAGTTTCCCATATATGAAATACTCCAATCAAGGTAGATTAGGATCTATGCCAGAAAATAGATGATATGATGAGGATTGTAGGAACTTACATAGACAACTTACAATATCGCAACTTAGTGGTAGTATTACCTCAGTACAAGCTCGCAAAGAAATGCGCAAGATGACACGTCATAAGAGACCAAAATGGGAGGCATCCTAGTATTAGGAACTCTACCATATGCTCATGAGTAGCAATTGCGCCACTGCATGGAAGAGATTACAGGAACCAAGACCACAAACACCCATCGAAGATCCGAAACCTGGCACACATATACAGAGAGACTTTACCAAATCCCAAACCAACCACCCATTCCAATGCCTTCCACACCTCGACCTACCATGGGGACACTTTTCACGACCTCTAGGGACCGAAGGTCATAAAGAAATTACAACATAGGAAGTCCATGGACCACACAAGATTGCAAGCAGAACACATCATATATGCGAGAGAGTGCCTAGCTCCCTTGCTAACTCTAATCTTCAATCGTGCCCTCACGGAGGGTTTTCCACCACAATGGACTATGAACACAGTGCCCCCCATACATAAAAGGGGGGACCCCATGCACCCAAATACATATAGGATGATTATGATAGGTCATACCCTTGCTAAATTATATGGTGCAGTAATGGAGGCAAAGCTTAGCGATTATATGGAGACCCTAAATCTTCACGCACTTGGACAGGCTGGCTTTAGACGAGCCTTCTCCACTATTGATCATATCTTCACACTTAGATGCTTAATTGACTAGACTAAGGCTCACAAGAGGAAAGTATATTGCTGTTTTGTGGACTTCTGCAAAGCCTTTGACACGATCCCTAGAGAGTGGTTGTTTGATAGGCTTAAAAGCTTGAGGATACCAAATGACATGGTTTGGGCCATCTACACACTATATGAACAAATGTCCGGGTGTGTTTGATGCCCAGGTGGCCTATCCAATTGTTTCACTAGCACTATTGGTGTAAAACAAGGTTGCCCCCTATCTCCGACTCTTTTTGGGATCTACATTGATGAGATCACATATTTTATTGCTCGTAAGGGAGGCAACATACTAGTCCTTGGGGATACGCAGGTTCGTATCTTGCTCTATGCAGACAACATAGTTTTGCTCTCTGAATCCAAACACGACCTACAAAGGCACCTTAATGCCTTAGATGACTTTTGTGCACAACGAGGAATGGTAGTGAATCTAGGGAAAACTAAAGTCCTTATCTTCCACACATTGGCCCAAGTTAGAGCTAAGTGTCACCTAACTATCTCCCATAGCCTAGTTGAGGTGGTTGTTTCATATGTCTATCTTGGAGTCACTTTCAATGCCCGCTCAGGTAAATTTTCGATGACAGAAGCAGTGAAAGATAGACTTACGAGAGGACATGCATCACTCTCACTCCTCGAGAGACAATGCCATCAAGCATACTTTTAAGAGCCACAGACTAAAGGGTGGCTCTTTGACTCATTAGTGACTCCCTCCCTCATGTATGCATCAGTGGTTTGGGCTCCAGGACTACCATCTTTCATGTGGACGCAATTAGAGAGACCATTGGTGACATTATTAAGGTTGAGTTCACTTTATCCCCGATGTTAGTAGAGGCACTTTTTCAACTTTTAGTCTTTATCCACAGGATACATAGCCAACCACATGATAGAATATCCCATCAAGCCTTTAAGGCCTCTCGATCACTGTATGAGTCTGGCTATACTAGGTCATGGTATGACATGATGGTGAGTTGGCTTCTTGCGAACGGTCTAGAGATTAATAACCTCCCTCCTCTTAGGTACAACCACACGATTGATAACATTTTAATCTCTCATGAGGACCGCAATAAAGTAATACACCAAGAAATATGGCAAATTTACACTTGGTATAAATGGATCACCCCACTAGAGCCACTCCCATCTAAAATGTTGCATTATAAGGAACACTTCATGCACTTCTCTAAGTTAGGTTTTATTACGCGGCCAAAATATCTAGATGTATTCTTACCACATGCACTAAGGGTTTCCATTGGACAACTTAGAATATCATCTCACCAACTTGAGATTGAGAATGGTCGTACTAATGGAGTCCATAGGGAGGAAAGGATATGTAGGTTATGCCACATAGAGATAGAGGATGAGTACCACTTTACATGCAGGTGTCCCACCTACGCCGAGATAAGGGCAAAATACCAAGACATACTTGGTTCCTCTCCTACCCTCCCCAAACTATTAGATACTCTAGATATAAAGAAATTAGGTAGATACATCCTAAAGCTAAAATAACACAGAGAGAATAAGTTACAAAATACTGACAATAATGTTGCTAATCTTCATGTTGAGATATCAAGCTCAACTAGTTTAATCTAGTTAGTCAACACATGTAACTTAGTAGTTACCTAGATCGAATCTAGTTAATGTGTTGACCTTAAGCCTTTAAATAGGACCTTGTACTTAAGTGGGATATTCTAGATCCTCCACTCCTTAGTACATTTAATGTAGGACTTACACATAAGTACCTATGTTCTACCCACACATGTGCACCTTTGCACATGGGTTGTATATATACCTCATTGTGGGTATTGTTGTATGTTGATGACACTTTTCAATATATTCAATCATCCCCCATTTATCTTTGTGTTCAAGTGTAACTTCCTCTCTCTCTCTCTTCCTCTCACACACTCTCACGCGCATATCATACTAATCTTCCGCTGCTTAACGTAACCATATAATTAGTCTCTAATTAACCCTAGTTAATTACCTAATTACTTAACATGGTATCAGAGCGCGTGGTTTAGGAAATCCACTAAGCCCACCGCTTATTCGTGATTGTGTGTTCGAGACACCGACGACAAATCCCGGCTATTCGCTATCCGCTACCGTAGTGCCGCTACGAAGGACGTGTACGTGACCAAGAGAAGAAAAACAAAACAGAAGACACAACAATCAACATGAACAAACAAATGGGAAGCCCGCTCCCTAGCGAAAAGCTACACTGAAGCAACTATTCATCGTGGGAGTACAAGATGAATCAATACCTTGTCGGCCAAGGGTATTGGAGCTACATCAACGACGCACAAGAAAACAAACCCGAAACCACACACGCCAACTACCCAACGTGGGTGCAAGGCGCGAGTCGGGTAATGTATTGCTTGGCAACATGTGTAAACGACCACATGCTTAGCCACATTCGTGACGCCAAGACGCCCAAAGAGGCGTGGGAAAATCTCAAGAAGATTTTCGCCGCGGACACATCCGTGCACAAGCTTCAACTCCGGCAAGAGTTGAACAACATACGACAAAAAGAAATGTCCGTGACGGACTACACCGCCAAGATCAAGAGCATTTGCGACTCTCTTGGCTCCATCAACGTCAACATCGACGAGGACGAGATGGTGTAAGTATGCTTGGGCGGCCTCGCACAACGATTCAACCCGTTGAGAACGGCAATCTTGGCGAGAGATACCCCTCCCTCGTTCTTCAACCTCAAATCAATGCTATTGGTCGAAGAAAACCACGTTCAACCAAAGACCAACACATCGGAAGGAAAAATGCTCTTCTCCGATACGGATGATGCCCATAGACGAGGTCGACGTGGAAGAGGTCAATTCGACCTATCCCACGAAGGGAATTCACAATTTCGGCAAGGAAACGGAAGCCATCGAGGAACCTTCACAAGAAGAGGGAGCTTCCACGCCGAACAAGGCCGGCGAACGATGCCACCTACGTGCAACTATTGCGGCAAAATCGGCCATCGCGAAGAGGAGTGCCGAAAAAGACGAAGCGAGTCGGCCTCAACAAGCTGGCAACTCACAAATTACGCCGCGAACGCGGACTACGGTGGACTCTTCGTGATGAGGCATAGAGCGAACTCTATGATGGCCTCCGATCCCGCAAACTCCGCAAGCACCTCCAACTTCGAACACGCGTGGTTCGTAGACTCCGGCGCCTTGCACCACATGACGTCGCACCAAGAGTGGTTTCACGACTTGTGAACGCCGGATCGACCCGGCTACATAGAGACCGGAGACGACACTCCGCATCTCATTCGGCACATCGGCGATGTCCCATTCGGGAAAGAAGGTGAGCAAACTTGCATCAAGAATGTCTTGCACGTGCCCACAATAACAAAGAATTTGGTCTCGGTCGGCCAAATCGTGGAGCAAGGCATGCAAGTCCGCTTCAACAATGAAGGTTGCTTCATCGAGAAAGACAACCGACTCATAGCCAAGGGACGGAGAGACGGTCGCTTGTTCATCCTCGACTCAAATGAGGTAAAATCGGCCATGTACGCCAAGGTCTCAAGACCGAGACAAACATCGAGTTGTGGCACAAGCGAATCGGCCACGTAAACCTCCAACGGCTTCGCGGAATGCAATCAAAGGGAGTCGTAATCGGACTTCCGGCTTTCGAATCGAAATGAGTCGACCGAGTGTGCGAAGCATGCCAACTTGGCAAACAACATCGACTCCCATTCCCGAAGGAGAGCTCCGCAAGCAAAGGCCTCCTTGACATAATCCACTCGGACGTATGGGGACCGGCTCAAACGCCGACGCTCGGCGGATGCCGCTACTACGTCACCTTCATCGACGACCACTCGCGCTACGCGTGGATATACCCGATGAAGAAGAAGAGCGAAGTGCTCTCCCACTTTCAAAGCCTCAAAAGCCAAGTGGAGAAAGAAACCGGTCGGCACATTCGATGCCTACGAACGGACGGAGGAAAGGAGTACTTCTCCGACGAGTTCACCTCCTACCTCCAAGGTGAAGGCATTCGTAGAGAATTCTCATGCCGACACACTCCCCAACAAAACGGAGTAGCTGAGAGAAAGAATCGGCAAATACTCGAGGTAGCACGCGCCATGATGCGTGAGAAGCACAAGCCGAACTTCTATTGGGCGGAAGCGGCATCCACGACCGTCTATCTCATGAATCGATGCACCACAAATAGCGTGCACGACCTTACTCCATACGAGATCTTCGTTGGAAGAAAGCCCATTCTCTCGCCCCTCAAGGTGTTTGGAAGCATTGCGAATGTACGCATCCCGAACGAAAGTCGAGAGAAGCCCGACGCGAATTTGGAAGAATGTATCCTCATAGGATACTTGTCCGCAAAAAAGGCGTACAAGTGCTTCAACCCTTCGACCCGAGCGGTGTGGATAAGTCGCGACGTCGTTTTCGACGAATCAGCATCTTGGTATAAGCCCGATGCGACTCCATCCGACCCGATCGAGGAAGAGTTGAACGCCAACTCGGACTATGAAACTCGGCTAGGTCCTCCACCGAAGGACAATCCAAGCTCTACCAAGCTAATTGACCCACAAGAGCCTCCACGCGATGAAAACACGTCGCGGCCAAGTCCGACATCGGACAAAGGAAAAGGTAAGATGCCCAAATACGAAGTCAAGGTTCACCCCGACGATCGTGATTCGGATGATTCGGCTCGCTCACTAGACAGTGAGTTTGGTGTACCCATCATGAGGACACCCGGAGTAAAGAAGGCGCTCACATCGACAAACGAGAAACTCCGCCGCTCATCACGAGCGAAGACCCAAGTCACTTGTTACGCCTACAACGAGTATATGGCCCATCACTATGCCCTCGCGATGAAGGTAGTGGCCGAACAAGAGCCCGAGGATCCAAGCCTTCGTCACAGGCTTGAGGGGGAGAACAAAGCCGCGGAGAACCACGCAATGAAGCCGCGAATACGTGAAGAAAGCCGCGCAACGCCGCGCAACAAAGCCGTGGAGAGCCGCGCAACCGCGGAGAACCGTGCAATGAAGCCACGAATACGCGAAGAAAGCCGTGCAACAAAGCCGCAGAGAGCCGCGCAACCTCGGAGAACGGCGCAATGAAGCCGCGAATATGCGAGGAAAGCTGCGCAACGCCGCGCAACAAAGCCGCGGAGAGCCGTGCAAGCCGCGCAACGAAGACGCGAAGAAAGCCGCGCAACACCGCGAAGAAAGCCGCAAGCCGCACCGATGCCGAAGAAGCCGAAGGAAGCTAAACCGGACGTTGGACGCCTCACACTTGAGCTTGAGGGGGCGTGTTGAGATATCAAGCTCAACTAGTTTAATCTAGTTAGTCAACACATGTAACTTAGTAGTTACCTAGATCGAATCTAGTTAATGTGTTGACCTTAAGCCTTTAAATAGGACCTTGTACTTAAGTGGGATATTCTAGATCCTCCACTCCTTAGTACATTTAATGTAGGACTTACACATAAGTACCTATGTTCTACCCACACATGTGCACCTTTGCACATGGGTTGTATATATACCTCATTGTGGGTATTTTTGTATGTTGATGACACTTTTCAATATATTCAATCATCCCCCATTTATCTTTGTGTTCAAGTGTAACTTCCTCTCTCTCTCTCTTCCTCTCACACACTCTCACGCGCATATCATACTAATCTTCCGCTGCTTAATGTAACCATATAATTAGTCTCTAATTAACCCTAGTTAATTACCTAATTACTTAACAGTTCACCAACATGTAAGAAATGAAGTTTTTTAGGAATAGGGGGAGACAACGAATGTTGACACACCTGCACCACTCGACCTTTTCCTTGATGAAGCAAAAAACCAAAGAAGAACGAAACGCCCTCGGATGTCGGCTTTCAAAGCAACTCGACGTGGTGTAGAAGCAATAAAGAAAATAAGGGAACATGAGCTACACGGTCTAGAAGCCATGGTTGGGGCACTCTATACACTGAGACCATGGGTTACACCCACAAAACCCTTTGGCCTCCCACTTCTTTTCGAGAGGCTTGGGTGGAAATGAAATTAGGCTTAGTGCAAAGTCACTTCCTTTTATCGAGTGTACCACGTTTTGTACACTACTAGAACTCTTTCAGTTTAAGTTCTATTTTTACTTTATGTTTTTTTAGTTCTGATGATTGGATTAATACCCATTTTGTTGTAAACCAACTGTCTCATGGGCCAATTTTGTCCTTAAGAAGACGTTAATATATCTTTCTCTCTCTCTCTCTCTCTCTCTCTCTCTCTCTCTCTCTCTCTCTCTCTCTCTCTCTCTCTCTCTCTCTCTCTTTTCAAGCTTCAAATTTGATCAAATCAAGGTACTTAGCATTCCACTTCATCTTTTACTAAACTTTAATTGCCGATCAATCCCAACATTTGGTATTAGAGTCAAGGATTTAGTGTTCAATGAATTTCTAGGGTTAGAAGATTTTTTTTGTTCACTAGTCACCAAGGGTTTGACATTTGTCATCATACTTGAAGCTGGCCACCACTTTCTACCATTGTTGTACTTGCACACCATTTTCTACTGCAACATTTCGTTGAGAGGGAATTGAACTCAAACATTGAGCTCTAGTATTGTATTCATCTCAAACATTTCTCTCGAGCATTCAAAAAGAAAAAATAGAAAAAAAGAGAGTACTAGATTCAATTTTTGGTATGGCATTGACATAAGAATCCATGACCCTATGTTGAAGGAAGTTTGATGGATCAAACTTTAACTTTTGGAAGGAGCAAACATGGGATTATCTTATCGTAAAAGGAAGATTAAATTTGATTGAAAATAAGTTGCCACCAATTGAATGAAGTTTCAAAATGGTCGAAACTTGACTGACTAATGAGAGCGACCATTCAAAAGCACCTCTCCAAATCCGTGTACTTCACAATATACTCATGTACGACAACTCATAAATTATGCTAGATGTTGTTAGATACCTAGGAGAAGAAAGTCATTTCTACATGAAGATATATCGCATTCAGTAGCTTCGCAACCTTCAGATGAAAGAATCTAACTAAATACCTACTCACTTGAATGCGTACGAGGGCATTGTTTCTCAATTCTTGGCTCAGGAAATGAAGAACTATGTGTGCTACTCCTAACGAGAACTCTACCAACAACCGATTCATGAGCAATACAAGCAGAGAGCATTGGGCTATAGTGAAGTGGATATTCCAGTACTTGAGAGGCACCTCAAGCTTGTGCCTTCGATTCGGCTCAGGTAACCCTTTGTTAGAAAGTTTTACTGATTCATACATGTTAGTTGATGTGTATACCAGTCGGTCCACGTCCGGATCTGTAATGACTTATGCAGGGGGATTCGTCGCATGGCAGTCGAGGCTGTAGAAGACCATGGCGTTGTTGACCACAGAAGTGGAGTACGTGGCTACTGTAGAAGCCGACAAGGAGATAATCTGGATGAAGGAGTTCATTGGAGAGCTAGGAATTCTGCAAGAGGAATTCTGACTCTACTACAACAACGAAAGTGCCATCCACCTTGTGAAGAATGTCGCATACCACTCGAGGACCAAGCACATCCAGAGGAGATAGAATTGGCTTCGAGAGAGGGTAGAAGAAAAGGAGTTTGCTCTTAGACATGCTGACAAAGGTGTTGTCGGTAGAGAAGCTGGACGCGTGTCGGAGACGGGTTAGATTGATGAAGCACCGGAGTGAAGGGGGAGTTTGTTAGGAAACTGGTCCCTCCAGATGGGAAGCAAGCACGAGCCAGATCAGTTGGATCTGAGGAGGAAGAAGAAAGACCGAATCCGGATAAGTTCCGGATGAACTATCCGGAAATGGCCATATTTGTAAATAGGTTTTGTCGCGCTTATTTTGGGCTAGAATTGTTAATAGCCCTAAAGTTGTATTAGTAAAAATACAACTAGGGCAAATCATTACATGATGATGAATAGTTGTTGTTGGTAATTATCTCTGTAACTAAGAGTGAGTTGTAACTTTGTTGTAACCGTCGTCTGACAAAGAGGAGCTCAAGGTTGTTACCTATGAGTCTCTGTATATTCCTCTCACCATAGTGATATAGTTTGGATTTTATGGACTGCTGTGGTTTTTTCCCTTTTCAGGTTTTCCACGTAAAATACTTGTGTCTCTGTACTTCTGATTTCTATCTTCTGTGATTTCTGTTGGTCCAATCTTTGCACCTGCATATGCAATAGTGAGAACCAGTTGTGGCTGGTAGGATCCTCACAACAAATGTGCTCATAGAGCACTTTATAAACAAGCCCTTGACAAAGGGTTGATACAAGTACGAATTAGTACTTTAATGCTCACTTTTGAGCTCTGACACCAATTTGCCTATAGTATTCCTATTACTAAAATAGGAATATAGGCCCTAACGGCCTGTCAACTTCTAGCAGATCCGGCTTTCAGCTTCTTCAACCGACTCGGCCTTTCGTCCTTTAGCCGATCCGACGACTCATGTTGAGCTTGTCACTCAACAACATTCTTTATGTCCATTTGATGGAGATGCCAACCTTTTATCGTTGCTAAAGCTAACACTGTTCGAATGGTCGTCATCTTTGCCACTGGGGCAAAGGTCTCTTCATAGTCGACTCTATGTGTCTCTATGTAGCCTTTTGCTACAAGTCGGGCTTTGAGCAGTTGACTGAGTCGTTTGCATTGTACTTCACCTTATATATCAATTTGCAACCGATTTCTTTCTTATGTGACAAGTCGGGCTTTGAGCAGTTGACTGAGTCGTCGGCATTGTACTTCACCTTATATATCAATTTGCAACCGATTTCTTTCTTATGTGGTGAGTGTGGAACAAGATCCCATGTTTTGTTCTTGCCGAGTGCTTGCATTTCTTTGTTCATTGCTTCTACCCATCACGAATCATGAGTAGCTTCAACAAAGCTTTCCAACTCACGTACGGTTGCGACACTCATCATAAAAGCATAGTGATATGCCATGTAGTCATTGTAACTGAATCGGTGACTATGTTCTTTTCTCAATTGGAGCAACAAAGTTTTTCATTGGTACTTGCAAGGGCTTTCTTTACTCCGGATGTCCTCATTATCAGGACACTGAATTCAATGTCGACTAAGCATGCTAACCCATCTGCTTCACTCTCGTCGGAGTGGTTGACTTCGTATTCGGTCATCTTGGCTTTGCCCTTATCCGATGTGGAACTTGTCCGCGATGTGCTTTGATTGCTCAGAGGCTCTTGTGGTCGACCTGGTTGTTGTTAGAGGCTCTTGTGCTTTCATCCACTCAACCTAGTTGAGATCAGACTCTCCTCTAGTGTAGGCCTTAGCCGATTGTCATCCTCCGAGTTGATGTCAAGATTGGTCATAACTGGTTCAAATGGGGCTGAGTCATTTTCGTACCACGATGCTGATTCGTCAAAGAAAATGTCCCAACTCACGCATACTTTTCGGGTAGAAGGGTTTAAGCACTTGTACCCCTTTTGCTCAAGTGAGCACCCCACGAGGATGCACTTCTGCAATTTTGAATCAAGGTTCTACCGCTTCACATTGGGAATGTGCAACTATGCAATAGTGCCGAATATCCTTAGTGTCGAGAATCGTGACCGGCCACAACCGGCTTCTCGTTCGGATGTTTGGGTGTAGGGAACGTAAAATAGAATGCGCTCAGACAGAGTACGAAAATAGAAATAGCACAAGAGATAGAAACACACAATTTTAACGTGGAAACTTGAAAGGGGGAAAAACCACAGGGGTCCACAAACCCCGAGAAACAGAATCACTATGCTAAAAAAGGAGGAGTACAACTAGAAGCTCCGAGGCAACGACCTTGAGATTCTACTTCGTCAACAAACGGCTATAGAGTTACACACGCTCTCACTCTCACTCACTTATTGTTGCACAGTTACAAAGGCAACGACCTTCTAAGTAACTTTTTAACAACCACTCATCATGATTGCCCTAAGTACTTATTTACTAGCACACCTTTTGGGTTATTTACAAGTGTAGCACCATAAGGGCATATTTAGAATATTTACAAGTATAGTCTTCCGAGTTGGTTGTCTACACGATTTCGGTTTCTCATCAACTCGGCTCTTCTCTTCCCATCCGGAGGGACCCGTTTCCTAACACTTAGATGGGATAGGTTTGGCTTTCTTCCGTAATACTCCTCTGGAGGGGTGACGTCATGCACACCGGATGTTGTACATCGGTTCGTTAGGTATACAACTGTGCATGCCCCTTTGGCCCAGTATGACTTTGGTAGATTTTTTTCATTGTTCATGGCCCTAGCCACCTCCAGTATGTGTCGATTCTTTCTTTCAGCTACTCTGTTTTGTCGAGGTGTATGTCTGCATGTAAATTCACATCCAACAGGCCTTTATTTACGTTTCTCTCCTTATCAGTGTTGTTTGCCGAATTGACAAGCTACACATATGCCTTCAATCTCCTTATCTTTGAAAGCAGGGAGTCCAATGACAACTCCTTTCGATTGCATGCCCCTGAGCTTTTCCAAATTGATATGGCCGATTCTTTTGTGCCAAAGCTCTATGTTTGTGTCTCCTTGGAGGCCCTTCGCGAACATGACCGATTTCATCTTGTGAGAGTCAAGAATGAACATTCGACCTTCTCTTCATCCTCGAGCGATGAGTTGGCCTACTTCTCAATAAAGCAATCTCCATGTTAAAACGGATAACATGCCTTGTTCCACAATTTGGCCAACCGAGACCAAATTCTTGTCAGGAATAGTACTAAAAACAGAGAGAGAACTAGTACTAGAGAAGGGAAGTACTATGAGGATTAGTACTAAGAGGAAGGGAATGTGTAAGACTCGCGAGACAGAAAAAGAGAAAAAGAGAAAAAGAGAAAGAGAGAGAGAGAGAGAGAGAGAGAGAGAGAGAGAGAGAGAGAGAGAGAGATGATAATAACAGGTGATATATTATATGAAGAGTAAGTACAAGAATGGCTATGAGGCTTAAGACTGGTGTTGAACCGATTTGGTTCTTGATAATGCCATGTGCCTCTTTTTATAGTGGCTTTAGGAATACTCTTGACATTTCTAGAATGTTCCAGAGAAATCTAGAATATACATGGATTTCCTAAGTGAAATAATAAATGGAAATAATATTCTTTGTATTACAACTTATAGCTTAATGGTAAGGCTTCCCACATTCTCAACTTGGATTATAGCCCAGCCACATTTACCACATTCTCGACCGGTTCCCAAGTACGCTCACTTGGACTATAGCCTAGCCAATCAACCAAATAGTAGAGCTTGTTGCGAACAATCTTGGAATCAAGGATGGCAACTACTTCGTACTCCGGTCCTACTTCAAGCTCAATCGAGGGTGGAGGTGGTGAAATACGATTCGGAATAGTGTTGTCGTGATACGGTTTGAGAAGAGAACTATGAAAACTGGATGTATCCGTAGTTGCGAAGGTAGATCGAGACGAAAAGCGACATCATTAATTTTTCCGATAATACGGAAATGACCTAATCGCCGATAGTCTAGTTTATCGCATGGTTGAGTAGTCTTGATGTGTCGTCGTAATAGCCATACCTAATCTCCAATGTTAAAACTGGATGGAAGCCGATGACGATCCGCATAATCCTTCTGTGTTTGTTGAGCTTGTTGTAAATGAATAGATAACTTTGCTTGTATCTTGCGTAGCCGCTCCAAACGATCCTTTGAAGAAGGATTTATGGGTAACTCTGGAGTTTCAAATACACACCACTGGGGATGATAGCCCATATAAGCATAAAATGATGTAACCCTAGTCGATGAGTGGACAAAGTTATTATACGCAAATTCTGTAAAGTGGAGAATATCCGCCTAGTCATTTTGTTGATAGCTTAGAAAACACCGAAGATACAGTTCCAATGTTTGATTCGTTCGTTCTTCTTGTCTGTCTGTTTTGCAAGTGATAGCCGGAGGAGAGATTACAAGTGACCTTGAGCATTTTGAAGAGATGCTTCTAGAATTTCGAGACGAATTGGGGTCCACGGTTATTGATGATGCGATCGGGGAGGCCTTGATGCCGACATACCTCTCGCATGACAGCTTCGGCGGTTTCTTCACTAGTGATCTCCTTATCCTTAGTACAAGGTAGAAAATGTGCCATCTTTGTATATCGATCTACTACTGTTAAGATCACGTCGAATCCCTTTGAAACTGGAAGATCTGTAATGAAATCTAGAGAAATGGATAGCCACAGCTTACTTTGAATTGGTAATGGTTCCAATAAACCATATGGATGATGTCTTGGCATCTTTGCCCTACAACATGTATCACATGTCCGAACATAGTCTTCGACAAATCGTCGCATATGAGGCCACCAGAATTATCGTTGTACTAAATTCAACATTTTAGTACTACTGAAATGCCCAGTTGTATATGTGTCATGACAGTTTTGGACTACTCGAAGGCGACAAGAACCATTAGGAACATACAAGAGTTTCTTAAAGAATAGTAATCCATCATGACATTCAAATTGTCGATAGTCCGTACCTGGTTCTTGTGACTGTGAACAAGATGCCCGAGAGGGATCAATTTGTGCTAGAATGGCTTGAGCAAAAGCATCTGTCTTCAAGTCCTCACATGCGGTATCGATAATGTGGGAATCCAATGGCATATCGAAAACCCGTGTTGCTTGCAGTCGTGCCGGTCCCGGGATTACTTGCTTTTGGTTATCGAATGTTGTCTCACCAGGATGCGGTGCTAGATACGAGCTCCGCGATAACGCATCTACCTTCCCTTGCTGCTTCCCAGGATGATATGTAATTTTGAAGTCGAAATGAATGAGGAATTGGGCCCACTGAGCTTGACGTCGATTTAATACACGAGCATTCTGGAAGTAGGCAAGATTTTTGTGATCACTGAATACGGTGACTTGATGAGAAGATCCCTCTAGAAAATGCCTCCATTGCATAAAAGAGTCCACTATTGCTAATAGCTTCTTATCATGAATTTCATAGTTGATTTCAGTGGCATCAAACTTGCATGAGTGGAAAGCCACATGATGTAGCTTTTCATCATCGCCTTGTTGTGACATAATGGTACCCAAGGCGAAATCTGACGCGTCTGCCTCAATGGTGAACGGTTTTTTCGGATCAACATGGGTTAGCATAGGAATTGATGTAAATGCCTTCTTAAGACTCTCAAAATCCATGTCCGCTTCTTTAGTCCAAACAAACGATTGCCCCTTCTTGGTAAGCTATGTGAGAGGCAGAATAAGTTTTGAGTAATCCTGTATAAACTTGTGGTAGAAATTGGCAAAGCCAAAAAAGCATTGCAAATCTTGCAACAAACTTGGAGTCTACCACAGTTTTGACCTTAGCTAGATCCATAGAGATGCCTTCTGAGGAGATGACATATCCAGTTGGTTGCACTCGAAACTACATTTTTCCAGTTTTGCATAAAGACCATGTTCTCGAAGCCATTTTAGTACTAATAGTACATGAGAATCATGGTCTTCTTGGGTCTTCGAATAAACCAGTAGATCATCCAAATAGATGATCAAACAAACATCCAAGAGATCTCGGAATATATCATTTGCCATGTGTTGGAAGACTGTTGGCGCATTAGTGAGATAGAATGACATGACCGTATACTCAAAGTGCCCATATCTGGTGCGAAACACGGTCTTCCATTCATCTCCTAGTTGGATCCGTACGAGGTTATATGCTCCTCGTAAGTCGATCTTTGTGAAGAACCTTGCACCATTGATCCGTTCTAAAAGACTTGAGATAAGGGGGAGTGCATACCTATTCCTGATGGTGACCTTATTCAAGCCACGATAATCTACGACGAGACGAAGTGATCCATCCTTTTTCTTTACAAAGAAAATGGGTGCGTCGACTGGAGATTTCGAATGTTGAATGAAACTGTTTCCTAGATTCTCCTCTATATAGGCTCAAAGGACTTCTAGCTCGGTTGGTGACAAGTTGTAGATCAGTCCCCATGGTGGGTCTTTTCCCGGTTGTAAATCAATGGGGCAACCATACGGTCGGTGGTGAGGAAGCATATTGGCTTGTACCTTATCGAACACATCGGCATAATGAAGATACTTCTTTGGGAAGTTGAACTGTGGATTCCTCTTTAGCAGTGTTGGAAGGTTTTACTGATACCGTTGTCGTGAAGGATTTGTTTCACGATATAAAAATAAACTTAAATATTGTATTAAGTAACATTTCAGAGACTTGAACCTGTAACCTCACACACCAAGGACGAAGTATATACCATTAGGATAAGTTATTTTCTATAGTTATGTTTTTATCACCATACTTATGACATGTGTATTTTCATACATTAGAGCTTAGATGAGCATGATGGCTATCATGCATCACATGCAAAGCATGTGCGCCAAATGGCGATCATGCATCACATGCATTACATGCATGCCATGCACCCCCATATAATCATATGCATGAGAGAACCTATAAAGAGAGGCAAGGAATTAAGGGATGAATCAAGGGAAAACAAAGTAATCAATAAAAAAGAGAGAAAGTTAGAGAAATAAGATAATCAAAGAAACAAACAAGTTAGCTTGTTGGTGAAGATGCTCGTGTTTCTAACTTGGAGTCAAGAGTTCGAATCAAGGGTCGGTAGAGAAAGGGTTCATCTTGCATTGTAAAGTTGGTAAAATCTTATATTCGTAATATACATCATGTTCATATCATATACTTTTTTGTCTTAAATCATACTTTGTCTCTATCTTGCTTCTTGAATCATACATTGTCTCTATCTTTTATCTATACTAGTCTCTCTCTCACACATATTACTTTAAATTCTTATTCTTCATATATGTTGAGAGTCAAGCTCAACTTGGTCTAGTGTGTGAACTCACCTTGAGAGTGAATAGACACTCCAACAATCAAGAGTGACCATTATGTCACCACTTTGTATTCTAGCATTTAGTATGAGTCATAGAATCATATTCTATGACACATAACATATGAGCTTTCACATTCCCCATGCTCCATGAGTCTTGTAGTTAATGAAGAGAGAGGGTAACTATATAAAGCACCCTCCTCCCACCTTGTATAACGTTGAGTCTTTCTACTTTGTTAATATACTTTACCTTGTGTATTCTCTGTGTCTTACTCCTTGTCTCTCTCTCTCTCTCACTCACACACACACACACACTCTCTCTCATACACACACACAACTCATATCTATTCTGCTACATAAGAATCATACCCTACTTTTTACATGGTATCAGAGCGGTTTGGTAGCTCCATCTAGCCCATCCACGTGTGTTGAGCTCTATGCCGACGTTCAAGAAGAACCGGCTCATCGCTATCATAGCTTCGCTACTTAGCTCGCATTCGATGAGAGAAGAAGAATCGACATAATGAATACCCAAATGGGGAGCGCTCTCCCTACTGAGAAGTTGGATAGAAACAACTTCGCATCTTGGGAGTACATGATGCACCAATACCTCGTCGGACAAGGCTATTGGAGCTACATCAAAGGAGAGCACGAAGACCGACCCATCGAAGCAGCTCCCGGATATGCGACATGGGAGCAAGCCGCAAGCCGCAAGCCGCGTGATGTATTGCTTGGCGACATGTGTTCACGATCACATGCTCGACTACATTCGCGAAGCCAAGACGCCGAAGGAGGCATGGGAAAATCTACGAAAGATTTTCGCGGTGAACACAACCGCAAGAAGGCTTCAACTCCACCAAGAGTTGAACAACACTCAACAAAGGGACATGTCCATCACGACATACACCTCGAAGATCAAGGAGCTTTGTGATTCACTCGACTCGATAAGCGTAAATATCGATGATGATGAGATGGTGCAAATATGCCTCGGCGGTCTCGCACCACGGTTCGGTGCGATGCGAACCGCCGTTCTAGCATGGGAAAAATCTCCCTCCTTCGAGCTCCAATAAATGCTATTGGTCGAAGAAAACCACGTGCGTACAAGGAGCAATGAGTCGGAAGGCCACATGCTCTACACGCACTCGAACGGTGAAAGAGGATGCGGACGAGCGAGAGGACGATTCGGCCAAGGACAAGGCGGACGAGGTCCGACCTACGACAACAACTCCCAATTTCGGCCACAAAACGGAAGCCAACGAGGCACCTTCGCAAGAAGGGGGAGCTTCCACTCCGGCCCGAGCCATCAAAATGCAACCGAATGCGGATATTGCGGAAAGCTCGGCCACCACGAAGAAGAGTGCCGAAAGAAGATGTGTGAATCGGCTTTCACAAGTCGACAACTCACGAATTACGCGCACAATTCCGACTACGAAGAGTATAGCGGAATGTATGGACACAACTCCGACTACGAAGATTGTGGCAGAATGTATGCACACAACTCCGACCGTGGCAGAATGTTCATGATGAAACATAAAGCAAACTCTATGTCGGCCTCTACCTCAACTAGTGCCCTCAATCCGGAGGACGTTGTCGTGAAGATCAATCACTAGGCGCGGATCGTGAGGCGGAACCGCCGGGGTTCTGGACCGGAAGGATTCTGTTGAGAATCAAGCTCAACTTGGTCTAGTGTGTGAACTCACCTTGAGAGTGAATAGACACTCCAACAGTCAAGAGTCACCATTAAGTCACCTCTTTGTATTCTAGCATTTAGTATGAGTCATAGAATCATATTCTATGACACATAACTTATGAGCTTTCACATTCCCCATGCTCCATGAGCCTTGTAGTTAATGAAGAGAGAGGGTGACTACATAAAGCACCCTCCTCCCACCTTGTATAGGGTTGAGTCTTTCTCCTTTGTTAATATACTTTTAACCTTGCGTATACTCTGTCTCTCTCTGTCTCTCTGTCTCTCTCTCTGTCTCTCTCTCTCTCTCTCTCACACACACACACACACACACACACACAGTTCACACCTATTCCGCTTCACAAGAATCCATCTCTTGATTCTTTACATGGTATCAGAGAGATTTGGTAGCTCAATCTAGCCCATTCGCCTCATCGTGATCGTGTGTTGTGCTCCACGCCGACGACCAAGAACCGGCTAATCTCTATCGTAGCTTCGCTACATAGCTCGCATTCGAAGAGAGAAGAAGAAGAAGAAGAATCAACATAATGAATACTCAAATGAGGAGCGCTCTCCCTACCGAGAAGTTGGATCGAAACAACTTCGCATCTTGGGAGTACAAGATGCACCAATACCTTGTCGGACAAGGCTAATGGAGCTACATCAAAGGAGCACATGAAGACCGACCCGCCGAAGCGGCTCCCGGATACGCGACATGGGAGCAAGCCGCAAGCCGCAAGCCACGTGATGTATTGCTTGGCGACATGTGTTCATGACCACATGCTCGGTTACATTCGAGAAGCCAAGACGCCGAAGGAAGCGTGGGAAAATCTACGAAAGATTTTCGCCGCCAACACGACCGCGAGGAAGCTTCAACTCCGCCAAGAGTTGAACAACATTCAACAAAGGGACATATCCATCACGACATACACCTTGAAGATCAAGGAGCTTTGCGACTCGCTTGGCTCAATAAGCAAAAGTATAGATGATGATGAGATGGTGCAAATATGCCTCGGCGGTCTCGCACCACGGTTCGGAGAGATGCGAACCGCCGTTTTAGCACGGGAGAAATATCCCTCCTTCTTTGAGCTCCAATCAATGCTATTGGTCGAAGAAAACCACGTGCGTACAAGGAGCAATGAGCCGGAAGGCCACATGCTCTACACGCACTCTAACGGAGGAAGAGGACGCGGACGAGCGAGAGGCCGATTCGGCCAAGGACAAGGCGGACGAGGTCCGACCTACGACAACAACTCCCAATTTCGGCCACAAAACGGAAGCCAACGAGGCACCTTCGCAAGAAGGGGGAGCTTCCACTCCAGCCCGAGCCATCAAAACGCAACCGAATGCGGATATTGCGGAAAGCTCGGCCACCACGAAGAAGAGTGCTGAAAGAAGATGCGTGAATCGGCTTCCACAAGCCGACAACTCACGAATTACGCACACAATTTCGACTACGAAGTGTATAGCGAAATGTACGGGCACAACTCGGAGTACGAAGATTGTGGCGGAATGTATGCACACAACTCCGACCGTGGTGGAATGTTCATGATGAAACATAGAGAAAACTCTATGTCGGCCTCTACCTCAACTAGTTCCTTTGGTCTGGAAGACGTATGGTTCGTCGATTCCGGTGCCTCGAACCATATGACATCGCATCAAGAATGGTTCTGAGAACTTCGAGAGCTGGACCGACACGGCTATGTCGAAACTGGAGACGACACTACGCACCCGATTCGGCACATCGGCAATGTTCCATTGGGAAAAGAAGGTAAGAAAAATTACATTAAAAATATCTTGCATGTACCAACAATTACAAAGAATTTGGTCTCCGTCGGCCAAATTGTAGAGCAAGGGATGCAAGTTCGATTTAATTAAGGCGGTTGCTTCATTGAAAAAGAGGGCCGACTCATCGCACGCAGACGAAGAGAGGGCCGGATGTTCATTCTCGATTCACACGAGATGAAATCTGCCATGTTCGCGAAAGGCACGAAAGCCGACTCCAACATAGAGGTATGGCACAAGCGAATCGGCCACATCAATCTCAACAAACTGAAAGCAATGAAATCGAAAGGAGTCGTCATTGAACTCCCGACATTCAAAGAAAAGGAGATTGAAGGTGTATGCGAAGCATGCCAATTCGGCAAGCAACACGGACACCCATTCCCGAAAGAGCGGAACGTGAGCAAAGGTCTACTCGACGTAGTCCATTCCGACGTATGGGAACCGGCGCAAATGGCTACATTCGGCAGATGCCAATATTACGTGCTCTTCATCGACGACTTGTCTAGGCACACTTGGATCTACCCGATGCGGCAAAAGAGCGAAGTGTTCGGACACTTCCAAAAATTCAAGAATGAAGTTGAGAAATATGATGTATGATGCCTTCGATCGGATGGCGGCAAGGAGTACTTGTCCGACAATTTCACGGCGTATCTCCGAAAGGAAGGAATTCGGCGAGAATTCACGTGCCGACACACTCCGCAACAAAATGGAGTAGCCGAGCGCAAAAATTGGCACATCCTCGAAGTAGCGCGGGCCATGATGAACGAGAAGCATATGCCCAAGTCATATTGGGCCGAAGCTGCAAATACGGCCGTCTACCTAATGAACCGATGCACAACATCCGGCGTGCATGAACTTACTCCGCACGAGAAGTTCTTCGGAAAGAAGCCGGACCTATCACATGTTCGGATATTCGGCTCCATTGCGTACGTGCACATCCCCGATAAGAAGCGTCAAAAGCTTGACCCGAAGTCGGAGAAATGTATCCTCGTAGGATACTCATTGGGGCAAAAGGGGTACAAGTGCTACAACCCCTCAACTCGAAAATCTCGAGTAAGTCGAGACGTCGTGTTTGATGAGTCCGCATCCTGGTACGCACCAGAGACAACTCCGACTCCGACTCCGCTCGACCCGGAATCCGTCGAACCAGCGATAGAGGATGAAGATCGCCTTACGCGCATGTTCGAAGAAAGTCCGATCACGACTCGACTGAGCAGACCACAAGAGCCTTTGAGCGATCAAAGCACATCACGGCCTAGCCCGAAGATGGACAAAGGCAAGGCAAAAATGGTGGAATACGAAGACGATCGCTTCGATGACAATGAGTCGACTCACTCACTGGACAGTGAGTTCGGCGGCTTCGATGTTCCAATCGGAGCTAAGAAAACCCTCATCTCTGCAAATGAAAAGCTCCGTCGCTCCACCCGTGAAAAGAATCCGGTCAGCCGATTCGGCTACAACGACTACATGGCATATCATTATGCCTTTATGATGAAGGTGGCGACAGTACGCGAGCCAGAAACATTCTCCGAAGCAGCCAAGGACCCGCGATGGATCGAAGCAATGAATGAGGAGATGCAGGCACTACGGAAGAACGAGACGTGGGATCTCATTTCCACCTCACCACACAAAAAGGCGACCGGATGCAGATGGATCTAGAAGGTGAAGTATAATGCCGATGCTCCGTAAACCACTACAAAGCTCGACTCGTAGCGAAAGGATACACTCAGACGCATGGTGTCGACTACGAAGAGAACTTTGCCCCGGTGGCAAAGATGACGATGGTGCAGACCGTAATTGCGCTTGCCGCGGGGAAAGGGTGGCACCTCCATCAAATGGACGTCAAGAACGCCTTTCTACAAGCAGAATTAGAAGAGGAGGTGTACATGATACAACCACCCTTCTTCAACTCAAGCACCCATCCAAAAGTTGTATACCGACTCAAGAAGCCACTCTACGGCCTCAAGCAAGCACCGCATGCTTGGCATTCGAAGATAACGCAATATCTTCATCAAATCAGATTCTGTATATCAAAATCAAACAACTCCCTCTACATACGAAGCGATTCCGCAAGTCCGATCGTCATCATCTTATATGTGGATGACCTAGTCATTGGAGGTGAGCATCTCGTTGAAATCAATAAGGTCAAATCTCTCCTTTCCGACAAGTTCGAGATAATGGACATGAAGAAACTCCACTACTTCCTTGGCATCGAGGTAATTCGAACTCCGGCCGGTATCATGATCTCTCAACGGCACTACATCCTCAACTTGTTATACAAGTTCGGAATGGTTGAGTGCAAATCTGTGGCAACTCCGCTCGATCGCATTCTCAAACTCGATGCGAACTCTAGCACCAAATACGGCCGTCTACCTAATGAACCGGTGCACAACATCCGGCATGCACGAGGTCACTCCGCATGAGAAATACTTCAGAAAGACGTTGGACTTATCGCACACCCAGATATTCGGCGTGATAGCGTACGTGCACATCCCCGACGAGAAGCGTCAAAAGCTTGACCCGAAGTCGGAGAAATGTATCCTCGTAGGATACTCACTGGAGCAAAAGGGGTACAAGTGCTCAAACCCCGCAACTTGAAAATCTCGAGTAAGTTGAGACGTCGTGTTTGACGAGTCCGCATCCTGGTACGCACCAGAGACAACTTCGACTCCGACTCCGCTCGACCCGGAAGCCGCCGAACAAGAGATAGAGGATGAAGATTGCTTTACACACATGTTCGAAGAAAGTCCGATCACGACTCGACTGAGCAGACCACAAGAGCCTTTGAGCAATCAAAGCACATCACGGCCTAGCCTAAAGATGGACAAAGGGAAGGCGAAAATGTCGGAATATGAAGACGATCGCTTCGACGACGATGAGTCGACTCACTCACTAGACAGTGAGTTCGGCGGCTTCTAAGTACCAATCAGAGCTAAGAAAGCCCTCATCTCTGCAAATGAAAAGCTCCATCGCTCCACCCGTGAAAAGAATCTGGTCAGCTGATTCGGTTACAACGACTACATGGCATATCACTATGCCTTTATGATGAAGGTGGCGACAGTACGCGAGCCGGAAAGATTTTCCGAAGCAGCCAAGGATCCGTGATGGATCGAATCCATGAACGAGGAGATGCAAGCACTATGCAAGAACGAGACATGGGATCTCGTTCCCATCTCACCACACAAAAAGGCGATCGGATGCAGATGGATTTACAAAGTGAAGTACAACGTCGATGGTTCCGTCAACCGCTACAAAGCGCGACTTGGAGCGAAAGGCTATGCACAAACGCACAACGTTGACTACGAAGAGACCTTTGCCCCGGTGGCAAAGATGACGATGGTACGGACCGTAATTGTGCTCGCCGCGGTGAAAGGGTGGCACCTCCATCAAATGGACGTCAAGAATTCCTTTCTACAAGGAGAATTAGAAGAGGAGGTGTACATGATACAACCACCCGGCTTCAACTTGAGCACCCATCCGAAAGCTATATGCCAACTCAAGAAGCCACTGTACAGCCTCAAGTAAGCACCGCATGCTTGGCATTCGAAGATAACGCAATATCTTCATCAAATCAGCTTTCGTATGTCAAAATCAGACAACTCCCTCTACATACGAAGCGATTCCGCAAGTCCGATCGTCATCATCTTATATGTGGATGACCTAGTCATTGGAGGTGAGCATCTCGTCGAAATCAATAAAGTCAAATCCCTCCTTTCTGACAAGTTCGAGATGATGGACATGAAGCAGCTCCACTACTTCCTCGGCATCGAGGTAATTCGGACTCCGGCCGGAATCATGATCTCTCAACGGCACTACATCCTCAATTTGTTATAAAAGTTCGGCATGGCTGAGTGCCAATCCGCGGCAACCTCGCTCAATCGCAATCTCAAACTAGATGCGAACTCTGGCACCAAAGCGTGTGAGCCGACTCAGTATCGGCAACTCATTGGGAGTCTCATCTACCTCACGATCACACGACCCGATCTCAATTATCCGGTCGGTCTCCTTAGCCAATTCATGTAGACACCGCGTGATACTCACTTGGATTGCGCTAAGCGAGTTCTATGATATGTGAGCGGCACAATGGATTGCGCATCCTCTACAAGACGGTGATGCCAATACAACTTGAGGGGTACACAAACGCCGATTGGGCCGCTACAAAGCCGATAGAAGATCAACCTCCGGATTTGTTTTTTCCCTCGGCAACGGAGCAATATCCTGGAGCAGCAAAAAGCAACCAACCGTCGCTCTTTTGAGCACAGAGGCAGAATACAGGGGCGTGACAATGGCCGCATGTGAGGCCGTATGGCTCAAAAGGATAGTCAAGGATCCAACTTCCCTTTACTCAGACAACGTGAGCAGTATCTATCTGGCTCGGAACCCGGTGTTCCATGCGCAGAATACAGGGGCGTGACAATGGCCGCATGTGAGGCCGTATGGCTCAAAAGGATAGTCAAGGATCTGGGCGTACCCATCAAGGATCCAACTTCCCTTTACTCAGACAACATGAGCAGTATCTATCTAGCTCGGAACCCGGTGTTCCATGCGCGGACAAAGCACATCAAAGTGCACTATCACTTCATCCGAGAGCGCGTTCTAGCTGGCGATGTCGACCTACAACACATTAGCACAAATCTTCAAATGGCCGACATCTTCACTAAAGCCCTAGGAGCTGACAAGCTATGGCAACTCATGACCGATCTCGGATTGATGATCCCTGACCTGCCAAGCTTGAGGGGGAGTATTGAAGACACTACAAAATAACGTGTGGATTTCGCAACTGCGCAATGAAGCCGCGAAGATCTGATCTACCGCGCAAAGCCGTGAAGAAAGACGCAAGCCGAAGCACAGACTTCGCAACTACGCACAACGCAAGCTGGAGCACGGATTCCGCAACTCCGCATAAATGCGAGTCGACGCGGACTCCGGAATGCCAGTCGAAGCGGATTTCGGATATCGTATGAAACCGACCCGACTTGAGCTTGAGGGGGCGTGTTGAGAATCAAGCTCAACTTGTTCTAGTGTGTGAACTCACCTTGAGAGTGAATAGACACTCCAACAGTCAAGAGTCACCATTATGTCACCACTTTGTATTCTAGCATTTAGTATGAGTCATAGAATCATATTCTATGACACATAACTTATGAGCTTTCACATTCCCCATGCTCCATGAGTCTTGTAGTTAATGAAGAGAGAGGGTGACTATATAAAGCACCCTCCTCCCACCTTGTATAACGTTGAGTCTTTCTACTTTGTTAATATACTTTACCTTGCGTATTCTCTGTGTCTTACTCCTTGTCTCTCTCTCTCTCTCTCTCTCTCTCTCTCATACACACATAGCTCATATCTATTCCGCTACACAAGAATCATACCCGATTCTTTACAATATCCTTAATCTTCCTAACATTTGTGCGCAAGAATTATAAAAGTTCCTTCAACTCCCCTTCACCTTAGTCCCTGTGACTTCGTTGCACGAACCACAACTACCCCGACACCGCGAAGACGAACATTGCTTCCTTGCGTTCTTCCTCACGCAATTGATGTAGTGAAATGGTTGCAATCCTATGAGTAGATCATCGGGTTTGTCGATACTGGATTTCTATTGTTCTCCGATCTATGTTTGGGTTATGTAATTCAAACCATGGTAATCCCAAAACAATGGGATGTTTTGGGCTACTAATTATATTAAATGATACTACACACGCTAAATTATCTAGGACAATATTAACTAGCTCTGACTCTTCTATGATATTTCCAAAAGCAATGAGACGACCATCAATGACTATTACGGAGGCTGGACAGGAGAGTTTTCTTAGGGATATCTGATGAGCTTGGGCAAAATTCCTATCCATGAAGCAAGAATTAGCTCCAGAATCTAGGAGTGCTAAGAAATGTATTGGAGGGGTACTTTTAGTACTAACTGTTACTTGAGCTAAGAACACATTTGTTCTGTACACATAACGTTGGTGAGGGTAGGTCACTAATATTTACATTAGTGAAGGGTATGTTCACTATTATTAAAAAGGGGACTAATGATTGGATAGAATGAATGATATGTGCATGCACTATCATGATTTAGACAACCAATGAATAGAGAGCCTTTTAGAAAGGCACATCTATTCAAGGGGCCTAGGAAAAGGTATAAATATGAGGCTTAGCTACCCTCATAGAAATCATCACGTCGGAAGGCTTCTATCCAATCTATTTTCTTCCTTTTTACTTGATTTGGTCTATTGATTAGTAATAGACTCTTAACAGTGGTATCAGAGCTTTTACTAACAATTTTTTTGTTGTTTTGATGTTTTTTGCGTGTGAGCGAGGGGGATCTAACAAGGCTCGTCATGCTCTTCTCAGGATCAAAACAACACTCTAAACCCGGTATTCTTCTTTTTTGATCTCTTCTCTTTTTCTATTATGCGTTCTTTATGGTCGAATCGAATTGGTATTACGTTTTATTCTCTTTCTTTCTACCTCCTACTACGCTACGATTTTACTTATTATTATGCATCGGGCCGAGCGTGTTTGCACTAATCGCACACGCTCAACTCATGGCCTTTTGCATATTGCAATATATATCCCACTCTCTCCTCTCTGGAACTCTTACGATAATAATTATTCTTGTGCATTGGGTCGAGCGTGTTTGCTCTAATCGCACACGCTTATCTCATGGCCGTTTTGCATATGATGTTGAGTATACCACTCTTCCCCTCTATTGAGCCATCACTTGGCCGATTCTAAGGGATGATGTGGCCTTGACGAGGTATATGTCACTTACCTATGCCACTTTCCTCTTTAATTAGCCATTACTTGGCCGATTCTAGGGATATGTGGTGGTCTTGAGGAGGTGCATGTCAACTACCCTAGGGTTTCGTATCTTAGGGCATGTTTGATTCCATACACCTAATTGTTGATTATTCTAATTAAATCTTAATTTCATAAGTATTGTTTCACTTATATGATTTTCTAGTAATTATTATTTACCCGCCCACAATTAACTCTCCTTTTTCCACTTACTTTTCATGTATAAAGTATTTACATCGTTTAATTTTAATGTAACCTTTACGTGTAGACTATTTTTTTCGTATGGAGTGGCTTGTTGAACGATTTTTTTTCAACGGGTCATCTAGGTTTAACTCTTATCATCAAGCCTTAGAAAACGAGTAAAACCATATGAGTTCCCTTATTGATGTTTTACTCATGGATTTGAGTATTACATCTTTGCGCACAACACCGTCATCACTTGTATCAATTTGTGGCTTATGTCACAATTGTGCAAGTTATAACAATCATATTGGGATGTATATGTGTATACCTTGCACTTCCCATTTATTTGTGACATTGTTTTTTTCGTAGGTAACACATGGGTTCTTTTTTTTTTACCCTTGTTTTCGTCACTACTTAACTCTTATGAGTAGTGCCTTATTTTATCATTTTATCATCACGTTTGCTTATTGCTCGCAAGACTAGAATATTACTTGTGAGTGCACTTGTTTTTTCACGTAATACACTTTCTCGACCATATAATACATGATGGGTTGGCATTAATATAAGGCTATCTAGGAAATTTCATTGATGTAAGAACCATGGTTGAGCCTCGGGGAGCCGCCATGATTACTCAAGATAGAGATCCGAGAAATACATCTTAGCTATGTTTTCCCCCATGGTTTTTAAAACACCATAGTGTTACCATAGTTATCGGATCTCGAATCACATCTCATATGTCTAGAGGGGTAAAGACATGAGATACTTTCTTGGATAAAGTTCTTTCAATCAAAATTTCAAGCATTCATTTTGCTTGTGTATTTTCTGAACCTCCTTATTTTATTGCATACCCACAGCGTGCATCATGGAACAAGTTTTGAACGCAGTTGGAACGATCTCTCCAAATGAGACCTCTCAACCCCAATCCGCATCTCGCACACAAGCTGAGATCACTATTGAGCAATTGCTCACTACTACCTTGAATCAATTGGCCGAAATGAGACAGGCCAATATGGCATTGGAAAAGAAATTCCAAGAATTAACTATTGAGTCCAAGAAAGAAGGTGAACCTTCCTTCGTAGTCACGCCTTTCAAGGGAGATAAGAAAGAAAGAACCGAGGAGGCCATTAGCACTTGGCTTGGTCGTTGGGAGTCTCACTTTGAGCTTCATCCCAAGCCCGATGCAGTAAAAATTGGTTATGTCGGTCGTGAGTTAGGTGGCCGGGCTGCTGCTTGGTGGCGTGGCCTAAGGACCGCAAAAAACTTACCCACAACTTGGGAAGGTTTCGTTGATGTTTTTAAGAAACAATTCTTGCAGCCACCTTCTCAAACCGAACAAGCGCAACACTTGCTCACATTGTCTAGTAAGCCATTTACCTCTCTCGAGGATTATGTGCATCACGCTCGGACCCAGATCAAAAAATCGGGACTTACGGGTGAGAAATGGTTTGTCGCTTGTTTTTTGAATGGTATTCCCAATGGGGATTATCATTGGATTGTCCATGACAAGGACCCCACAACTTTCGAGGAAGCCGTCAACATTGTGTTGCGATACCATAGGACTTCCCAGAAAGACCACAATAAACCTGAGTTCGCCAAAACTCCGAATGTCAAGTTCATTGGGAAACGTAAGCAATCCAGTGACACTCTTGACTGCGACTCAAAGAAACCGAACCTCTTCTGTGCATATTGCAAGAAGCGGGGCCACACAAAGGATACCTGTCGTCGTCTTGAGAGGAAGTCAATGAACACCCCTCCTCAAGACAAATCTACGAGTCACACAGGTGAGTCTTTTGATATTGTTGAAGTTCATACCAATCACTTAAGTTTATGTGAATGCACTTTTCCTTCACATTTACTTGGACCTAATGATTTACTCCGAGCAGTCGGATATATCAATGGAACACAAGCACATTTCTTGTTTGATTCCGGTAGTTCTCACAATTTTCTTAATGATCACTTTGTGCAACAAATGGAGCTCCACATAAACGCAAGTGATCATATCTATCAAGTTCACATGGCAAATGGAAACGTTCAATACATCAGTGGCATTGTTTGTCAACTGCCAATTCAAATAGATACTTATTTGGAGAAGCTTGACTTTCATGTTATGAAATTACAATCCGCAGATGTCATTTTAGGATATCCTTGTTTTTTTAATAAAAACCCTTCTTTGTCCATTGATTGGGTTAATCACTCAATCACATTTGAACTTAATAATTGTAAACATTTTATTCAATGTTCCAAACTTCCTTCTCATTCACTTGTGTCTTCTAAATCTTTAAGTGAGTATTCTAGTTCATTAATTTATTCGTGTGTAATTGATCCTGCGGTTCAATTTTATTATTTTAATATTAACGCCACACAATTACCACATTTTGAGCAACGATTACTTGACTCTATTTTAGAGGATTTTCAAGATGTGTTTCCTACTGAATTACCGCTTACTTTACCACCTAAACGTAATGTGGACCATCAAATTGAACTCATCCCTGGGGCTGCTCCTGTGAGCATTCCACCTTACCGACTTAGTCGATTAGAAGAGGATGAGATCGCTAAACAACTTAAGGAATACTTGAGTATGGGCCACATTAGGTATAGTAAATCACCTTGGGGTGCGCCAGTTCTATTAGTCAAGAAGAAGGAAGGTTCGTGGCGAATGTGTATCAATTATCGCCGTTTGAATAAAATAACAATTAAGAATGCATATCCATTACCTCGTGCCGATGATTTGATTGATCATTTGCACGGGGCTCGATATTTTACGAAAATTGACTTACGAACTGGTTATCATCAGATTCGCATCGCCGAGGATGATATTCCTAAAACCGCTTTTCGTACGCGCTATGGCCATTATGAGTTTTTAGTCATGCCATTTGGGTTGACTAATGCTCCAGCCACATTCCAACAAGCGATGAATGATGTTTTCCGAGATCAAATCAGTGATTTTGTTGTCGTCTTCTTGGATGATATTTTGATATATAGCCGTACCTTGCAAGATCATGTTCAACATGTTCGATTTGTTTTGCGAAAGTTGCGTGACAACTCTTTCTATGCAAAACATTCAAAATGTGACTTCTTCCAAAAATCTATTGTGTACCTAGGTCATTTAATTACAGAAAATGGCGTTGAAATTGAACCTTCTTGTATTGAAAAGGTTAAACTTTGGCCCATTCCTTGTAATATTCGTGAACTTAGATCATTCTTAGGGTTTGTTGGATTTTTACGAAAATCAATTCGTAACTATTCCAAATTGACTACGCCATTAACTGACCTTTTAAAAGGTCATCCACGTAAGTCTGTCAAACCAATTTCATGGAATGAACAACTTGACAAATCATTTGAGACACTCAAGGAGCATGTGTGTCAGGCTCCCACTCTTCTATTACCAGACCCTTCTAAGCCTTTCTCAATTGAAACCGATGCTAGTGATTATGCTATTGGTGCCGTTCTTTATCAAGGTGGTCACCCTATTGCTTTTGAAAGTAAGAAGCTTGATGCTGCTCAATCTCGGTATTCGGTTCAAGAGAAAGAGTTGTTTGCGGTGATACACGCACTTAAAACATGGAGGCACTATCTCTATGGAAATAAATTTGTGGTTACAACAGACCATCAATCATTAAAGTATTTTTGTGACCAGCCCGATCTTGTTGGTCGTAAAGGCCGTTGGGCTGAACTTATGCAAGATTTTGATTTTTCCATACGCTATCGCAAGGGTTCTATGAACACCGTTGCTGATGCTCTTAGTCGCATTAAAGAAGTTAACATGCTTAGCTTCACGGAAATAAAATCTGATCTTTTAGATCACCTTCGAGGGAAATACCTTGATGACAGTTATTTCTCAAAATACTGGACGAAAGCCGAATCTGATTTAGATGCCGATACTAGCACCCTACCCTCGAAGGCGACCTTTCACATTACAAATGGTTTGCTCTACCATAGTGGAAAGGTCTGTGTTCCAGATTTACCAAATGTTAAACAGAAATTTTTTCATGAATGTCATGATGCACCATCTGCTGGTCATCCTGGAATACAACGCACACTCGTTCTCATCTCGTGTACTTTTTTCTGGCCTAAGATGCGCTCTGACGTGCATAAATACGTAACTCAATGCTTACAATGTCAGATTAATAAGTCGGAACGACTTAAAGCTGCTGGTCTTTTACATCCCTTAGATATTCCCAACAATAAATGGGAAAGTATCTCGATGGATTTTATTGTTAGTTTACCTCGTACACAGAGGGGTCATGATGCCATATGGGTTGTCGTTGACAGGCTAACAAAATTAGCTAGATTTATTCCTACAAAAACCACGGTAACCGCTCAACAGTTGGCTTATCAATTTGTTGATGAGTTATTTCGTTTTTATGGATTACCGATGGATATTGTTAGTGATCGAGATTCCAAGTTTATTAGTGACTTTTGGACTCAGGTCTTTAAGAAACTAGAAACTACGTTGAGCATGAGTTCCGCAGATCATCCTCAGTCTGATGGACAAACTGAACGAGTTAATCAAATTATTGAGGACATGCTTCGAGCTTATATAGCAAAAACCCCTTCTAAGTGGGAGCAATACCTTCCTATCTTAGAATTTGCCTATAATAGCTCTAAACATACATCCACTGGATATAGTCCTTTTATGTTGATGTATGGTTTTCAGCCACGTGCCCCAGTTGATGTCACGATTCATCGTGATACATTAGACAGTACACGCAATTTTTTGCAAGACATGAACCAAATGTTGCATATTGCCAAAGAAAATGTCAAGACAGCTCAAGATCGTGCTCGATTTTATGCTGATCAGGATAGACGTCCTCGTGCATTTACTATTGGTCAAAAAGTTTTTTTGCGTGTCCCGACTGATTCTACGTCATTATCTACGGGCAAGTGCGCTAAGTTAGCCCCACGATATTGTGGCCCATTTGAAATCCTTAAGCGAGTTGGGTCATCTGCTTATCACCTTGCCTTACCTCGTAACGTTGGTATTCATCCTGTTTTTCACGTCAGTCGTCTAAAACCATTTTTAGGCTCTAGTGATAACACCATCACAATCCAAGATCTTGTAACATTAGAGGATTTTTCTTATAAACCTCATGTTCCTGAACGAATTCTTGATTCTCGTACTAAACGTTTACGTTCTAAAGAGATTCGGCTATTCAAGATCAAATGGATGGATAAACCTATTGATGATGCCACATGGGAACGCGAGCATTCGCTTAAGGCACAATTTCCTCACTTTATATTGCAAGAGTGCAATCTTTTGAAGTAGGGGAGTATGTTATGTACACATAACGTTGGTGAGGGTAGGTCACTAATATTTACATTAGTGAAGGGTATGTTCACTATTATTAAAAAGGGGACTAATGATTGGATAGAATGAATGATATGTGCATGCACTATCATGATTTAGACAACCAATGAATAGAGAGCCTTTTAGAAAGGCACATCTATTCAAGGGGCCTAGGAAAAGGTATAAATATGAGGCTTAGCTACCCTCATAGAAATCATCACGTCGGAAGGCTTCTATCCAATCTATTTTCTTCCTTTTTACTTGATTTGGTCTATTGATTAGTAATAGACTCTTAACAACATTGTTAACTTGCTTAGAGGGAATGGAACCACTAATGGGTTGCACATATCTAGGGTTGTCCAACCAAATGGCTCCTACTTTGACTGGACTTGCGATAGATTTGGGCTATTAGTACTATTAGGACTATAAGATATTCCTACTGAAATAGACTTGGGTTTAGTACAATTAGAACTAGCAATGGGGACAGTTCACTACAATATGCCCTGGTCCACCGCAACAGAGACACTGAAATAAATAAATAAAATAAATAGAGACATAGTCGATTTGCTCGGCGTTGCTGCTTTTCCTCTTCTGATATGTTGCGCTCGTGATAGGCCACAACCGGTTACCATTCGTATATTCGTGTGCAAGAAATAACGCTCAGACAGAAAACCAAAGGACAAAATAGCTAAAAACAGAGAACACACAGATTTTACCATGGAAACCCGAACTGGGAAAAACCACATGGAGTCCATTTGCTCCAAAAACATATCACTATGATGATGAGGGGTACAACAAGAAACTCAGAGGAAACGACCTTGAGATCTTCTACGTCAATAAACGACTATGGAGTTGCACTTACTCACACTCTCCCTCTCTCACACGTTCTCATAGTTACAAAGACCACTACCCCGTACTAACTATATGTCTTACGATAATGATTGCCCTAGATGCTTATATACTAGTACAACTTTCGGACTATTTACAAGTATAGCCCACAGAGGCTTATTTCGACTATTTACAGATATAGTCTCCCGAGTTGGCTGTCTACACGATTTTTGTTTCGGCCTCAACCTATTGGCCTCCACCGAATTCCTCATCAACTCAGCTCTTCTCTCTTCCCTCCGGAGGGACCTGTTTCCCAACACGATAATGGTCTGCGATGACGTGTGGTGTCGATTTCCATCGGAGTAGAAGTATTTGCTGGAGACGCATTATATGACTCCCTTGGAAAAGGTTTTGCTACAACTGAGGCATAGGTGGGCTCTAATCTTGTCCTTGGCATCTAGAACTGACATTCCGAATGTCGTTCGAAAAGGCGGTTATCGCATCGCACATGCCACTGATTGCTTCTTTCAATGACTTTGGCTCTTCGGGGAAAGTTAAGAGTAAATCCTTGACATCATTACGTAGGCCAAAACAAAATTGCTCCATTAATTCTTGGTCATTCTAGGGAATATAAGTGGTGAGAAGACAGAAATCCGCAGCATAAGCCGAGGCCGGCCGCTCACCTTGGTGCAATCTTCGGATTTTGTTGATTGCCGTCCTAACATTGTTGGTATCTCCAAAACAAGCTTTAAACTCGCCAATAAACTCTTCGAAATTATTTAACAAGGGAGAGCTTTTTTCTAAGAGGGGGGTGAACCATGCCAATGTCGTGCCACTAAGTAGCGTGCCTACTAGTCCCACTTGTGATGCATCAGTGGGATATCGAGAAGGGAACAAGGTATACCAAATTGGTTCAAACTGTTAGGAATAATACTAAAACAGAGAGAGAATTAGAACTAGAGAAGGGAAGTACTATGAGGATTAGTACTAAGAGGAAGGGAATGTGTAAGACTCATGAGAGAAAAAAAGAGAAAAAGAGAACGAATGATGATAACAGGTGATATATTATATGAAGAGTAATTACAAGAATAACTATGAGGCTTACGACTGGTGTTGAACCAATTTGGTTCTTGATAATACCATGTGCCTCTTTTTATAGTGGCTTTAGGAATACTCTTGACATTTCTAGAATGTTCCAGAGAAATCTAGAATATACATGGATTTCCCAAGTGAAATAATAAATGGAAGTAGCATTCTTTGTATTACAACTTATAACTTAATGGTAAGGCTTTTGCCCATGTGCCACAAGGTCATGGGTTCAAATCCTTTTGAAGCCATACCATGCTATATCATGACAATTCTTTATTATGGTTGGAACATGGAAGACTTTTTTGATATATGTCTTGTTGCCTTTTTTACTGAATGGGACATTGCCAACATGCCCGTATTGAATGAGTGGTGTCATCCCTAGTCTCAACATAGCCGGGCCAATCAGGTATTCGCGGGTCTCGGAACCATTCTTTTTTTTTTCCATAAAAAATATGCTCCATTGGTATTAAAATTAACAATGCCAAAGGCAATCTACAAATTGTACATAATAGTTTCCACTCCATAAGTATATATCGTAAAAAAAGGGACCAAATAATGATGGCATTTGTTATGGCCTCTAAAAAACATCATGTTGCAGCCAACATTGGCTGAATGTGATTCCACATATACTAAAGCTCTTTAGTATACCCATATTCAACCTATAAACAAATTCCTGCGGTCCAAGTGAATACATATCTTGGTGGTAATCATGGCTAGTAGTCTAAAAACTCCATGTTTGCATTTGGTTCCGCATGTACTAAAGTTGTTCACCATCACCTGGTTGTCCAATAGCTGTTCCCGTTCCTTGGCCTTTAATTTTCCCTTGTGAATGTCCTTTTGTACCACTTAGGTAATACAAAACTGCTCTCTCCAATCAAGCCATTGAGGTAATCTGCTACTTCTTGGCCGTAGTCTTCTTCAAGCTGACTTTCCAAGCTCATAAATCTGTCCAACCTCTTGTATCTTTGTCTGTCTTTTCCCATGCAAGATTGAACCTTCCTCGGCTGTTGCCGTTGAAAACACAACACCAAAACAGTCCCTGCAGCACCTGTCACTTTGAAGCAACCATGATAATCTCTACCAACTCAGAACAGCCATACATTGATTAGACCATAATCTCATCACAACCATTCTTCATTTAACCCACATCAGTCATGTCTCCGATTAACGTCATTGCCCAAAAACCCCAAAAATCTGTGATAAGAATAAAATCCGTCTAAAAATTCCTCACCCACTCGTGATGATTGGCTTCGACCCTCCCCACCATCTTCACTCATCCTCACCACAAATATTTCTTCCTTTAGTCGACATCAGCCATCTCACCGATTAACCTGGTTCCAATGTCCACGCATATCCTGTATAATCAACAAAAACTTAGGTTAAAACATGTCCTCACCCACTCCTGCACATTGGCTTCGACCCTCCCCACCATCTTCACTCATCCTTAACACAATAATTCTTCATTCAGTCGACATCAGCCATCTCACCAAATACCACGGTGGCAATGTCCACGCATATCCTGTATTGATCAACACAAAATTAGTGTAAACATTTCCTCACCCACTCGTTATAGTCGGCTTCACCCTCCCCACCATCTTCACTCAACCTTATCACTTTCACACAGAAAATTTCTTCGTTCAATCCACATCAACCGTCTAGCCAATTATCGTCATGACCAATGTCCACGAAAAAACCTGTATCAATAACAAAACAGTTAATCTCAAAGTTTCCTCACTCATGATAGACGGCTTCGACCCCCCCCCCGCCATCTTCCCTCATCCTTATCACAAGACAAGAAATTCTTCATTTAGTCCACGTCAGCCCTCTTGCCGATTAACATCTTGCACTGTTGACGAAAAACCTGTATTAAAAACAAAAATTAGTGTAAAAATTCCCCACCCAACTCACGATTGTCGACTATGACCCCGCCACCATACCCCATCCTTTTCTCTTACACATTCTTCCTTCTTTCCACATCAGCCCTCTCGTCGATTAGCTTGTTGCCAATGTCCGTGGAAAACCTGTATTTACAACACAAAAACAGTTTACACTTTCCTCACGCACTCATCCTAAACGGCTGTGTTCAATATAAATGGCGCTGGTGGCGGAAACAACCATCGAGGTGGAACATAATTCCACTTTACATCTTCCCCTGTTGCATCCAAAAAAATAGGAATGGTTGACCAGACTCTTCTAAGTCGCTTTCTTTTCCGGTTAGGCCCATTTCCACAACCCTTATAGCTATCATATTCACCTTTAACTATATTTACCAATAATTCCCAGAAAGATTTAACTTGATCCACAACATTAGTATCTTCATCATTATATATTTTAGAACACCTTGCTTTCCAAATAATCCATAAGGCCAACGAGGAAATAAAGTTCCAAACATAACACCTAGAAAAGAACTTGACTCCCTGCAAGGAGCTATTCGTAACGTACACCTGAAAACTTTTCACATGTAAAGTCAATGATGAATTATGATAATGATAAAAAAACAGTTTCTTGATCCAACGTACCCCAAAAGATTGTACCCCACGTGCATTTAGTAGCCCTATACTTACGACTTAAAAGCCTAAGAATACGAGCCCAAAAACATTTGGCCGTAACACATTCCCAAAAAGCATGATGTAATGTCTCATATGCCCAGCCACACCTACCACATGATCGATCAGGTATTGTTCCCCTCAATAAAGCTCCTACTGGCAATGCATAATGAATCATTAACCATCGAAAGTGCAATACCTTGTTCATACATTTAAGCGACCAAAGGTGTTTCCAAAACTTCAACATATATGTAGATGAGACATTACCTTCCTCCCAATATTTTTTTCCTGCCGGAATTGACTCTATCTCATTTAACAAAAACTTCCTACCCAATGACACAGAATATGCAAAAAATGGAAGAACTTTCTCTTGCGTACTATCAGACATTGGTAACTTCCAACCATAATCTAATGGATCCCACTGCAAATCAACAATTAGTGTAGAATTTAAAACCCATATATGAGATGAATACTTAGCAATTAGTGGATTAGGAACCATTCTTGATGAGACATCATATGGTTTGAAACGCTAGAGTAGACGAACCATACGTCTTCTGTGTTAGAGGTACTAGTCGGACTAGAGGCTGACATAGAATTTGCTCTATGTCTCATCACGAACATTCCGCCATATTCGTTATAGTCAAAGTTTGTGGCATTGTTTGTGAGTTGTCCGCTTGTGGAGACCGACTCACTTTTCTTCTTTCGGCATTCCTCCTCATGGTGGCCGAATTTTCCATAGTATCCACATTCAACAGGGTTGTTTTGTCGACATGGTCCGGCATGGAGGCTCCCCCTTCTGAAGAACGTTTCCAAGTGTTTCCACTATCTTGCCGAAAGTGGGAGTTGTTTTCATGGGACATACCTCGTCCATTTTGTCATTGTCCGGATTGGCCTCTTCTTGCGTGACCGCATCCTCTACCTCTGTCTGAGAGTGAGTAGAGCATGTGCTCTTCCGATGCAGTGCTCCTTGTTTGGATGTGGTTCTCTTTGACAAGTATCATTAACTGAAAGTCGAAGAAGGAAGGAGGATTCTCCCATGCTAGAACAGTGGTCCGCATGGTGCCGAATTATGATGCTAAGCTGCTGAGGCATATTTGCATCATCTTGTCGTCATCAACATTGAAGTTGATTGAGTTGGGAGTGAGTCACATAGCTCCTTCATCGTCAAGGTATAGCTTGTGATCGACTTGTCCCTTTGTTGGACATTATTCAACTCTTGACGGAGTTGAAGCTTTCATGCAGTCTTATTGGTAGCGAAGATTTTCTTGAGATTTCTTAAGCTTCCTTTAGTGTCTTGGCTTCTCGAATGTAGTTGGACATGTAATCTTGAACACATCACACCAAGCAATACAACACACAACTTGCCACTTGTTGTCACGGACGGTTAGAGCAAGGTAGAACAGAACAAAGCTAGGCAAGAGCAAAGTAGACCAGAGCAAGGGCAGACAAAAGTATACCAAGAGATGAGTAAGAAGCAGAAGACAGAATACTGAGAGATGAGCGAGAAGCAGAAGATAGATGAAGCTGAATATTTGATTCCGTAACTGGCGTTATTCACCTTGATTGGGATCAAGGTGAACCCCTATATTTATACAATTCCATGAGTTCTGCATGCAAGCACAGGGAGTTTCATGCAGGAGCTTCTAGAAAGTTCCAAAACTTTCTGGAACATCAGAAAGAGATATTGAACCTATATGCATTTGTGTTTACATTATCATTCCATGTTTGACCAATCGGCAAGACTAATTGACTACATAGACAAAGTCGTGGGTTCAAACCCCATCGTAACTTGACATTTTAGTGGATATCATTCTTGACATTTTAGTGGATATCATTCATGAAATGCTCGTACTACGTCCGGGGCATGCTTGAGATGTTGTGTTGACTCCCATGTTGCTTCGGAGATCAGGTGCCCATTTTAGAGGACAAGGTATTGAAGTTGGCGATGGAAGAGTTGAGAATTTGGTCAACCTCATATTCTTCTCCGGTCGAGAGCTGGAAGGGTGTGGATCGAGGATTTTAGACAGATGGTGAGGGTCAAGAAGCGAGCCATGCAATACATTATGAATACAAAAGTGGGATGGTAGCTCTAAGCAGACAACCATGGAACCAATTTTCTTGATGATTCTGAAAGGGCCTAACTTCTTGTAATTGAGCTTCGGACAAGGACAAGTGGTGGTAATATTGCGACAGAGAAGCCAAACAAAGTCTCCTACCTTGAACCAGGGGGCATCTGAGCGAAGACGGTCAACTTGCACTTTGTAGCATTCTCCAGCGAGGGTGAACTCCAATGAAAGGTCGTGTTGTACATCCTTCAAGAGACGTGCCCGATCCTCCGCGGAAGGATTGATAGAGTCAGAGGGAAGAGAAATGTTGAACCGGGGGTGGAGACCGTAGTTTGCGAAAAATGAACTAACACTCGTGGACGCATGTAGAGAGTTGTTGTAGGCGAACTCAGCAAATGGGAGAAGGTCAACCTAGTCGTCTTGTTGGTAGCTAAGAGAGCACCACCAATACTGTTCCAGGATTTGGTTAACCCGCTCCGTTTGTCCATCGGTTTGCGGATGATAGGCTGAAGATAGATTCACAATACACCTGAAGGTTTGCAAAAGGCGCCGCCAAAAATTGGAAACAAATTATGGTTCTTGATTAGAAGTGATATCGTCCGGGAGTCCATGTAGTCCAACAACATTTTTGAAAACCAAATCGGCTATATCCTCTCTCGAAATTGTTTTGGCACATGGAGCAAAATGGGCCATCTTGGTGAAGCAATCGACCATGACGAACACCGAGTCGTAGCAACCAATAAAGGGAAGATCAGTGATGAAATCCATGGAAAGAGAGGCCCACGGTCGTTTGGGGATTGGGAGGGGTTGAAGGAGACCATATGGTCGATGATGAGATGCTTTGGAGCGAGCACAAAGATGACAAAGATTGTTGCATGACTTAACGAACTCTTTGACTAATTTTCATGGTTGCGGCCACCAATACCCTCGAGATATCAACTTCAAGGTTTTCACAACGCCAAAATGACCAGCAGGTGGATCATCATGACACTCTTGGAGCACCCTGGTTCAACATGAACCTTTTGGGACATACAAAAGATTATCTCGAAACAAAAGGTTATCCTAAATTGTAAAACAAGCTAAATCGGGCCTTCTGAGTTCATGGGAGGGGTTTGTGATGCTTGCCTTGACATCTGTTGCGAACTAAGTGACAATTGTAGTGGCTTCTGTTATTTGCTTGAGCAAAGAGTCATCCCGGAGAAAGTGAGTCGCGAAGTTGTAGAATTGGTCAGGCTTAAACAAACTCTAGGACTGCTGGACATAGGCTTCATCCTCTAGAGTGAGCTCGAACTCAGATCGGTGGGATAAGACATCGGCCTTCGTGTGTTGAGCGCTAGGTCAAAAGATTATCTCAAAATCATAGTCTGCCAAGAAGGTTGACCATTGCACTTATCTACGATTTAAAGTTCATGTGGTAGAAAAGTATATTAAGTTTTTGTGATCGGTGTAAATGTTATTGTGCGGAAGTGTTAGACAAACCGGCTCAGCCGGATAGCAACAGAGAATAAGATGAAGGTTTAATGGAGAAGCTTAGCTTAATACACGGGAGAGACAAAGAGAGCAGAACGTAAACGTAGATTCAAAAATGACTCTAAAACTCTATACATACAATGTGCTATAACAACACTATTTATACAAAGTCCATAAAGGATTAACAGAAGTACTGACAGGTACTTAATGCTCATACGTGCGACTGACACTAACTACGAGACAATGATTACCTAGTAGTCTAGGCTACTACTAGGATTCCGGTTCATGCTTGAATCCGGCTCTCCGATCCGCCTCCCCGATCCGGCCGGTTGTTTTCGGATACCGATCCGACTCATCCTTCCAGATGCCAATCCGGCTCAAGCTTATTCAGCCGATCCGGATCCGGTTGAGCTTGCTCACTCAACAATCGGTAACCACTTGGATATGGTGTTGCGCCCCAGCCAAATAGGGTCTCCATTCTTCGAAAGGAAACAATAATAGTGAGAAGCTCCTTATCACATATGGGGTAGTTGATTTCTAGGGCCGTGAACTTGCGGGAGTAGTTAGCCACTGGGTGAAGCACACAGACCTCATCTGGTTGGGAGAGGATCGCCCCAATGGCGAAATTGGAGGCATCTGTTTCGACTTGGAAAGGCTTAGTGGGGTTAGGATGTAAAAGGACTGGTGTCGTAGTAAATGCTTGTTTCAGCAAGTCGAACGCCTTTTGTGCAGTTGTTGTCCATTCGAAAGTAGCATCCTTGCGAGTAAGAGCAATGATAGGTTGTGCAATCATTGAAAATCCTTTGATGAAACGACAATAAAAATGGGCAAAACCAAGAAATGATTGCACGTCTCGTACCCGAGTTGGAACAGCCCACTCTTGGATAGTGTCGACTTTTTGTGTGTCAATTGTGATTCCTTGTGTCGAGACGACATACCCAAGGAGCTCCACAAAAGTATGATCAAATTCATATTTTTCACTTTTAGCATAAAGTCCATGCTCTCGAAGTTTGGTGAGGACTAACCTGACATGTTGAGTATGCTCCTTAATGTTCGAAGAGAAGACCAAGATATCATCCAGATAGATCACAACCATAGTTCCTAATATTCGCGTACGTCCAATTTACTGGACGTACGCGAACGTTTGCAAACGTACGCGTATGATACGCGATATTCGTTTGGCTTTTTTTTTTTTGACTTTTTTTGGGTTTTTTTTATTTTTGATATTCATAATATTTTGTGAATAAAAGTGACATCTGACACACATACACACTCTCTCTCTCTCTCTCACACGAGAACTGACAGATTTTCTCTCTCTACAAAATCTAGATATCTAATATACATATTACATACTCCCTCACACAGACAAAACCCATAGCTCCTCTCTCTCTCTCTCTCTAGAGTCTAGATATACACTCAATCACTGTCTCCTCACACATGCAAAACAGGGCTTCTCTCTCTAGACCACACACGCTCTCTTTCTCTCTCTCTCTCTCTCTCCCCCTCACACACACACACACACTATGTACACCATATACACCATATGTATATATAATATATCTATGTACCGCGTATGGATTTCAATCATACTTGGAGCCTTTTCACGTATGAGTATGATACGAATATTGGCGTTTGAGTATGACACGAATGGGACGTATGGCTAGAACTATGATCACAACAAAGTGATCTAGATTGTTGGAAGATGGCATTCATAATATGTTGAAATACTACATGAACATTAGTGAGGCCGAAAGGTATTACCTTATACTCGAAAGGGAAAAGTACCAGGATACCCCTGGAAGTTCGTCTATTTACCAGAATGCCCCTGTAAGTTCCAAATTTACCAAACTACCCCTATGTCCCAAAAAATATACTTTATAAAGTAATTATACACTCAAATCTTTGGTAAATAGGGCTAGTTCGGGTCCATTTCTTCCATCTTTGGTAAATAGGGCTTGTAGATTTGAGTGTATAATTACTTTATAAAGTGTAATTTTTTGGACATAGGGGTAGTTTGGTAATTTTGGAACTTCCAGGGGCATTCTGGTAAATAGACGAACTTCCAGGGGTATCCTGGTACTTTTCCCTACTCGAAATGACCTTAGCGTGTTCTAAAGGCGGTTTTCCATTCATCTCCAAGTTTGATCCGTACCAGATTGTATGCTCGTCGTAGGTCAATCTTAGACAAGATCCGCCCCATTCAAAGTCGATCCAACAACTTTGGGATGAGGGGCAGTGGGTAGCGGTTCCAAACAGTAATCTTGTTTAGAGCCTGATAGTCGACGCAGAGGTGTAAGGAGCCATCTTTCTTTTTCGTGAACAAAATGGGAGCCCCTACTAGTGATTTTGAGGGTTGAATAAAACATTTTTCAAGGTTCTCTTCGAGATAAGTTCAGAGTGCTTGGAGTTCTAGTTCCAACAACCCATAAATTGGGCCGAAGAGAGGACTGGCACCTTCTTGTAGATCGATCAAACAATCGTAGGGTCGATGCTAGGGCAAGCGATCATCATTCTTTTTCTCAAACATTTCCCAAAGTCTTCATACTTGGACGGTAGTGAGTCAGTAGTTGTCTTCATTGGACTACTCGCCTCATAGGTAATATGCATTATTGTCTTCATTGTGACTGGGACGTGAGCATCCGCCTTGGAGATGATTCCTACTTTAATGGAAGGGTGAGCGCCTAAAACCGATTTGTGTCATATTGTTGCTGCGACATAAGATACTGCTTGCACCTCCGAGCTGGTTTGTGAAAAAGTAATCGAGTGGTTGCGCCAATCGACAATTGGATTTTGTACCGTCATCCAAGACAAACCAAGTATGACCAGATGTCATGGTGAAGTGATAACATAAAATGTTAAGACCTCTTGGTAGTTCCCGAGCTGACAATGGCTTCGATGACGGCTCCAAAATAGAGCATACGTCCATCAATAGCTTCCACTGGGATTTGCTTAAACAATCAGACAACCGGAAATTTGTGTTTACAAACAAACGTTTCGTCCATAAAACATGTTGTTGACCTAGAATCAAGAAGTGCTAAGGACTTAATTGAAATAGACTTGAAATGGATGCTTATCGAGAAGGAGAAATCGTTTGTAGATGTAGCGGAACGATGGGAGGACCATGAATGCGAATTGTCGAACCACATGGCTCCTACTGTAGTTGGACATTGTCGTTTTTCTCGTTGTTTGTAGATAATTGTCGTTGATTATTTTTGGCTAGCCAAAAACGAATTAGATGGGTAGATGCACCACAATATAAACATAGCCCATGGGATCAGTGATACCTCTGTTCAGCCTCGGAGGGTGGTGGGGCTCGAGCTCGATCAATTTCAACCGACACAACGTCATCGTACAATGACGATAGAGGAACATCAAAAAGAGATATTGAACCTATATGTATTGGTGTTTACATCAAAATTTTATGTTTGATCATTCGGCTAGACTAATTGACTACATTGACTATATGTATTGGTGTATGAGAGAAGAAGAGAGAGAGTCAACACAAGGTAGGCAGAAAACTATATTTCACAAGAAAGGTTATTGAATATTTAAAAATGGAGAGAAAGTTCTTACATAGGAGTTACATCAATAAAACACCCTCTCAAGAAAAGGGGAAAACTTACTACCTTATAACTATGTGTCATAGCAGTTACATCAATAAAACATTCGTTATTGTTATATAGTAGTGGTGTGTTCACACACTTGTATATTCCCAAGTTGTGTTCACACAACTATTTATTCTCAAGTTGTGTTCCCCTCTCAGGTTGTGATGATTATTTGTCCCCAATAATTTTGTAGTCAACTAGTCTACTCCCATCTAAGCTTATATGGGCCGACTAGTCCAGTCCCATTATGAAGGTGTGATGCATAAGTGAACCACCATAGTGAGATACTCTCATATGTAATAGAAAGTTCCTTTTCATATTTAAATCGATATGATAATAAATCCATATGCCTATCTAATTGATATTTCTAACAAAGGTGGTGGCTCCGAAGCCCAAACCACCATTGCATACGTGGAGAAGGGGCCACTAATATGTTGAAGAACCACCACTTTGTTCATGACTCTTGGATATGTATGCATGGTGACATTGTCTATCTAAGAGGGATGCTTATTGTTGGGAATATGGAACCAACGACAACCAATCAACAAACAAATAAAAAAGGACAACAAAAATCAAAAACAAAAAGGCCCAAAAACCCAAAAACCCTAAATGAGAAAAAAAGCTATGCGAGCCCATAGACTCCAAACAGAATCACTATTTTCATCCAATTCCCATATCCAACTCTTGTCTAGATTGATCAGCTTGTGGCTAACCCTTAGCCAATTGACTACTGGTTGATACGCTGATATCTTGTATCTAGTTTCAAGTCAAGACAAGTCGGTTGTTATTTAACTATTTCTCCAGATCTGGCATTCTTGCACATCCCATCAAAAGGGACCACCTATCCCAACTTGTATCCTCTCCTTAGTCTATCTTTTGCTGCCCATTTCATGAAAAGTTGACCCAAGCAAGCACTAAAAATGACAAAATATACATAAGATCAAACTGCCTCAACTTGTCTATCAAATAACGTTTGGATACATTTAAATAGGAAATAAAACCGCACTTGGTTTGAGGAACTGCCTGCCTATCCTGTTTTTAATGATTAGTATGGTCCCTAAAGTGTTGCTGATCCCTGAGATAAATCGCTATTAGAAGATACATCGCATCAGCTATATTCATCAATCCCATCAAGCTAAATTCCTGGAAAGGAAACGAACCTATTTCAATCGATCCTGTCTACATGGGTATGAAAATCCGATCTAGTGCGTAGAAACTCTGTGCCTTTGTACATTAGTCATCAGATTAATTCATCAATTACATTAACATGCCAGTGCACATCAAAGTTTCCATTAAGCAGGCATTCTAATCGGTATTGAACTGAAAAGGGAAAGCTAATGGTTGATAAAGATCAAACAGCGGTCACCATACTTGATGAATGAGTAGAATTAACAGTATGAGCTAACAACAAGAATTTACTCAAGCAACAATCGGAAAGCTCATTTGAGATGGAGCATCCGAAACGATTTCTTGAGAAGAAGAACTATCTCTCTGCATCGCATCAGGAAGAAAAGACAGGGCCCTCCCCACAATCCCAACCTCTCCCGACCACAACTTAATCCCACTCGGAGAGACAGAATTAAGAAATGAGACTTAGAGAGAGTCGGACAGAAGAGAGGACGTCGATCCTTCACAACCACCGCACAAAAGATTGCGGCGGGACGCAGAGATGAAGAAGAAACTCTGTTTTCTAGGGTTTCAAGGCTTTCTGTATACGTAAGTATGTACTCCCACCATTCCCGTAGTAGTATTTATACAGATAGCCAAAAGAAAACCCTAGAAATTAGTATTTATACAGAAAGCCACAAAACCCTAAAAACAGAGGGGTATGGTGTGGTGTGAAATGGGCCCCCTTCTGTCCATGGCACCTTGAAATGGACTGTAATTTATACCCGAAATGTGGATTAATGAACGAATCCCCGTCTTGAACCTATGTTTCGTGCACAATCTTTATATGTTACTCAAGTATACATTTCTTATTGTGTTAACGAGTATATTCAACATTGAGGAAACTCGCCTAAGCTCATGACCCTTTGGCAAAGCATATGATTTGACCCGAGGACCTAAGCTACAAGTTAACAATGAAGATTTAAGCTAACCTCATTGAGGTGTCAAATATCTCTATTTGAATGTTGCAAGACATATTGGTTTGACGAGGATCTTGCTAACAAACATGTTGTGTTGATTGCATACCATGTACTATCTGAAGTCATATTTGGTGGTATGGGATGTCATCAGCATTCAAGATACATCTCAAATCCTTTGCTTGCATGTGGTTGCGAGGAGAAGTGGCCTTAATGAAGTTCCTTCCTTTAGTTATAGGTTCATTTGCTTAATCATTACATGTCTCTTTTAGTAAAACATAAAAATCTAGAACAATAAACATTCCTAGGGATTGGAGAGAGAAAAAGGCCATATGGCTCAAAAGACAGAGGTCTACTATTGATACAATCTGATGAATTCACTCAAGGGGATGTTGCAACAAAAACACCCACAAAGTGAGAGCCTTAAAACCTAAACACAAGGGTCTAACACAACATTTGTGAGTTGATATTTCGGATTGCCTTTGGTATGTTAATTGCCAATTACAAATGCCACAATGATCTAGTATGACTAATCACAATTGAGGTTTCTTGTCTACTAAATAAACTACTCAAGCACCAACTGTAGAGATCAAGCTCCCAAAATTTGTTTAAACAATAAATTATACCAAAATCTTTGTAGCTCTCTCCAGCTTAAGCCAGTACATCAAAATCAAAACTTGGGAGAGATGCATTAACATCCCAAAGACAGAACAAACTATCAGAAGTGGACAATGTTACCACAGCTATGAGAAATATCAAATGATAGAAACTGACTAGAGATGTCCAAACTGCATTAAGGTTACATATTTATTGAGACAAAAAGTAATCTGGAAGGTCTATACTCTAGGATGCTAGTAATGATCAAGACTCGTAAAAGTGGTAGTCGGGTTTTAAAACGAAAGTTTTGATTTCTTCAATCATATTCTTTTGCACTACTAGTATCCTTAGTACATTTTAACAAAACAAATCATATACAACAAGACAACTGAAAGGAACAATGGCTCAAATGTTTCTCTACTTTCCCTCTCTCAGACTCTTTTTTCATGAAACTAGTATCACTGTCTCTACACTTCTTCCTATTACTTCTTCATGAACCCTCCTGGATGTGAACTCTAGCAAAATCTTCATGGTTAGCATATTTATAAAAGCAAGATTGAACCTTAGCATACTTGGAAATATTCATGCTAAAGTTTTTGTGGCATTTTGAAAAAATAAGATGGATGATAATAATAACAATACCAACCAATATAGAAGATTTAAGTACACTCAAAATTTGAACTCATAATTAATTAAAAACGGCCAAGAAAACCAAAATTTCATCATGATGGCACTGTTGCATTGCATTCTCATTCAGTTCCATTTTCACTACTTATTACCAACTAAAAAGAGAAAACTTTCCATAATCATGATGCTGATGCTGCTACTTCTGATTTGCTCTGCTTTGATGGAGGCTCTTCATCTCCACCATCATTGAATCGCTCATGTTTCCCAGTATGTCGATCATTATTATTACTAGCCTTATCTCTCCCATTATCATTGTGTCGGCCCCGTCCTTGAAACCTGTTTCGGCCACCCCTGAAAAATGTATTTTGAAAATATCTCTTGATTAAAAATGCATATTTGAAGACCACTACCATTTCGTAAACATATTTATCTCCATAAAAGAAAGGACAAATGTATGGATGTGTAGGGCAAAATGCACGTGCATTTGGATGCATCTCTTAATCAAAGGCATATTTTAAATACATGTATTGATGATAGCAGATGCATTGCATATGTGAAAGCATATCTAGTCTATTTGAAAACTCTCTTAATAAAAGGCAAAGAATGTGTACTTCAAGACATCTGTTGATGATAAAGGGAAGCATATCTAGTGTATTTGAAACTCTCTTAATAAAAGGCAATGAATGTGTATTCTAAGACATCTGTTAATGAAAGGTAAACATATCTAGTGTATTTGAAACTCTCTTAATAGAAGGCAATGAATGTGTATTTTAAGACATCTGTTAATGAAACGATCAAAATGACAATATGAGTGTATTTAGAGAGCCTGATATGCATATGAAAACATGCCTCAATAAAAGATAAATGCATAAATGGGTTGCTTTGTTTTGTTTTGTTTCTTTGACAGTAGAAGCACAATATGAAAGCATGTCTTCATATGGGGGAAACCTTTGATTTTTCTCAATGCGAATTTAAAAATTTATAGATATGTCATTCTAAGTAGGACAAGGTTAAGTAAGCAGAAACCTTTGAGGTCTGTCATATGATCCTCTGCCTCTTCCATGAAATGATCCCCTACCACCACTGTCTGAACGTACTTTATCTTGGAAAGCACGAACTTTTACCCAATATTCCTTTTCAGCTTCCGCTGCATTAAGAAAAAGAGATCCGGTGACGAACGCAAACATAATAGAGATTCTCAAGTATGTACATCATACACTTCATAATAGAGATTCTCCGAAAGCTAGTTAAATAGGGAAAAGATGTAGTTAGCACATGCATCTAGCCCACACAATATAACACGCCCTATATCAGGACACTTGCCAAAGATACATGCAGTATTCAACAGGAAACCATGCATGATACATGAATGTGCATATGAACCTTTTCTGGTTTGCAGGTATTCCATAGAGAACCTCTTCCACAATAGAGATTCTCAAGTATATATATTATGCACTTTATTTATATCGCCACAAGATACATTCAGATAGCTAGTTAAACAGGGAAAAGGATTACTTAGCACATCATCTAACCCGCACATAATATCACACCCCCTATATCAGGACACTTCTCATGGACATATGCATTACTCAGAGGAAATCATGATATAAATGTGCATATGAAACTTTTTTCGTTTGTAGGCCACTTGGACAAATTATCTCAATTTTTACCATATTACCGCCTTACCCTTTACTCCTACACTTGGGTTTTAAATTTCACTAACTTATTTCATGATAGTTCTGAACGTAGGGATTGAACATGTGACCTTCTGATCTCTGACAAACAACCTTACCAATTAGGCTTCATCTATTTCTTTTTCCTTCGTATATTAACTACATTATATGATACATCACTATACTGATGCCAAATCTCATGATCACCGTATGGCATACCACAAAGTGATGAAAACATAAAAGACAGAACAACTGAAATAGAGAGTTCTAAACAACAAGGACATAAATGCACATCATATACCATGTTAGGCATGTAAAGGAACTTGTGTTCCTTTATCACCATCGCAGGATCCTAAGTTAGTTATCACACTAATTGACTACACTATTGGTCTCCAGTTTTGAGTGTAGGTTCTGACATTGAATAACTTCAATTCTTTTACAGTAAAATGGGTTATGTTTGACCCTCATTGGTCGTTAATATATCACATCATCATCTCTCTCTCTAGGATCAAAACACACCTTCAACAGGTTCTAGCATTGCAATGTGATCTTTCACCGCGATTCCTCCAGCTTCTGCTAATACAGCTGCCATTCGCGCCTTTTTAACTGATTCAGGATCCTCGAACCGGATAAATCCAGAGGTTTCACCTCGTTTGAAATCAATATACTGGTCAACCCAATCAAATATACAACTCTATCAGAATTTCGATTACCATAAACTCAAAGAAATGTGTCAATTATGTATGTAGAAAAATAAGGACACACCTTTATGATCCCGTACACTTTAAAAGCATCTCTTATATCTTCTCGTACAAGTAATTCACGATTTTCATCACCTTTGTCTTCGTTTCTAGGGACTGTAGAATCTTTCTTTGTAGCGTCTTCTTCCTTGGAGAGTGCTTCTTCCTTGGAGGGTGCTTCTTCATTGGAGGGTGCTTCTTCCTTGGAGGGTGCTTCTTCCTTGCAGGGGGGTGCTTCTTCGATTGAAGGTGCTTCTTCCTTGGAGGGTGCTTCTTCATTGGTGGGTGCTTCTTCCTTGGAGTCAGCTTCTGTCATTTTCATATCAGTATTTTCCTGATCCTGAGCTCCATTATTGCTCTCAATTTCATTCTTCTCTTCTGCATTCTTCTCAATGGCAGCAGCAGCATGATCTGTTTTAGCCTTATCTACTGCGTTCTCTGACCCCATCTTCTGAAGAGAGAAGGCTACAATGACACCCTTTGGATAGAACATTTCCTCGGGTTCATGCTTATTATTCATGCTAATTGTCATTGAAAAAAGATTAGATTAGTAAATGATCGTATGCTTCTAGAGTATAATGCACTTGAGCTCTGACACATACCTCTTACTTAGATTAGTAAATGATGGTATGTTTCTAGCGTGTAATGCACTTAAGTTCTAACACATACCTCTTATTTCTGTTGTCCTTTTGCTGTATTGGGTGTTTGGCCATTTCAGCATCAAAATCTTTCCTACAGATACATAAAATAGATTATAACTGCAACAATGTAAATCCTTCCTAGAGATATGCAAACTAAACTATAGTCATAATAATCAGCTGCTAAAAATAGAACACTTTGCCTTGAGCAATCAGAAGTCAAGAACCTTCTACTTCAAAATCTGGAACTGAGGGAAATAAACAGAACTTATGCATTGCAATTTCTGTTTCAAGACATATATCTACCAACTAAGGATACAGTTTCAATCAAGAACTTAAAGCATTCAAATGATCTTATTATAGTGCACATCCAGATTCTAAAACGAGTGAGAATGTTTGAATGTTGGCCATATCTAATATTTACAACCACAATATGAGATGCAATTAGGAGCTTGAACTTCAAAGTTCGGTAGAAAGGTAAAACTAATAATTAAAACAACGAGTTTCTGATGAGATCTTCCTCACTTTGTAATTATCTCCAATTCAATTCCATCATACACTGTCTTCAACTCAAGAAGCTTATTTGCTTCTTCTTCCGATGTAAGCTCTATAACAGCAGACCCAGTAAAGGCTTTGCCACCTGGATAGCGTGGTAACCGCACACTGTTTACCTGTAGTTTAACAAATATGTATAAAGTGGAGAAAGAAATTACCAAATGACAATTATATTATTCATACAAAAATATATATACACATACATGGATACAGATGGTGCACATAGATTCATATACATAAAACCATGGATATATATACATACATTTACAAGACATACACATAGAATATATATACATTTACAAGTCATATATACATAGAATATATATACATTTACAAACATATATATACACATTCATTTACTTACATATTTATATGTACCCATACTAAATATATGTAGCATACCTTTGCATGCTTGGAGAAAAAGCTTTGCATTTCTTCCATTGTCACATTCCATCGGAGAGGTCCCGCAGCTACACTTCGGGCATCTACTGCAGCTTGAATGTCCTCAGGTTTTAATAGCGGATCAACACGCCCAACTCTCTGGCCTGATGTGAAATTAGAACATGTAGGACTGATGAATAAGTCACATTGTAATACCAATATTGCAAAGACGACAAATATAACAGGAAGCAGTTGCTTCAGATGAAAAGAACCGACATGAAACATGAGGTTGTTTAATAAAAAATCCAAAGAACTTCTGATTTGGTAGGGGAACACAAATATATATTGAAAGGGTCTTGAATTTTAGTAGGGAAGAACTTTCAAATACCCCTGAATGTTTCTTTATTTACCCAACGCCAAAAGAGATGTCAGATTGAATGAAGCGACTTAGAAGATATAAAAGGTTTCGTCGCATTCTTGCGTTAATGCCCTCTTTATTTTCTCTCTTCCCAAATTCCCTTGGTAAAGAGAGAAAAATGGGATGATATGGCCATATAACTGCTCAAGCAGCACATATAGTTGAGAGGAAGCTGATGAACTGACCATATAGTTCAGCAAATGCAGATATAAATCCTCTTTTCCAAGATTGACCAAGGACATTTGGGAAAATCGTTAATACTATGTATGTGCGGGTATAACCGAGGGTAGTTCAGAGTTTCTCCTTTTTATGGCCATCAGTAGAGGGTTAGAAAGATTGAAATTTACCATCCTCAGATATTCTTAATACAGAAGACTTGCGAAGGACTTCAGCTACAGCTGCAGTGAAGTCAGCAGGCACAGCATCCGGACCTCCAGTCTCTTTTAAACCAAGGTGACCTCTCATCCGTTGGAAAGAGCAGATAAGGGGAAGACTTATAACTGATCATAGATGGGTAGTTAGTGTCAAGGATCGAAAGCAGTGGGAGGAACATAAACTTCATGTGTGGCAATATTTTACTGAAAAAAAATCTGAATTGTATGTAATCATCTTATTATACTCAAAGGATACGACCATCTTCACTCTCTTCGAGGCATTTACGCAAAAATTTGTCGCCTGGTAGATTACTGTCACTGAAGTAGAACTCCACCTGTAACACAATTCTTTATCTATGTCTCTCTCTCTATATATACATACATACATACATACTCACACACACACACATACACATATCAAACCAAATCAAACATCATTGTTGTCTTTCATCAAAGATTTCTTCAACGTTGCATATCCTCTCTCTCAAAATACAAAAATAATATAACAAAAAACACAGTTCTCTTCATTGAATGTTTCAAAGAAAAATAATGTCCTCCCCCTCAAAAATAACAACAAAAAACATAATTTCTTCGTCAACTGTTTCTTAGAGATGCCATATCTTCTCTCGCTCTCTATGTATGTGTGTGTGTCTATCTTCTTCATCGAATTTTCTTAGAGATACTATATCCCTCCCAATCTCTGTCACCCTGTAAACCAGAGCAGAGCAGAAAATGCAGAGAGGAGAGTGTGAGTTAGGAAACACATACCTGACGAAGGATTTCGGCGGAAGCTTTGTCGTCGAAGGGAAGACCCATTGATACGCGAGAAACCAAGCTCTGAAAGAAGAAGAGGAAGAAGAAGAAGAGGAGGAGGCGGAGGAAAGGAAGGAAGGAAGGAAGGAAGGAAGGGTGAGGAGGAAACCTCTCAAATACAAAAGCCCTTCCCTTCTCTTCTGCTATTCCGCTATATACATACATACATATATACATACATATATGTACTTACTCTATTCTTACTGCTGCTAAATCCTCCTCCTTATTTCGTTGAACCCTCTAAATATATCATTTCCCTTGCCCATACATACATACATACATACATACATACATACATAAAATTTCCTTCTATCGCTTGCTATGGGAGGCAGGGATTTGTCGACCGCAACCCTCCCCCAAACCGGATTGGATCGGACCGGACCGGACCAAACCAGAAGATGCCCCCATACTCGAGCACACATCACTATCCTCGCATTCCAAGACTCCCTTGGCATAGTTGCCCCCCTCCTCTTGTGGTTCGACATCCTCACTCTACTCTCGAGAATAGACACTGCCAGAAAGCCCGTGACATTTTGCTACCAATTTCTTCCTTTTTTTAGTGACACTTTTATTATTAGTGGGAAACCTCAACGCGAGGTGAAAGCCCACAAAGAATAAAGAGAAGTATACAACTGTCGATTAGACACTAAAGAGCTTAGAAGCACTCAAAGTAAAGAGTGTAAATTTGCAGTGTGATGTATCTAAGTTGAAGACAATCAAATAGAGATTGCTTGAGGGATTCCTTAAAGAAGTTGATCAAAGACCTTATTATTGTGGGTCCTCCAAATGGTTCAGAGTGCCCAAAATCTTGTCCCTTGGAGAAAATAGGTATTGTTGGATAGGACGCACGGAATTTGTCCAAATAGCCAAAAGTGCTCCCCAAACCTTTGCCCAGGAAATCTATGAGAACGAGATGCACTTAGTCTTTGTACCAATGGTATAGTGAATGAGTAAGTCCATAATAAGTGTGGTACTATTTCCGATCGTCCACCACATCGAAGTTGGTCGCTCACACAGGCTCAGGATTCTGCTCACCACCTATTCCCAAGTTGGAAAGTCTTTGTGTAGCGAATTCGAGGCTGCATCATTTTCTCCTTCGATGTAAATCCAATACCCGTGCCCAAGCAGGTACCAGCGCATCTTGTACGACCAAGATGCGTAGTTGCTCCCATCAAAAGTGAGCTTCCCATGCCTCTGTCCATGTTCCTGTCTTTTCTTCTCTAGAAGTCGAAGGCTTATCTCTATGCTTGTTCATGTGTTCGCTACAGAGGATTTTTATAACCCTTGTGCTCTGATACCATGTAAAAGATTATGTGTGCAGAAGTGTTATGTGCAAACACATCTGACTTGGCTGGACAACAGAAAACAGACAAGTTAGGTAAACACAAAGTAGGAGAGAGAGTGAGCAGACACAAAACTTCTATTGCAAGTCCTTAAAAAGGATTGACAAAAGTACTGACACGTACTTTAATGCTCATTAACTAAGCCTGACATTAATTAGCCAATAATAGGCCTATTTACTAAAATAGGCATCTAGGCTCCCTAATGGCCTGTCGGATTCCATCCGACTCAACCAACCGATTCGCCTTATGGCTTATTCAGCTGATTCGGCCCATGTTGAGCTTGTTTACTCAACATCTCCAACCAAGGGTTCACACAATGCCAATCAAACATCCATACCGGTTGAAGAAACTGAACCGATCATTTTGACACCAAGGAGATCTAGATGAATCCGAAAGCCGATAGAATTTTATCAACCGAGCTTAGACTACATCAACTATATGGACACTGGTGAATCATGCTCATATGAAGAAGTTATAGCCATGCCGGATGCCAATACATGGCGAAAGCCATGAAATCTGAGATGGAGTCTATTGAGTGGACAAGCTCAACATGATCCGGATTGACTAAATAAGACAAGAGTCGGATCAATGTTTGGTAAGGTGTGCCGGATTCGAGAGCTGGATCAGTGTCCGATGAGGTGAACCGGATTCGGGAGCCGGATCGGAGAACAGGATCCATGTGCAAACCGGTAGGCTGTTGGAGGCATACGCTCTTAGTCTACTAGGTAGTTATGGTTCTAGGAGTTAATGTGAGTAGCTCAATACGAGCATTGAAGTATTTGCCAGTACTTCTATCAGTCCTTTTAAGGACTTTTATAAAAAGTGCTCTAAAGCACATTTGTATGTACAGAGTGTTGGGTATTATTTTTGACATAGAGTTTTACTGTTCTGCTCTCTCTCTCTCTCTCTCTCTCTCTCTCTCTCTCTCTCTCTCTCTCTCCCCCACGTACACTCTATGTGTTTCAAGCTTTCCATTAAACTTGCATATATTTTCTGTTGCTATCCGGCATAGCCGCTTGTGTCTATACACTTCCGCACATAACTCCTCACATGGTAGCAGATGTCACGGACACACCAAGCGTGGATTAGGATGGAGTACAGATGATGGGGCTACGAGTGACAGATGAACTTGGAGCTAGATGTGACAAGGCTAGGAACTCTAGATGTTGTGAGCAACATGAGGGCATGAAGACAAAAATAAAGATCAAGGAGACAAATATGAGGCGAAACGAGAATACTAGATTGATGTGTCAATGACTGGTGTTGAATCCCTTGAAAGGGACCAAAGATGTTACAAGTATTTATACAATTTCCGAGATTGAATATCTCTAGAATATACTTGAGAAATATCTCGAGAATATACCCATTTAGAATATACCATAGAATAATTCTGGAATATACTAACGACTAGAATATTCTCGAATGAACTATACACTAGACTCTACAATATATACAAGTTCACACATCGAATGTGGACAGTTCACAAGAGTTTCCATATGATTAACACAACAAATGTACTGTGTGTGTTAAAAGTCAGAGGTTCAAGTCTAGAATGTGACATTATCCCCCCTCTTACGCCGCCTTCCCAAATTGGTCCTTGGCTTAAGGGGATACTGTTGATGAAAATCTTAGACCACCGTCAAAGTATTTTGTAAATCCTACACAAGGAGTAACCCTTCCAAAAGACAAGGTATTGAGCACCAACGGGCATGAGCGACCATGTGCAGTCCTCGCCTAGGACTAGAACATGAATACCAACAGGCGTGAGCGACCATGTGCGATCCTCGTCGGAAAATGGAACACGAATACCAATGGGTGTGAGTGACCATGTGTGGTCCTCAGGGGGAACACGAACACCAACGGGCATGAGAGACCATGTCGGTCCTCGTCGAGAGTTGGAACACAACCACCAACAGGCGTGAGCGACCATGTGTGGTCCTCACCGGGAACTAGAACATGAACAACAACAGGCATGAGCGACCCTGTCGGTCCTCGCCGGGATTTGGAACACGAACAATAGTTGGAGTGAGAGACCATGTGCAGTCCTCGCTGGAGACTGGAACACGAATACCAACGGGCGTGAGTGACCATGTGTGGTCCTCATAGGGAACACGAACACCAACAGGCATGAGGGACCATGTTGGTCCTCACCGAGACTTGGAACATGAACACCAACGGGCGTGAGTGACCATGTGGCCCTCATCAAGAACTGAACACGTGTATAAAAAGTGTTATGTAGGACATTGTATGTACAAAGAGTGTTGTTATTTTGAATTTAGTTTATGCTTTTTGCTCTCTCCGTCTCTCTCTCTCTTGTGTGTAAGGGTTCCATTAAACCTATGTCTTTGTTCTCTCTTGTTATTCGGTGTGACCAGTACTGTCAAAGCTTCCACAATCATAATCTTTTACATGGTATCAGAGGGCGAGGCTTGAGAACCTCTGCAGCTAACGAGCGATTTCCGAAGACAAAACCTAACACCTTGTAGAGAACAGAAAACAAGGTTAGAATGGATAGAGGAATGGCTAGCTTGCTCCCGACGGAGAAGCTTGACAGATCCAACTACGCATCTTGGTTGTACAAGATGCACCAATACCTGCTCTGGCATGGTTAGTGGAGTTATTTCGATGGAGCTAGTGATACGACACCTGATGCGGCACACAAGGGCTTCTCGACTGTTGAGAATATGTCCCTCTAGTGGGAGGAAGAGTCGATTGTTCGGAAAGCCGAATGTTGAAGGGTCGAAAACAGTGATTTGACTGTTATTATTATGGAAATAGGTCACTCCGGATGGGGAGAGAGAGGAGCCAAGTTGATGAGGGACTCGGTCGAGGCCGAAACCAGAATCGTGTATATAGCCAACTCCGGAGACTATACTTGTAAATAGTCTCAATGTGTGCCCCATGAGGGCTAGGTATGTAAATAGCCAGAAAGTTGTGTAAGTATATATATGCAACTAGGGTAAACTTTAAGAAATAGAATAGAAGAGAACATAACTGTGAGTGTGAGAGAGAAGTGTGTGCCTCGCCATAGATGCGCAAGTAACAGCAGACGCGAAGAGCCCTGCGTGGCTGATACACTCGATAGAGTGTTGTAACCCTCTCAGTGTTGTATATCCACTATCCATAGTGAAGATCTATTCCCATGGTTTTCTCCCGTTTTAGAGTTTCCACGCAAATCTCTGTGCATAGTTGTCTATCTTTTTCCATGATTCGTATTTCAGCATTGTCTGTTCATTGTGATTTAAATTCCGAACGATTTCTCAACAACGACTTGGGAACAAGTGGCAAGTAGGGTAATGTACCACTTCGTGTCCAGTGTCGGTATTTCGTCTCCTTCATCGATGACTACAGCCGGCACACGTGGATCTACCTCATCGAGAAGAAAAGCGAAGTCTTTGATTGTTTTTGGAACCTTCAAAACTTAGTCGAAAGGGAAACAAAGAGGAAGATAAAGTGCCTGCGGTCAGATGGCGGAAAAGAATACGCTTCTGGCCAATTCAACGGTTATCTGCACCAAAAAGGAATTCAGAGAGAATTCCGCTGTCGATATACACCGGAACAAAACGGTGTGGCCAAAAGAAAGAACCAATCGATTGTCGATGCGGCAAGGGCAATGTTGGAGGAGAAGAGCATTCCCAAATTCTACTGGGCTGAGGCGGTCCGGATGGTCGACTACATCCAAAACCGGATTGGGGACGAGTTATCAACACAAGAGTTGTATTTTGGGCGGAAGCTGAATTTGAGACACCTTCGGATATTTGGTAGCATAGCATATGTGCATGTACCGGATGAGAAGCGGAGGAAGCTAGATTCGAAATCGGAGAAGTGCATACTCGTCGGCTACTCGCATGAACAGAAGGGGTATAAGTGTTATAACCCTCGGACTAAACAGGTACGAGTAAGTCGAGATGTTGAGTTTGATGAGTCGCCATCATGGTACTCCCTACCAACTCCAACTCCCGATGAAGACCCGATTCCGAAGGATGAGGCTAGTGAACCCGGAGAGGTTCAAGAAGAAGATGACGGATTCGGTACTCTAGATGAGAGTCTGATCTCATTCTGGCTAAGTGGACTGAATGAGCAGCTGAGTCGGGATGACTAGTTGGATGAAGAACCGGCGAGTAGTGGAGACTCTGTCGTGCTCTCCCCACGCAAGGAACCGAGGAGATGGTTCACGCGCAAAGAGAAGGGGAAGAAGAAGATGTCGGAATACGATACCGGCAGTGAAGGGTGGGATCGGAACAAATATGACCCCGGAAAGGAAGAAGGCGGATCTTCAGAAAGGAAGGCTGAACCGGCCAAGAAGGGCCTCAAGACGGGTAACGAAAAGCTACGCTGGTCAACCTGTCAGAAGAAAACCGTCATGAGGTACGGGTACAATGAGTACATGGCGCATGACTATGTGTACATGACTAAGGTGGCGGAAGTGCGTGAGCCGGGGAGCTATGTAGAAGCAACAAAAGATGCAAATTGGCATGCTGCTATGGGGGAAGAAATGCGGGCAGTTGATGCCAACGACACATGGGACCTAGTTGACCCTCCTCGACAGTGTAAACCGATCAGTTGCAAATGGGTATATAAGGTGAAGTATAATGCCGATGGTTCGGTCAACCGGTACAAGGCCCGGTTAGTGACAAAGGGATACACATAGACCCACAGAATCAACTACGACGAGACCTTCGCTTTGGTAGCAAAGATTACAACGGTTAGTGTGGTACTGGCTATTACTGCAGCAAGGGGATAACATCTTCACCAAATGGACGTGAAGAATGTGTTTCTTCAAGGTGACCTTGAAGAACGAGTCTATATGATACAACCCCCCGGATTCCAATTGGAGATGAACAAGTCGATAGTATCAAGAAGTCGCTTTACGGTCTGAAGCAAGCCCCTCGAGCTTGGAATGCGAAGATCACACACCGGTTGCGTAAGATGGGGTTTGCGGCCTCAAAGTCCGACTCGTCACTGTTCATCCGGAAAGGCCCGGATGGTCCAATTTGTATCTTGCTATATGTTGATGATTTAGTCATCATCGGACCCAGACTGGATGAAATCGGTAGAGTGAAGTCCCAATTGTCGGATGCATTTAAAATGAAGGACCTGGGGGACCTTCATCATTTTCTTGGGATCGAGGTGATCCGAACCCCCGATGGCATATTACTCTCACAAAGACACTATGTGTTGAATATGCTGTACTAGTTTGGCATGATAGAATGCCGACCGATCTCCACACCCTTGGACCGGAACCTGAAGCTATGTCCCGATTCCGGCCCGGCCTGTGATGAGAATTGGTTCTGACAAATTGTCGGAAGCCTTATATACTTGACGATCACTCGACCCGACATCAGTTATCCAGTCGGGGTGATCAACTAGTTTATGTAGAAGCTGATTGTGGAGCACCTTCAGTGCGCGCATCGACTATTGCGATATGTGAGCGGCACGAAGGACCGGGGACTGTTATACCGACACGGTATAGCTAGGAAGCTAGTCGGGTATTCCAATGCCAACTGGGCTGGTGATGCATCGGATCGCCGATCTACCTCTGGTTACATGTTTTCTCTTGGTAGTGCGGTAGTTGCATGGAGCAGCAAAAAGCAGCCAACAATGGCTCTATCGAGCACTGAGGCTGAGTACTGGGGCGCTACCATTGCCACTTGTGAAGCCATCTGGCTTCGGCGACTGCTGTGAGACCTCTGGATCAAGGTGTCGACCCCGATCCTGATTTATTGTGACAATGTAAGAAACATACAGCTCGCTAAGAACCCTGTATTCCATGCCCGGACAAAGCACATAGAAGTGCATTATCACTTTGTTCGTGAGCGGGTCCTGAGCGGTGAAGTTGAACTTCGGTATGGTCACACGGATCGGCAGGTTGCCGAAATCTTTACCAAGCCGCTCGGATTGGACAAATTGCAACATTTAGCATCTCGATGTGCCGCACTTGAGGGGGAGAATAGGAACGGGAACGGATGGCACCGGACAAGGAGTCAGAGAGGAAGAAAGAACCAAGGGGGGAGATGAGCAGATAAAGGAAGCCGAGCCGACCGAAGGAGTCGGCACATCCGAACAAGTCGGAGCAAGCGGCAACGGCGGCAGAGTCAAGAAGGACAGAGCCGACCGGAAGAAGGCCAAGACCCGGATGTGGTCCGATGTGGTGAAGGGCCTAAAAATGGAAGACGAGTTGGAGACTACCAACTCAGACAAGAGCTCGAATGAATCGGAGGAGCCGATTTGGTTCAACTGTTGGATTCAGAAGAGCCGGATCAACAAAAGGCCATGCAGACGAGAAGGCAGTGGAAGTCGATACCGACACGGAGATGGGCTTGCTTAGCAGACAAGCTGACCAAGGAGGACGAGGTGCGCAGAACCGGACGGGTCGTGGGAAGCGGAACCGGACTGGACAAGGAGCGCCAGCAAGGCGGGAGGACGTCAGAAGGAGCGGAGGAAAGGACCGGCTACTGCAAACACTAACACCACGATTCGACCTCAAGTTGAGCTTGAGGGGGAGTGTTGAGCGAGCAAGCTCAACCGGATCCGGATCGGTATCCAGAATGGAGAACGACATCAGTGTCTAGATGATATCCAGACCTAGGAGCCGGATCGGACACCCGGATCAGATTGAAACCGGTAGGCCATTAGAGGCCTACGGATCTAGCCTAGTCAGTCACTTGTATGAGCATTGAAGTACCTGTCAGTACTTCTGTCAGTCCTTTATGGACTTGTGTAAAAGTGCTCTATGAGCACATTCTATGTACACATAGAGGATTATTATTTTAGAATAGAGTTTTAAGTTTTGCTCTCTCTCTATCTATCCCGTGTAAGCTAAATATTCTCAAGATTCCATTGAACCTGTGTTTTCTATTCTTTGTCGCTGCCCGACTAAACCGGTTTTGTCAAGCTTCCGCACACTAACTTTTACATCTCGGTTACAGAATCGATGGGTACTTTGGATACCAGCTATGGGACCCTGAGAACCTAAAACTGATCTGGATCAGTGACGTAATCTTCAATGAAGACTCTATCTTCTCTCAGCTAAACCAACAGAAAATAGTTGGTAAAAAGGTATCCTTCAAAGACGACAAAGATGTTGTAGAAGGACCAACCCACTGGGCCGACTCAGAGATTCGACAAATAGTCGAACTTGACCAAGCCGACAACATACATGCGACTCCGAATTGGTAGGAAGTCCACTAGTCGAACTTGAAGACAAAGACATCAAAGATAGAACCGATTCGACAAGAGTCGAAGAAGGCAAAGTCAACAAGATGCGAGTAGGAAACAAAACCGAGTAAAAAAAGTCCATAGGGGAGGAAAACGTGAAACCACTAAAATCCTGACTTGGGGATAGGTCACCTAACAAGACTCCTGACACAAATGGTTCAACAAATACCGATCGCCCAACAAAGCCGATCGAAGAATCCAAACCACTTATCTCGGCACCCAGGAGATCTGGACGAGCTCGAAGACCAACAAAGTTTTTTCAACCGGGCCTCGACTACGTTAACTACACCGATGCATGTGAACCAAGCACTTATGAAGAAGCTATGGCCACAGTGGATGCCGATACATGCCTAAAAGCCATGAAATCAGAAATGGACTCGATTCACAAGAATTAGACATGGGAGCTGGTCGAACTACTAGTAGGAAGAAATCCGCTACCGCAAATGGGTTTTCGATACAAATATGTATTTGACTGAGAGAAACCCAAGTACAAAGCTCAGCTTGTTGCGAAAGGGTTCAAACAAGAACATGGGATCGACTACGACGAGATATTCTCACTAGTAGTCAAGATGACCACCCTCCGACTCTTACTAGGAGTCGTGGCGACAGAAGAGCTAGACCTAGAGCAGCTGGATGTAAAGATGACATTCCTACACGGAGATCTGGATGAAGACATCTACATGTCTCAACCGGCAGGCTTCACGACGACGGGGGAGGAAAGTCACCTCATATGTTGACTGAAGAAAAACCTCTATGGCTTGAAACAAGTGCGAGGATGTGGTACCAGAAGTTTGACTCCTACATCAGGCAACTTGGATACCACCGATCCGACTCCGACCCATGCATGTATATTCAGCAACTGGCCAACGAGTCTAGGATTTATCTGATCCTATATGTCGATGACATGCTGATTGCAGGAAGCAATCAAACAAAGATCAGAAAGCTGAAGTGAAGCCTTCACGACAAGTTCGGGATGAAGGAACTCGGACAACCCCGTCACATACTGGGGATGAGGATCGAGCGAAATCGGACATCAAAGACTCTTTGACTCTCCCAGTCCGACTATATTCGGATGGTGCTGAAGCGCTTCAACATGGAGAATGCGAAGCCAGTACCAACACCGCTCCCGATGTCGATCAGACTATCAAACAGAGACTCTCCTTCAACGGACAAGGAGAGAGAGCTTAATGGAAAGATGCCCTACGCATCGGTCATAGGAAGTATCATGTATGCAATGGTGTCGACCCAACCCAATCTAGCCTATGCCGTAGGGGTGGTCAGCTGGTACATGTCAAACCCAGGACAGAAGCATTGGGAGGCTATGAAGCACATCTTTAGGTACCTGAGAGGGACTGAAGATACACAACTGACTTTCGGTTTGACAACCTCAACCAAAGTCGAAGGCTACACTAACTCCGACTATGCCAGAAATATGGACAATCATAAGTCAACATTAGGCTATATTTTCACCTATGGTGGCGGTGCGATATCCTGGAGGTCAAAGCTTCAAGAGTGTACGACCTTGTCGACCACAAAGGCCAAGTATATAACATCATTAGAGGCAGCGAAGGAAGCGATCTGGCTGCATTGACTGTCTGTCGACTTCTCATCTACAAGCCGAATCGACTGACCAACGCTGACCATCTATTGCGACTCACAAAACGCAATTCACCTCATTAACAATCCCGTCTATCACGCAAAGACGAAGCACATTGAGGTACAGTATCATCACATCCAGAAAGCTCACAACTGAGAAGAGGCTCGAAATCCGGAAGATCGACACCGAGGTGAACATCGCCGATTGCCGGACGAAGCCACTCCCAAATCAACGCTTCGGAGCACTAAGGACAAAGATGGGACTACGACAATCGACCGAGCAGAAGAAAGCCGAACGAGGAGCAGAAGGTAAGAGTCGACCGTATCAATCATGATAATGAGCCATGCTAGGCTCGACACAGACCTCACCTATGCCGACTGACTTGTAACATAAATTTAGATTAGTGTTGTAATCTAGGTTTACGGGGAAGACAACCCCAAACACATGTACATGTAGGAAAGAGTAGCCCTTTTATGGGGGAGTTTGTTGGCATAAAAGGCCGACTCCTTCCACTTTGTATCCTAGTGTGAACTCGTCCATATAGTTAGGGCTTAGTATATAAGCGATAACCTAACATTGTAAAGAAGGGCTTGATCATTCTTGTAAAGAGTCTTTGAGAGAGAGAGAGAGAGAGAGAGAGAGAGAGAGAGAGAGAGAGAGAGAGAGAGAGAGAGAGAGAGAGAGAGAGAGAGAGAACAGAAATAAAGAGAGCTTCCATTAAAGCTTCATCTGTGTATCTAGCATCTGTCTATATCTTCTTGTCCTCCTTTTGTGTTGTTTGTTGAGCATAACCAACATGTCCTCACATACGTTTCCGCGCATATCTGTCCCTCACGTCTTGCACGTCTCGACAATCACAAAGAATCTTGTTCAGTCGGACATATTGTTGATCAAGGGATGCAGGTTTGGTTCATGCACCTCGGGTGTTTCATCGAAGAAGAGGGCAAAGTCATCGCGCAAGGGCACTGAGACTAGAGGATGTTTATCCTGGAGACGAATGATGTTGGCGCAACGATGTTCGCAAAAGGGCAGACGGTCGAGTCGGACATCAACATGTGGCATAAGTGGATCGGCCACATCAACTTCCGGAAGCTTCAAGAGTTGCAGTTGGAACTCGTAGTTTCTAGACTGTTGAAGTTTAGTGGCCGGAAAGGCCAAATATGTGAAGCTTGCAAGCTCGGGAAGCAACATAGGCTTCCATTCCCCAATGAGAAGAATTAGAGCCGGATTCAACTTGATCTCATCCATTCGGATGTGTGGGGATCGGCACAAAACGTGAGCATCGGTGGGAGTCAATATTTCGTCTCCTTCATCGAGGATTTCACACGGCACACTTGGATCTATCTAATCGAGAAGAAAAGCGAAGTCTTCTTATGCTTCTGAGACCTAAAGAACCTTGTAGAATGCAAGACTGGAAGAAAGATCAAGTGTCTGAGATCGGATGGTGAAAAAGAATACTTTTCCGGCTAGTTCATGAGTTATCTGCAGACGAAGGGAATCTAACAGGAATTCAGATACATGGCAGAGCAGAACAACGTGGCTGAGCATCGGAAGAGGACGCTAGTAGCAGCGGCAAGGGTGATGCTTGAGGAGAAAAGCCTGCCAAAATTTTATTGTGCCGAAGGGATTTGGACAACTGTCTACATCCAAAATCGATATCTGCCTCAGGGACAAAGGTGTCGCTGCATGAATTGTATTTCGAGCGGAAGCCGAATTTGGCACACCTTTGGGTATTCGGTAGCATTGCATATATGCATGTTCCGAAGGAAAAACGGAGGAAGTTAGATGTGAAAGATGAAAAGTGCATTCTCGCCGGCTACTCGGATGAACAGAAGGGTTATAAGTGTTATAACCCCCGATCGAAAGCGGTTCGAGTCAATTGAGTAATTTTTGATGAATCGACATCTTGGTACTTCTCTCCACCTGAGCCCAAGCCAATTGTTGTTGATGATCCGGTGGAATCCAGACCAGAGAGAAGCGTCGCATAATCGAAACAACCGGATAGTCCAACTTCTCTCTGGATGAGTGGACTGAATTCGGACTGGTTGAGCCAGGGTGGTCAACCGGATGATGAGCCGGTGAGTAGCAAGGACTCGACCGTGCTCTCCCCACGCAAGGAACCGAGGAGACGGTTCAAGCGCAAAGAAACGAGGAAGATGAAGATGCCAAAGTATGACACTGCCCGAACTGAGTCGGATCGGAGCGAATCCGACTTCGACAAAACTGAAAAGGGACCTCCGAGCAAGAGGTCGGAATCAGCCAAGGAGGCCACGAAATCGACGAATCAGGAATTGTACCGATCCACCCACTAGAAAACCCCAATGAAGAGGTACAGGTACAATGAGTACACGGTGCATCATTATGCGTACATGGTGAAGGTGGCATCTGTGCGTGAGCCGGAGAGCTACACAGAAGCAACTAAGGATATGAATTGGTTGACGGCCATGGAGGAAGAGATGCATGCGCTCATGGAGAATGAGACCTGGAATTTAGTGGACGTACCAAAAGGAGTGAAGCCGATGGGTTGCCGATGGGTATATAAGGTCAAATACAACACCAACGGCTCTATCAACCGATACAAGGCCCGATTTGTGGCCAAGGACTATGTGCAACATCATAACATTGATTATGATGAGACGTTCGCACTAGTTGTGAAGATGACGATCGTCTGTGTCTTGCTTGCAGTGGTAGCGACGACGGGGTGGCATCTACATCAAATGGATGTGAAAAACGCGTTCCTGCAAGGTGATCTTGAGGAACAAGTGTTTATGGTTCAGCCCCCCGGTTTTCAGTCCGAAATGAATACATCGATAGTGTGCCGATTGAAGAAGTCCCTCTATGGACTTAAGCACGCCCCACACGCCTGTATAAAAAAACACGAAGATCACGCAGAGACTACGTTGGATGGGGTTTGCTCTGTTGAAATTGGACTCTTCACTCTTCATCCAACAAGGTCGGAACAAGCTGGTTAGTATTTTACTTTACGTTGATGATTTACTCATCGCCGGTGCCGACCTGGACGAAATCGGTCGCGTCAAGTCCCAGCTCGTGACATCATTCGAAATGAAGGATCTCAGTGAACTTCATTACTTCCTCGGGATCGAAGTGATCCGCATCCCAGAAGGCATATTCATTAGTCAATGCCACTACGTGCTGAGTATGCTCTTCAAATTCCGTATGATGGAATACAAATCCGTCTCGACTCCTCTAGAACCGAATGTGAAGCTTCACCCCGACTCCAGAAAGGCATGCGACCCCGAAAAGATTCTGAGAGATAGTTGTAAGCCTTATATATTTGACTATTACCTAGTCAGACCTCAGCTATCCGACCGAGTTGATTAGTCAATTCATGGCACATCCAATCGTGGAGCACCTTCAGTACGTGTGCGAGTGGTAACGGAGAATGAGACTTGGGACCTGGTTGATGCTCCCAAGGGCGTGAAGCTGATCGGATGTAGGTGGGTGTACAAGATCAAGTACAATGCCGACGACTCCATCAACCGGTACAAGGCCCGGTTAGTGGCCAAGGGCTATGCACAGTAGCACGACATTGACTACGATAAGACGTTCGCACTGGTCGCGAAGATGATGACCGTCTGTGACTTGCTTGCAGTTTTGTGGTGAAGGGTTGGCATTTGCCCCAGATGGATGTGAAGAACGTGTTCCTACAAGGAGAACTTGAGGAACAGGTATACATGGTGCAACCACCCGGATTTTAGTCCCGATTGAATACTTCAGGAGTATGCCGACTGAAGAAGTCCCTTTACGGATTAAAGCAAGCCATGCATGCCTGGAATGCGAAGGTCACACAACGCCTGCGTTGGATGGGGTTTGCCACATCCAAGTCAGACTCTTCACTCTTCATTCGGCAAGGTCGGGATGGGCCGGTAAGTCTTTTACGTTATGTTGATGATTTAGTCATCACTGGTGTTGACCCAATGGAAATCGGCCACATGAAGTCTCAACTTGCGGCATCATTTGAGATGAAGGACCTATGGGACCTTCACTACTTCCTCGGGATCGAAGTGATCCACACCCTCAATGACATATTGTTGTCACAGAGACAATATGTGTTGAATATGTTGTTCAAGTTGGACATGACCCTTGACTGGAATTAGAAGCTACTTCCCGACTCCAAACCGTCCTGCAATGAGTAACAATTCTAACAAATTGTCAAAAGCCTAATATATCTTACGATCATCCGACCCGACATCAACTATCCTGTCGGGGTGATAAGTCAGTTTATGCAGCATCCGACCGCCGAGCACCTTTAGTGAGCTCATAGACTACCACGATATGTGAGCGACACTAAGGATCAAGGACTGTTGTACCGACACGGTGTCGGGGTAGTGTGGTTCGTGCGGCGAAGTCACAGGGACTAAGGTTAAAGGGAGTTGACAAAACTTTTATAAGGCTTTGCGCACAAATGTTAGGAAGATTAAGGATAAGAAGAATAAGAGTTTAAAGTAATGTGTGTGAGAGAGATGAGCATAGATAAAAGATAGAGAGAATGTATGATTTAAGAAGAAAGAGTATAAGATATGAACATGATTTATATTAAGAAAACAAGTTTTTACCAACGTTGCAATGCTTTATAAGCAGATGAACCCTTTCTCTACCGACTCTTGATTTGAACCCTTGACTCGAACTTGGAAACATGAGCCTCTTCACTAACAAGCTAACTTATTTATTTCAGTAATTATGTTCTAACTTTCTCTGCTTGATTGATTCCCCAGTTTTCCCTTTTCATCCCTTAATTCCTTACCACTCTTTATAGGTTCTCTCATGCATATGATGATATGGGGGTGCATGGCATGCATGTAATGCATGTGATGCATGTGATGCATGATCGCCATTTGGCGCACATGCTTTACATGTGATGCATGATAGCCATCATGCTCATCTAAGCTCTAATGTATGAAGATACACACGTCATAAGTATAATGATAAAAACATAATTATAGAAAATAACTTATCCTAATGGTATATGCTTTATCCTTGGTGTGTGAGGTTACGGGTTCAAGTCTCTCAAATGTTATTTAATACAATATTCAAGTTTATTTTTATATCGTGAAGCAAATCCTTCACGACACCCATCCCCTCTAAACTTGCACACTAGTTGTGCAAAGTTCATCCAAAGTCTTGGAAAAACTCTTCATTCCGTTTCTTAACTGGATGTCCCCTCAAGCATTCTTTGTTTCTTTCATGGTTATGCGTCATGGTTAAGATATGGCCCCTCTTCCTTCCATCCTGACTCTTGATCTTCACGAAAACCGAATCATCCTTAATCATAGTTGTTTCCATCCTTACTACGTTGATGTATGGTTCACCATCCATTGTTTCAATACTCACTACATTGATGTATGGTTGACCAAGGATGACGGGGTAGGTTGATCGATCCTGCACAAAGAAATTTTGATTCACCGACACATCACCAATTGTTACCTTCACACTAGGACATGCTCCGAATAGATCCTTCGTAGTATCTGTGGTAGCTCTTATTTTCCACCCATGATTCTTGTCGATCGGCCACCGTCCTCGAGCATAAAATTCCGATGACATCATGTTAATCTCGGATCCATGATCGATCAAAGCAATACATGGAATTTGTTGCTCCCCAATTTTTGCAGGTGCCTCCGTTGTTGCTCTAGCCCAATGGTCCCTTGTGTAGTGACTCCTATCCCCTTCATGGACGCAAACATCATTCCGGTTTTTTACACTTGCAGCATTGATGGTGCCAACATACAAATCTTGGAGTGTTGCTGCACACCCTCCCGTAATTTCCTCCGTCACCTGTCTCTTCCTTCTAATAATATCTATGATAACTTCATGAAATTCTTTCTTTGCTATACCCAACACTTCTCTTAATGTAAATTCTACCTTACTATTTAATATTCTTGTTTCTAGTACCTTTTTTATATCCGTCGTTGTTTCTATGTCAGAGGCAAGCTTGAAAGATGGGGTTGTCTTTCCTTTTACTTTATTAGCTTCCTTCGGCTCAGTAGCACCCTTTTCCATCTCCCTTCTCTTCTGTTCTCGTGTCTCATGTCTCTTTGTCGGATCAACTTCCTCAGCTCTCTTCTGCTTCTCTTCCACTAGCACATCTTGTGCATTCACTTGGGTGAATGCTGATAGCGCGTCTACTGGATCATTCCATCCAGTGAAGTTTCGTATTTCATCTCCCGCTCTTTTTAATTCATCCACTCGAACCTTCCCTTTTCTTGCATAATCCATCACATCTTGCCAAAAGCTAGATCCACCATATGAGTCTTCTACGTGCAACCCTAACATTGTCACATATTGTATTGTTTGAGTTGTTTCTTTCTCGGCATCTTCCATTAGCTTTTTCATTCCACCTCGCCCGAAGTTGAGTTGAAGTGGTTGTCGAGTGAATCTTACCATCTTGATAATAGATTTTATCATGATTAAGAGCATCCCTATGTTCTTGACAATCTTTCTTCTAGTGGTCGACATTGTCACACCACATACACCTTCGGACCATGCCACCTCCTTGCCTTGACAAAGTTGAGCTTTGTCCCGATTCCAACTTCGTCACCTTGATCGACAAGTCTTTCATGCCTTTCATCAACTCATGCAAGAGTGACTCTTCTATTTTCTTCTCTCCCAACTCGTTCCCTGTTTCTTCATCATTTTTGTCGGGCAACTCCATAAACCATAACTTTCTTTTGCAGAAATGGGCGCACGCCCTTTTCACCTCCTCCTAGTCTTCGGTAAGTCCACTTGGACTATTCTGATCTTCTAAGTGCATTCCTAAGTCCTTCCTGTCTTTAATATTAGTAGCTTGTAGAAACAATATTACTTTATCTGGCACTATTATATTTCTATCTCTAACATTTAGTTGCTCAAATCTTTCAGAAAACTCTTTTAATACTTCCAAAACACTTAAATGTTTATTAGACTCTACCCAATCCATGAAACCTCGCCTTGTCATCCTTGACATATCGTTGAGGTTGTATTCATTTAACAATACTCTTTCGAAAGTCGCCCATGTCTGATGTTCCCTCTGGAGCTCTTGGATCCTCTCTTGTAGCCCAATCGCAGCGACTCGACTAAAGCTATTAATTTTTGCAGCTTCGTTGACACCGCGTTTAAGCATTTCTTCATCAGAAATCTTCAGAAATCTTGTTAAATTTATACCTTCGAAGATTCCTACTCGTGCGAGAATATTGTCGACGGCTTTGTCGATGCTTGCCATCATCCCTTGTTCCCGCATCACTCGTTCCATCATCGTACACATAAGCCTCATTTGCTCCTCCATTTCTCCTCGTCGTCGCCTTCACGTTGGGTTCACCAAATGTGTCGGGGTAGTTGTGGTTCGTGCGGCGAAGTCACAGGGACTAGGGTTAAAGGGAGTTGACAAAACTTTTATAAGGCTTTGCGCACAAATGTTAGGAAGATTAAGGATAAGAAGAATAAGAGTTTAAAGTAATGTGTGTGAGAGAGATGAGCATAGATAAAAGATAGAGAGAATGTATGATTTAAGAAGAAAGAGTATAAGATATGAACATGATTTATATTAAGAAAACAAGTTTTTACCAACGTTGCAATGCTTTATAAGCAGATGAACCCACCCTTTCTCTACCGACTCTTGATTTGAACCCTTGACTCGAACTTGGAAACACGAGCCTCTTCACCAACAAGCTAACTTGTTTATTTCATTAATTATGTTCTAACTTTCTCTTCTTGATTGATTCCCCAGTTTTCCCTTTTCATCCCTTAATTCCTTACCTCTCTTTATAGGTTCTCTCATGCATATGATGATATGGGGGTGCATGGCATGCATGTAATGCATGTGATGCATGATCTCCATTTGGCGCACATGCTTTACATGTGATGCATGATAGCCATCATGCTCATCTAAGCTCTAATGTATGAAGATACACACGTCATAAGTATAGTGATAAAAACATAATTATAAAAAATAATTTATCCTAATGGTATATGCTTCATCCTTGGTGTGTGAGGTTACGGGGTTAAGTCTCTCAAATGTTATTTAATACAATATTCAAGTTTGTTTTTATATCGTGAAGCAAATCCTTCACGACAACGGTATAACCGAAAAGTTTGTCGGTTATATAGATGCTGACTGGGCTGGTGATGAGTCGGATCGTCGGTCAACATCCGGCTTCATGTTTTCTCTTGGTAGCATGGCTGTTGCATGGAGTAGCAAGAAGCAGTTGACAATGGCTCTATTGAGCACTAAGGAGCTACCGTCGCGACTTGTGAAGCCATTTGGCTTCGGCGGCTGATGCAGGACCTGTGGATCATTGTACTGACTCCGATATTGATCTATTGCGGCAACATCAGTAGCATGCAACTGGCCAAGAACCTTGTGTTCCATGCTCGGACAAAGCACATAGAAGTGCATTATCACTTTGTGCGCGAGCGGGTCCTAAGCGGTGAAGTCGAACTCCGGTATGTTCAAACAGATCGGCATGTTTCCTCATCTTCACCAAGCCATTCGGATTAGACAAGTTGCAACACTTTTCAGATATGCTTAGGATACAACATCTCAACGTGCCACACTTGAAGGGGAGAACTAGAACAGGAACCAAGAGAACAGGTAAGGGCACAACCGGAGAGGAGGAGAACAAAACCGAAATAGGGGGAGACAAGGACACAAAGAAAGTCGAATTAACTGAAGAGGACGACACATTTGATAAAATCAGAACAAGTGGCAACGGCGGCAGAGTCAAGAAGGATAGAACCGACCGGAAGATGAAGGCCAAGACCCGTACATGGTCTGATGTGGTGAAGGGCTTGAAGATTGAAGATGAATTGGAGATAGACAATTCGGACAAGTGTTGGAACGAGCCGGAGGAAACCGATTGGAGGAACCAAATCAATTGAAGGCCAAACGGACGAGAAGGGAATGAAAATCGATGCTGACACGGAGGAACCGACGGGTCGAGAAGTGTCGAAGTCATAGTAGAGACGAAGCTAAGATGGGCATGATGAGCAAACAAGCCAACAACCCGACCGAGAAGGTCAAGGAGCGCGGAATTAGATGGGTCATGGAAAGTGGAACCGGTCAAGGAGCATGAGCAAGGCGGGAAGACGCCAAGAGGAGCCAGAGAAAAGGATCGACGGACACTGACACTACGATTCGACCTCAAGTTGAGCTTGAGGGGGAATGTTGAGCGGACAAGGTCAACATGATCCGGATCAGCTGAATAAGCCAAGAGCCGGATTGATGTCCGATAAGGTGAGCCGAATTCGGGAGCCGGATAGGAGAACCAGATTCATGTGCGAACCGATAGGCCGTTGGAGGCCTATGCTCCTAGTCTACTAGGTAGTTATGGTTCTAGGAGTTAGTGTTAGTAGCTCAGTACGAGCATTGAAGTACTTGTTAGTGCTTCTATTAGTCCTTCTAAGGACTTGTATAAAAAGTGCTCTAAAGCACATTTGTAAGTACATAGTGTTGTGTATTATTTTTGAAATAGAGTTTTACTGTTCTGCTATTGCTCTCTCTCTCTCTCTCTCTCTTTGTCGCTCCTGCGTACTCTGTGTGTGTTTCAAGCTTTCCATTAAACCTACATATATTTTCTGTTGCTATCCGGTAGAGCCGCTTGTGTCTATATGCTTCCGCACATAACTTGTCACAGAGTCTATAAAAGAAAATGACATATGGAAGCTGGTTCCACTATCAGCCAGCAGAAAGGCACTGCCATGCAAATGGGTTTATAGATACAAGTATGTATCCTGTTCGAACCAACCCAAATACAAAGCTCGACTCATTGCGAAGGGGTTCGAGCAAGAATATGGAGTTGACTACAATGAGATCTTCTCACCGGTAGTCAAATGATGACCCTTCGGCTCATATTAAGAGTTGTCACAATAGAAGATCTAGAGCTTGAGCAAATGGATGTCAAGACAATTTTCTTGCACAGAGATTTGGAGGAAGACATTTACATGTCTCAACTGGCTGACTTCACGGTGACGGGGGAGGAAGGTCACCTCATATGTCAACTAAACAAAAGCCTATACAACTTGAAGTAAGCGTTGTGTATGTGGTACGAGAAATTCGACTCCCACATTGGGCACCTTGGATAATAGATGATTCGACTCCGACCCATGCATGCACGTAGAGGAAATATCCAAAGAGTCCTAGATTTACCTAATCCTTTATGCGGATGGCATGCTCATTGCAAGCCACGATAGAGCTGAAATCGGGAAATTAAAGCGGCAACTTCACAAGACACTCTCGATGAAGGAACTCGGAGAAGCCCAACATATTCTAGGCATGAGGATAGAGCGAGATAGGATGAAGAAGATCCTACCGCACTCCCAATCTGAGTATATCCGAAAGGTTTTGAACAAGTTCAATATGGACAAGTCGAAACCCACACCGACTTAGCTCCCAACGTCGATATGACTATCGGACAAAGACTCTCCCTCCACAGAGGTCGAGAGAGAGCAAATGAGAGAGATCCCCTATGCATCGGCAGTAGGAAGTCTCATGTATGTGATGGTAGCTACCCAACCGACCTTGCATATGCCGTAGGCGCTACCGACTGCTACATGTTTAATCTAGGGAAGAAGCACTGGGAAGCTATCAAGCACATATTTTGATACCTTCAGGGAACAATGGATATGTAGCTAATTTTTTATTTAGGACATCGGACCGAGGTTGAAGGCTTTGCCGACTCCGATTATGTTGGAAATCCTGACAATTGGATGTCGACATTAGGTTATGTGTTCATCTTCGCCGGCTAAGCAATCTCATGGAGGTCAAAACTCCAAGAATTTACTGCTCTCTCCACAACAGAGGCCGAATACATTGTCGTGTTAGAAGCAACCAAGGAAGCTATCTGGCTGCAACGACTGTTTGCTGACTTTTCAAATTACTCTGACCTTGCATTACAACTCATAGAGCGCAATACACCTTGTGCGGAATCCGGTATATCATGCAAAGATGAAGCACATAAAGATAAAGTACCATCACATTCGGGAGCTCGTCATTGACAAGAAACTTGAAGTCTGAAAGATTGATACTGAGGTGAATATCGATGTGTTAGGAAACAGGTCCCTCCGGATGGGAAGTGAGAAGAACCGGATGTGGCGTACCCGGCAACGGAAGACCCGGTGAGAACTGGATGTGGCGTACCCGGCAACGGAAGACCCGGTGAGAACCGGATGTGGAGTACCTGGCAATGGAAGACCCGGTGAGAACCTCTCATCGGATGGAAGGGACATATATGTAAATATGTTCCAGAGAGCCCACCGGGGCTATATTTGTAAATAACCCGAAAGTCATATTAGTATAAATATGACCTAGTGCAAACGTAATATGATGATGATGATAGAGTTGTTGTTGTAACCTCTGTACAGTGCGTAAGAGAGAGAGAGAGAGAGAGCGACATACAGAGATTGTGTCTCTGTTGTAACCGCCACGAGGCGAAGATTGTGAGCAAGAGGTCATTGCCTCTGTGCTCCCTATTGTATTACTTTACATAGTGATAGTTTGGGGTCTATGGACTCCCGTGGTTTTTCCCTCTCAGGGTTTTCCACGTTAATATCCTGTGTCTTCTCTTTTTTGTTTGTTCGTGCACTTACCTCCATTCCCATTTCTTCTGTGTTCGATTGTATCAAGTGATTTACCCTTCGGTTGTTGCCGAAGATTATTCCGCGTATTTCTTGACACGATGATTGCTTGACGAAGCCACTCCCAGATAATCACTTCAAAGCACTAAGGAGATAGATGGAACTACAACAAGTTGTAGAGGATGGAATAGTCGAATCAAAGGAAGCAGGAAAAGAAGATGAGTTGCAAGGCCAAAGAGCCGAAAGGGCTTATAAGGTCAATGGGGCATATAGGGTTGAAATGGCCGAAAGCACCGAAAGAGCCAACCAAACTGAAAAGTAGACCACGCAGAAGAGTCGACAAAGTCGACTCAATCCAACTCGACCACTCTCTATTTAAAGAATCAACTCATAGCTTGTCATCTAATTGTATCATATGGTACTCAAGCTTATGGGGTAGATCACCTCTGAATTATTGTAACAATTAAGAGTGGTCCTTTTACGGGGAATTTGTTGAACTAAAAGTCCTACTCCGACCATTGTATCTTTTAGTCTGAACACTCCTTGGGAGTTAGGGCTTAGTTACCTAATGTTCCCTAATGACCAATCACAGAGGTCGACTAAACACACAAAGGTCAAACGACTTACTCAGAGTTGTTTTATCAATAAGATTGTGGTCAGAGATTGGAGTCGGTCGACTCTGATTACTACTAAAACATATATTGATACTAATTACATATTTAACTCACTTTGATTGTCTGTATAGATCACGAGTAAAAGGAAATTCAGATTAGTAGTTAATACAGATTTCTAAATAATAATTAAGAGTATAGAATAACAGCTTCACATAGAATATACTCTAACTCAAAATATTATATTAAACTTAACAATACAGATCGATCATTATACAATGTTCTTGGCCCCTTCTTATAGGTGGCCTGAGAGTCTTTTCAAGAATCTTACAACTGCCCTATTCAGCAAGAACTCTTCGGTTACAACTTAACAAACTGTAATAATAATTTTTATACTTGCCCTATTAATATATTTCAACTATTACTTTTACTTTGTTTGATTTTACACATGTTTGATACAATATATTACATTCGACTCCGACTCCGATTATGACTATACTTTGACTATGACCATACTTTGACTATGACTATACTTTGACTACGACTAACTACGACTAGCTTGTCGACCCATGTACTTTGCTAGCCGACCGATCAACACATGGCATGCCCGTGGGATAGTGCCTTGCACGATCTAACCCAAAATCAGGAGCTAGTCGTCCACGCCACCATTTAGCTCCTGCGTGTCGTCCATGTTGGTGTCTGAGACCGTCAATGCGGAAACAAGAACATCTATACTTAGAAGATCACAAAGTTAGCATGGTAGAGCAAGATCAAAGAGACAAGAGTGAGCAAAAGAGAGACAGAGAATGACACACAATATGTAACTATATTATTTGAACTCAGAGTTACAATAGGATGGAGACAACAACCTTAACACTAGGTTACAAGGCCAATTATATAGTAACCGAGCTAGGGCAACTACCCTTTGACATATTTACAGAATTGTCCTAAACCTAGTTTGTCAAAGGAACAATGTCAATACAACCATTTGAAACCCGTATTCGACACTCCCTCGTAATGGGTGTATACACTATGGAGAAACTTGTAATATGAAACAAGATGTACATGTTATACAAAGAGATGCTTGAGTAGATCGGCTTGTGGCTGAATCAATAGAAACCAAGAGAATACAAATGCCGAGTCGGCTGGTTAGAGTGCAGAAGCCGGTTTGGTTGTCAGGCAAGTGCTCGAAACTATCTTTGTTGTCCAACTCGATTGGATTGAATGCTCCTTAAGCCATCTAGTGCTGAAGTGACCGAAATCGATCAGATGTGAGACACTTGGTCATCCTGTCTGATATGTTGTCAATCCTGGAGATCTTCTCGAGGATGAATTTTCCTTAAGTTACATAGTCTTGAAAAAAGTGATACCGAACGTCGATATGCTTGGAGGTGTTGTGATGAACCTGATTCTTTGACAAAGTGACAACACCCTGATTGTCACTATAGACAATTGGAGCCAAATCGGGGTCAACTTGTCAAAATGTACACGCCAACCGACTGAGCCATAGAGCCTCTTTTGCAACATCAGACGCAGCTACGTATCTGGCCTTGGTCGTTGAAGTGGTCGTGCAATCCTAAAGTTTTGACTTCCACGAAATTGGTCCATTGCTGAATTTGAAGCAATATCCGGTTGTTGACTTTTGACTATCCACATAACCAACAAAGTCCAAGTCGGTGTAACCAACTACGCCTGGGTTCTTGTTCAGACTGGAGGATGCCAAGGTCTTGTGTGCCTACCAGGTATCTGAATACATGCTTGACTATATTCATACGATCGGCATGGGTTGTGCATGAATCTGCTGACGACTCCTACGGCATGAGCAATGTTAGGCCGTGTCGCAACCATCGCATACATCAAGGAGCCAACTACCTATTAGAGACATGAACTAATGTAAGCATAAAATAAATATAAACAATAGATCTAGATAGAAAGGAGAGAGAGAAAGAACGATGTCGATCCACCTGACCACCCCCGAGCGAAGGAATCAAGACAGACTCGAGCCTCGATCGACATCCCATACCACCGCCGTGGCGTCGAGTCGTACCTGGTGATGGCGCGCTTGCTACAAGAGTTGACCCACCACAAGACAGAGTCTCGACGTAGTCAACAAAATGATGAAATGAGGGTAGCTAGGCCTCTTATTTATAGCGATACCCAAGGCCCCTAGGCAAGTTCACACTTGGCCTAATGGGTTGTCTCAACCCCGAGGATTAAAAGTAATCCTCCCCTTCTTTACACTCTTGTTTAACCCTCACACTTATCCACGTGTATAGAATACTATGATAAATTCTCACCACGGGATATTATATGGTCATGCCCGTAACATACTCCCCCTCTTTAAAACATTGCACTCTTGCAATGGAAAGTTAGGGAAGTTAGTTCTGAGGGTATTTTCGCATTCCCATGTGGCATCTTTTATTGATTTATCCATCCATTTTATTTTAAATTCTCGGATTTCTTTAGTACGTAATTTTTTTGTTTTAACATCAAGAATTCTTTCTGGTACATGTGGTTTAGAAGATAATTCTTCAAAAGTAACCGAGTTTCAGTTGTAACTGTATTGTCGCCAAAACGTAGAAGTTCTTTTAGACGACTCACATGAAAAACTGGATGAATTTTAACACCATCGGGAAGAGCGAGACGATAGGCTGATGACCCAATGTGTTTGAGGACTGTAAAAGGTCCACAAAACCGTGGGGCTAACTTAGCGCACTTACCCTTAGATAATGTCTTAGAATTGTGAGGTACACGTAAAAATACCTTTTGTCTAGGGTTGAATACACAAGGTTGCCTATGATGATCGGCATAAAAACGCGCTCTATCTTGAGCTGTTTTTATATTATCTCGTGCAATATGCAACATATCTTGCATATCCCGAAGAAAGTTTTGCGTACTTTGCAACTCATCATGATGTATATTAACATCAATCAGGGCTCGTGGCTGAAAACCATACATCAACATAAAAGGACTATATCCCGTCGATGTATGCTTGGAGCTGTTATAAGCAAACTCCAAAATTGCGAGATAATGTTCCCATTTTGTTGGTTTTGCACCAACGTATGCTCGTAGCATGTCCTCAATAATTTGATTTACTCGTTCTGTCTGTCCATCGTATTGAGGATGATCCGTGGAGCTCATGCTCAATGTAGTTTCTAACTTCTTGAAGACTTGCGTCCAGAAGTCACTAGTAAACTTTAGATCTCGATCACTCATGATATCCATCGGTAACCCATAAAAACGAAATAACTCGTCAATGAATTGGTAAGCCAATTCAGGAGCTGTTACTGTGGTTTTAGTTGCAATAAATCTGGCCATTTTAGTTAGTCTATCAACCACAACCTAGACGGCATCATGGCCTTTTTGGGTGCGAGGAAGGGTAACAATAAAATCCCTGGAGACGGTCAATTAGATCGTCAGATCGGGGCAATGGATACGAATTCTTGTTCGTCACTTTATTCAAGTGTCGGTAATTAATACACATACGCCATGTGCCCTCTTTCTTTTTAACCACGAGAACTGGTGCACCCCATGGAGATTTACTAATAACGTATATAACCCATTCGTAAATAGTCCTTGAGTTGCTTAGATACCTCATCCTCTTCGGATCGACTTAAGCGATAAGGAGGTATACTTATTGGTGCAATGCCAGGTACAATATCTATATGATGGTCTATATTACGTTTAGTAGGTAACCCATCTGGTAGTTCATTTGAAAAAACATCATGAAAATCATTTAAGATTTCATCAAGTTGTTGTTGTTCAAAATATGTTAACTGAACTGAGACATTATTGATATTGTAAACGTGAATGTCCGGATCAAGTACACAATAAAATAGAGTAGAACAAGACAACTCGGATATTGATGGAGAGGAAACAGTCGAGAGGGATTGTTTTTTTTACACATTGAATAAAATGAGTACAATCGTTCAATACAAAAGTTATTGAATGATGAACCCAATAAATAGATACAGAAGAGTTTTTATTATAGAACCAGGGATAACCCAGTATTACATAAGTGGTACAAAGATTCATTACATGGAATACTACTTCCTCTATATAAGTATCAATAGAAATTCCTAATGAATGAATCACACCGTTGATGAATTGTACTCTTCCATCAGCCAAGTGCACCATATAGGTGTGATCACTTACGGTAGGTTGGATTCCCCATATATGAACCAAACGATCATTCACAAAATTGTGTGAGCTTCCCGAATCAAACAAAAATTGTACGGGAGATCCATTGATATACCCGTTTGCACGTAGTAAATCATTGTGACCCAATACATAGTGAGGGAAAGAACATTGACAATTACTTAAATGATGTGTATAGACCTGAAGGACATTAGGAATCTCACCTTTATGGTTTGCAGCTTTAGTTTTGCTGTCGTGCTCTTTCCGTTGGAGCTTTCAACATTGCTCTTTTGTATGACCCTTCTTTTTGCAGAATACACAAAAAGGATGTTGTCGTTTACAATCGTGATCCATGAATTCGTTGGGTGTCTTGCGTTTCCTAGCGAATTGTGACTGCTTAGTCGTGGGCGCTTCGTTGGGTTTGTTGTGGTCCTTCTTCGAAGTGTGTTGATAGCGAAGAACTATTTCAACGGCCTCTTCGAAGGATTTTGGATCCTTATCGTGCACTATCCAGTGATAGTCTGAATTGGGGATGCCATTGACAAAACAAGCTACTAACCAGTTGTCCCCTTCTAGACCCGACTTTTGGATTTGGGTTCTAGCATGGTGAACATAATCTTCTAGCGAGGAAAACTTCTTGCTAGAGAGGTTTATTAAATCTTGTGTTGCCTCGGTTCGAGAGGGAGGTTGCAGAAATTGGCCCTTGAAAACTGTGACAAAATCTGTCCAGGTATCGAGTAATTTCCCCAAAGTACGGAGCCCACGCCACCACGTGGCGGCCTTACCTCCCTAGTTCTCGGTCGACATATGCAATCTTCGTACTATTTGGCGTGGGATAGAGCTCAAAATGAGACTCCCATCGGCCCAACCACGTGTAGATTGCTTCTTCGGTTCTTTCCTTTTTTTCTCCCGTAAATGTCTTAACGACAAACGATGATTCACCCTGTCGCTCATCAGGTCTATTAGTTTCACGTTGTAAACTAATGACACGTGCCTCGAGAGCACTTTGAGATTGTCGAAGTTTGGTCATCTGTTGAGCGGTGAAACTAAGGTATTGGGTTATTTGTGAAAAATACTTCTCAATGGACATTTGTCCAGGAGGATTTCCTTGAGTTCCTTCCGCTTGAGCGGATGACATCGGGTCATTATTTTGAGCCATTCAATGATTATTTCTAGCAAAGAAATAGGATAAGGTCAGACAAATAGTCATAACATCATGTCGTGATGTAAACATATCATGGACAAACATTAATCGATATCATGATCTCACGTCAATACCCCTCTAGAGGTATGAGGTGAGGTTCAAGATCAGGTTACTATGGTAACACAAAGGTGTTTTAAAAAACCATGGGGGTGACAAATGAATGTTTTTCCCTGATCTCTATATCGATTTTTTCATGGCGGCTCCCCGAGGCTCAACCATGTATGTTCGCATCATGAATAGTTTATACACGAAAAAAATGTTAACAATAAACTATGTTTCGATGCCCACATATGTGGTTTCGGCTCTTTAAGTCCTATTACGAGGACCCCGAAGTGCACTTAGACCTCAAGTCTAAACATGTGTTATAGTCATATGTATCAACAATGTTGTATGGTCTTGGTTATATTTGAACTAGAGACCTCGAGAACAAATGCATTAAACACTTGAGCTAACCAATTAGGTTGCTCTTTTTGAATGTTTAATGTTTCATGCGTATAAGAGATATGTGAGGCATTTGCCCATATATGTTTTTTTAAAAGAAACATATATGTCAAGAGTCCTTATTTCCCCCTCGTTTACTACAAAATATGTTGGTACGTTACCTAACCTCAAGTCTCGTAATTATGATGGCATACGCCAAAGTGCAACCTAACGGTCAAGCCAAATAAGCCCTCTTTTCATAGTAGGCCCACGTGGCCCATCACATGGTTACATCATTACGGATGCCTCTCGTAAGAATGATCTCATGGTGGCATCGTATCCATTTAACGAGGGAGGGATGTTGGATATGTGTGTCATAGGAGCGACCTCACATGAAGTGGCTTAAGCCTTACGTACTCAACACCATTGTGGCTATGATTGTTTTATTACGTAATGAAATATCGAAGTGACCAACGGGGATGTCAACAAAAAATTGTTGAAAAAGGGATGGTGAAAACGCCATTCTCACAAAAATGTGAGGACGGCCACCAAAATCCTTTTCCCGACAAGGACAACATTCAATACAAATCAGTAATATCAAATATACACATATGTTTACTGTAGAAAGTAGCGTGCGGAAGCAAGTATGAAGACAGAACAGAGGAAGGAAACACAGGTTCAATGGAGAGCTTAGGCTTACACGGTATACGCAGGAGAGACAGAGAGAGAAGACAAAAAACTATATTCAACAATAATACTCAATCTGTACATAAGATGTGCTTAGTGAACACTTTTATACAAGTCCTAGAAGGACTGACCGAAGTACTGACAGTACTTCAATGCTCATCAAGAGCTCCTACACTAACTCCCAAATATATTCCTCACGGAATATCTTTCCTAACGACCTCCCGGTTTACGCACTCGGCCTAACCGATCGGTCCCAACCAATCCGGTCCTCGGCTTCTTCAGCCGATCCGGCCGATGTTGAGCTTGTCTCTCAACACTCCCCCTCAAGCTCAACTTGAGGCTCTTCGGGATCTTCACAGTGCCGGTTCCTCCTGGCTTCTCGCCTTGCTCGCGCTCCTCGACCTGTTCGACTTCGCGCGCTTCGACCCTTCCGGTCGGCTTGTCTGCTCATGCGGCCCTTATCAGCTCTTCTGTTGTTGCGGTCTTGACGCTTCTCTTGTTGCCTTTTCTTCCGCTTGGGCCTCGGTTGATTCAGCGTATCTGAATCAAACATCCGAACCGACTCGGCTATCTTCGATTGGTTTTCGCTCTCGTCCGAGTTGGCTGTCTCCAACTTGTCTTCGGTCTTCTCGCCCTCGATGCCGTCATCTTCCCCATACGTGGTTGGCTTCGACTCTCTCCTTTGGTTGCTCCCCTTCTGTCCGCTTCCGGACTTTTCCACGGGTCCGCCCTCGGCTTCTTCAGCCGATCCGAAGTCGAACTTGACAACCGAGTCAACACCCGAGTCAACCGACTCGGTGTCGCGGTCTCCGCTCCTTTCCTGCTGCCTTGCTTGGTCGTTTGGGACTGTTCTCCCCCTCAAGATTGGCACGTCGAGGTGACGCAATCTGAGCGCACCGGAGAATTGCCGCAACTTGTCCAGACCAAGAGGCTTGGTGAAAATGTCGGCAGTCTGCCGATCCGTCGGAACGTACTGAAGTTCGACTTCACCGGAAAGGACATGCTCACGGACGAAATGATAGTGCACCTCAATGTGCTTGGTCTGTGCGTGGAAAATGGGGTTTTTCGCGAGCTGGATGCGGCTGAGGTTGTCGCAGTAGATCGTCGTTGGATCTGACACCTCCACTTGCAGATCCTTAAGTAGCCGCTTCAACCATATGGCTTCGCATGTCGCGACAGCCGCTCCTCGGTACTCAGCTTCGGTGCTCGACAGTGCAACTGTCGGCTGCTTCTTACTGCTCCACGCGATCGCGGCACTCCCGAGGGAGAACGCGTATCCATACGTGGATCGGCGATCGGTGGCGTTGCTAGCCCAATCAGCATCGGTGTAGCCGACTAACTGCGCGGCTGCACCGGTCCAATATAGCAGTCCTCGGTCCTTAGTGCCACTTACGTACCGTAGTACGCGTTGCGCACACTGAAGGTGCTCCTCGGTAGGTCGCGCCATGAACTGACTGATCACCCCGATCGGATAACTGAGGTCGGGTCGGGTGATGGTCAAGTATATGAGGTTTCCGACAATTTGTCGGAACCTCGTCGGGTCGCATACCTTTCCCGTATCGGGACGAAGCTTGACGGTTCTGTCCAGAGGAGTCGAGACGGTCTTACAGTCGGCCATCCCGAATTTGAAGAGCATACTCAGCACATAGTGACGTTGGCTGATCAATATGCCTTCGGGGGTACGAATCACTTCGATCCCGAGGAAGTAATGAAGGTCCCCCAGATCCTTCATGTCGAACGATCCCGCAAGCTGGAGCTTCACGCGGTCGATTTCACCGAGGTCGGCGCCGGTGATGACCAAGTCATCAACATATAGTAAAATACTAACCGGTCCGAGTCGACCTTTCCAGATGAACAGGGAAGAGTCCGATTTTGACGTGACGAAACCCATCCGACGCAGTTGTTGCGTGATCTTCGCGTTCCAGGCACGCGGGGCTTGCTTTAGTCCGTAAAGGGACTTCTTCAGTCGGCATACTGCCGAGGAGTTCGTTCCAGAGTGAAATCCGGGGGGCTGTACCATGTACACTTGTTCCTCAAGGTCACCTTGCAGGAACGCATTCTTTACATCCATCTGATGTAAGTGCCACCCCTTGGCCGCGGCTACTGCGAGCAAAACACGGACGGTCGTCATTTTCGCGACCGGCGCAAACGTCTCATCGTAGTCGATGCCGTGTTTCTGCGCGTAGCCCTTTGCCACTAGCCGAGCCTTGTACCGGTTGACCGAGCCATCGGTGTTGTACTTGACCTTGTACATCCACTACACCCGATCGGTTTTACCCCCTTCGGTGCCTCAACCAGGTCCCAGGTCTCGTTCTCCGCCAATGCGTGCATCTCTTCCTCCATCGCGGCACGCCAATTCGCGTCTTTAGCCGCTTCTGCGTAGCTCTACGGCTCACGCACTTCCGCTACCACGGGTCATGTACGCATAATGATGCGCCATGTACTCGTTGTATCTGAACCGCAAAACAGGATTCTTCTGGCGGGTAGATCGGCGTAATCTCACATTAGCCGATGTCGAGGCCTTCTCGGTCGACGCGGTCTTCACCTTTAAAGACCCGTCACCGGTTCCCTCGGAGTCGGACTCGCGTCGGTCTGACTCGTTCCTATCCGTGCCGGAACCTGACACCTTCTTCTTCCCTTTCTCTTTGCGCGTAAGCCGTCTCCTCGGCTTCCTGCGCGGGGAATGCACAACCGAGTCTCCATTACTCGCTGGCTCTTCATTGGATTGGTCGTACCGACTCAGTCGTCCAATCGGTCCACTTAACTGGAGTGAAATCGGACTCTCTTCGGGGGTCTCGATTTCGGGCTCATTTGGAGGCATCTCTGCCTCGCTGACCTCATCGTCAGAGCTCGTATTGGAGTCGGGGTTCCGAGTCGGGGGCAGGTACCAGGATGCGGACTCGTCAAACACAACGTCGCGGCTGACACGCGCTTGTTTGGTGCGAGGGTTATAGCACTTATAACCCTTCTGCTCGTCCGAGTAACCGACCAAGATGCACTTCTCGGCCTTTGCGTCTAGCTTCCTCCTTTTCTCATTCGGTATATGCACATACGCAATGCTACCGAACACCCTCAAGTGTCGCAAGTTTGGCTTCGTTCCGAAATATAGCTCGTGCGCCGACACTTTGTCTCCAATCCGGTTCTGGATGTATACCGCGGTCCTTACCGCCTCGGCCCAATAGAACTTGGGCAAGCTCTTCTCCTCCAGCATTGCCCGTGCCGGTTCCACAACTGACCGATTCTTTCTCTCGGCCACGCAGTTCTGCTCCGGCGTGTACCTACAACTGAATTCGCGCCGAATTCCCATTTGTTGTAGATAACCGTTGAATTGACCGGAAAAGTACTCTTTCCCGCCATCCGACTGCAGGCACTTGATCTTTCGTCCCGTTTCCGTTTCCACGAACCCTTTGAGGTCCCGGAAACAGTCGAAAACTTCGCTCTTCCTCTCAATGAGGTAGATCCACGTGTGCCGCGTGTGGTCGTTGATGAAGGAGACGAAATATCGGCTCCCGCCAAGAATAACGTTTTGTGCCGGCCCCCATACATCGGAGTGTATAAGGTCGAGCTTGTTCCGGCTCCGATTTCGCTCGTTGGGGAAAGGAAGTCGGTGTTGCTTCCCGAGCTGGCAGGCTTCACAAATTTGTGCCTTTCGGCCACTAAATTTGGGCAATCCGAACACTACTTGTTTCGATTGCATATCTTGAAGCCGCTGGTAGTTGAGGTGGCCTATCCGCTTGTGCCACAAGTCGATGTCCGACTCGGTCTTTTGTCCCTTCGCGAACATTGCGGTGCCGCCGTCAGTGGAGTCGAGGATGAACATCCTCCCGTCTCTGCGCCCTTGCGGAATCACTCGGCCTTCTTCCTCAATGAAGCACCCGAGGTGTGTAAACCGAACCTCCATCCCTTGGTCGACGATCTGTCTGACCGAGACCAAGTTTTTCGTGATTGTCGGAACGTGTAGCACGTTCATGAGTTTCCCTTTCTGCCCGACATGGCTAAGGGGAACTTCTCCGACATTCACGATCGGATGCGGAGTGTCGTCTCCTGTTGCGACTACTGCAGGTTGTATCGGTTTTTCAAGGTACGAGAACCACTCCTTATGGCTTGTCATGTGGTTTGACGCACCGGAGTCTACGTACCACACCTTGTCCGATCTCGGGGTGCTCTGTTTCATTGAGTTTGCTTCGTGTCTCGTCACGAAGACAGACCCTTCTCCGGCTCTCCTGGAGTCTTTGGCATAGTGCGATCGCTGCCGATTTCCCTTGTCGGTATGTTCGGAGCCGTTTCCGGAACCGGTTCTCTCCGAGTTGGCGCGCTTCTTCCAGCACTCACTTTCCCTGTGGCCTTTCTTGCCATAGTACCAGCACTCCGCGATGGCCTTCCCTTGCCGGTTCTCATCGCTTCGACTCCCCCTGTTTCCGGAGGGTCCGGAGTTGCTGTCGGCATCACTTCGGTGCCTTCTTTCTTGATCTCGTCGGCCGCCTCCATTGCGTGCCGACTCGCCTCGTCCTCCACGTCCACGGGGCCTATCTCCCTCCGTGTACAACATTTTGCTGTCGGTATGCGTGCTTGTAGAAGCACCCGCGTGGTTCTCCTCTACCAGGAGCATCGACTGTAAGTCGAAAAAGGACGGTGTATTCTCCCGGGTACACACAGCCGTTCGGAACGCTCCGAACTTCGACGTCAAACCTCCGAGACAGATCTGGACCATCTCGCTCTCCTCGATGTTCACTTCTATGGAGGCGAGGGAGTCGCAGATATCCTTGATCTTCGAGGTATAGTCCGCCACCGACAAGTCGCGTTGTCGTAGGTTGCTCAACTCCTATCGGAGCTGAAGCTTCCTGGCTGTGGTGCTCGCGGCGAAAATCTTCTTCAGATTTTCCCACGCACCCTTCGGCGTCTTTGCATCCCGAACATAGCTCAATAGCTATTCACCCACACACGATGCGAAGCAGTATAATACCCTGCTCTCCGATTGCTCCCACGACGGGAAGTCTCTGTGTGTTGATTCGGGTGCTGCGTCATTAGCTCCTTCGACATAACTCCAGTAGCCGTGCCCGAGCAGGTACTGGTGCATCTTGTAGGACCAAGACGCGTAGTTGGTTCTGTTGAGCTTCTCTGTTGGAAGCGAGCTCGCCATGCCTCTATCCATCGTTCTTCTTGTTCTTCTTCGTCAAGCTGTGTCGGCTGCAGAGAGGTTCTCAACCCTCGCGCTCTGATACCATGTAGAAAGTAGCGTGCGGAAGCAAGTATGAAGACAGAACAAAGGAAGGAAACACAGGTTCAATGGAGAGCTTAGGCTTACACGGTATACGCAAGAGAGACAGAGAGAGAAGACAAAAAACTATATTCAACAATAATACTCAATCTGTACATAAGACGTGCTCAGTGAACACTTTTATACAAGTCCTAGAAGGACTGACCGAAGTACTGACAGTACTTCAATGCTCATCAAGAGCTCCTACACTAACTCCCAAATATATTCCTCACGGAATATCTTTCCTAACGACCTCCCGGTTTACGCACTCGGCCTAACCGATCGGTCCCAACCGATCCGGTCCTCGGCTTCTTCAGCCGATCCGGCCGATGTTGAGCTTGTCTCTCAACATTTACTTATCACATATATACGATCAAATACATATACACGTGACCACATATGCATACATTAAACAAATCGTTACATCAAATAGCCAGAATTGATGTAATAGAGATACGTAATCGAGGCATATTCCCTCTACGCACACGAAACATCCAAAAATAAGGGTTCATCGTGATACGCAATTGAGGTATTGACCTCTTACGCATACGAGACCAACCGTATATCCTTTACAACGAAATCGAGGTATTGAACTCATACGCATACCTAGCATATGTATGTGAGCGTAATACGCAATTGAGGTATTAACCTTGTTCACATATGACACTAATCACATATTCAATATATGTCAAATGAGGTATTGATCTCATACACATATGTAAACATTTTATACAACCAATTAATTACCACTACAACATCATTAAATTAATGAAAACAATTACATATAGACTATACACATGATTAGATGGGAGAAGAAAAAATGGAAGAAAAAAGAGAGAGGAAAGAGTTACCAAAGTTCCTTTGTTGATCGTTGTTTGGATCAAGGCCGACCGCACATCGATCGATCACCATCAATCAACAAGACAAAAGACAACAAAAGAAACATTAGAACATAGGCTCTGAAACCAACTATTAGAGACATGAACTAATGTAAGCATAAAATGAGGATAAACAATATATCTAGATAGAAAGGAGAGAGAGAAAGAAGGGTGTCGATCCACCCGACCACCCCCGAGTGAAGGGATCGAGAGGGACTCGAGCCTTGATTGGCGTCCCATACCACCGCCGTGGCGTCGAATCGTACCTGGTGCTGGCATGCTCGCTACAAGAGTTTGCCCACAACAAGATAGAGTCTCGACGTAGTCAACAAGATAATGAAATGATGGTAGCTAGGCCTCTTATTTATAGCGATACCCAAGACCCCCAGGCAAGTTCACACTTGGCCTAATGGGTTGTCTATATCCCGAGGATTGAAAGTAATCCTCCCCTTCTTTACACTCTCATTTAACCCTCACACTTATCCACGTATATAGAATACTACGGTAAATTCTCACCACAGGATATTATACGATCATGCCCGTAACACTACCAGTGCATACGGTACAAACTTCATATCCTCCCCCTCCAAACCGGATGTAGGGTAGTCTCGCTGAGACAGCCGAAGATTAATGGGGAGTGGGGTCGAAGCAAAATTGGCCGAGTGCATGTTGAAGTGCTCCAGGACATGTTTGATGTAGTCGGCTTGGGACAAAAACAATTGTCGCTGATTCCAAAACCCTAAACCGGTCGAAGAGTAGCATGTCATCTACGTATAATATGAGGAAAATGGGAGACCCATTTGGAGTTGTTTTGGTGAAGAGACAATGGTCCTCATTGCTCTTGGAGAAGCCGACCGATTGTATGAAATCGTCAAACTTCTTATACCATTGCCAATGTCGTGCCTTTCAGCGTTGGATCGTTGTGTGGGTTAGGTGGTAACCGCTAGGCTTTTGGACTAGGAGGAGGAAGAATTTGAGGCGAATCTAGTTATGAATAAATTATAAGAGACAGAGAAATAGAAACTTGTGAATCCCACAAGTATAATGTATTTTATTAATCAATATTTAGATAAGAATATGAATAGATTGAAAGAAAGAGATATAGAAAACTTGTGAATCCTACGAGTATAATGTATGTATTTTATACCCTAATAATTTTTCACACATAAAATTTCCACACCCCAATTACAATTTACTCCGATCCTTATATAGTGATGGGAGAGGCTTAGCAATCCATGCTTTCTCTAACTATAGACTTTATGTTTTTTCTAAACTTCAAACACCAGGTCATTCGAAATAGGTAATATGTCGCAATTTAAGAACAGTCTGTCCAAAAAGAGACAAAGTAGGTCATTTCACAAAAAGGACCATCGCATGCGTAAAGGTTTTTGGAAATTGAATCAAAATATATTTATTTATACCATGTCCAAAATTTTAGGGCTTTCAAAAAATGCCCCTAATAATCGACACATGAAATTTACAAGAGAACTTACAAAAATTTCAAAATGACGAACATGTATATTTATACATATTTGAGCATCACCATATTGATGTAACATACAATATTTACATTTCATATATGAGATACATCACTTCCCAAAGATATGCCTTCCCCTTCAGACCCCTTCGATGAACTAGAAGAGCGTTGTGAGGTCTCATCCTCATCATCACTAGCAACCAATGCATTGTCTTCATCCAATTGCAATCCAACGTCACCGTGATTATGAGACATACTCCTTGTTCATATCTGTAATGCGTCAACATGCACATATGGGACCTTCTCTTTTATTATCTTGATTGTAGTTTGTCTTAGATGGCCTGTTTTGGTCAAGGAGAAGTCATACACAAGTATGTTGACATTATCAAGTGCTAGACTAGACATGCTTGGTAGATTCTTTCTTCTTCGCTTTCTGCTTGTGCCTTCGACATCCTTAACCATCTCTAAAGAGTACTTCCCAGTAAATGCATCTTTGGAAGAGGTATGATACCAATGAACCATAATATACTTTACTTGATTGCCTTCATCATCCTTAATAATTTCAATGATTTTGGCAATCCAGAAGGGATGGCCAATTTATCACCCCCAGCTAATGTTGCAACTAACATACCAACTTGTAGCTCATGTAGATTGCCTTGCCACCTCGCCTCTGCATCATGTGATAATCTTGGTCCCACGTAAATATCTCTTTGTCATGGACGAACTAGATTATTCAATTCAAGATTATCTAGTGGTTGTAAAGGAGTCGTGCTTGCCATTGATGGGCCACCAAGCACCCATTCGAATTGATTTTGTAGTGGCCAGTACCCTGTAAAGTGGTTATCTAATATTGTATATTGATGATTAAAGAAGACATCCCACTAATCCACATCTTGATCACCGGCGTACTTTTTGGTTCGCTCAATATTTTTCTGTTTTTCCTCAAGGCACCGCATCCAATATATCTTTTTCTCTTCAATTGAACTACCAACAACCAATCTTTTATGGTCGTCATAGGGCATTTGCTCAACCCCGTAGATTATTGCATCTGGGAAATGCAATAAGAGCTTACATCCGTCTTGTGTCTCCCACTGCGAACTAGATGAGTATTAATTGGCATACAACTTGCTTTGGTTGTGACCGACCACACCTTTTTGGATGAGGAAGACGTGGTTAAAACTTATATTATTAAGCGGCACAAGAACCCTACATCCAGTCCCATCACCATCCAAACAGAAGCGCTTGAAATCATATACTTCATCTAAATGTTGCACATCTGGCTTGGGGGTATAAGCTTCAACAACCAACTTTGATAGCACAGGAAGTGTGAAAGCATCGCACCTCGCTAATTTCTTGGAGAACCTACTAAACATTTAATCTATGTGACCATGTGTATGACCAACTAGCAAGAAGTTGACCTTAATCTTTTTGAAAATACCCTTGTCTACTAACATGCTCAGGTAACCAAACACAATTGAGTTCTTGTTTTCTCTCGCCGTGTTGTCAAGTTGCACGTATAGTACTGGTGGGAGTAAACCTTGCCAACTCTGCAGAACTCTTTGCATGACTGTAACGGTAAGATTAGGGTTGTTGAGGATATTTGGATAAGTTAAGAACACTTGAGGCCTTTTTGTCTAACAATACAGAAGACATCCTACTAAGTGCATCTGCACTAGGCATTAATCTCCAATATCCTTGGGCAATCTTCGAAAGTGTGGCAAAGAAGTTTTCTTCTGATCCATCCCATCTATAATCAAGCACATGTATCTTTCTGCTGATTGAAGCGTTTTTTGACGATGGTGCATAGCTTCAAATCTTTCCAACGCTTGGCTTTCTTGATGCTCTCTCAATAAAGTCTTATATTTTGTTTAGAATGAACAATTCGTCCATAAAACACGTAACTCCAGGTCATTTGAAACAGGTAATATGTTGGTCATTTCACAAAAAGGACCATCGCATGCGTAAAGGGTTTTGGAAATTGAATCAAATTATATTGATTTATACCATGTCCAAAATTTTAGGGCTTTCAAAAAATCCCCCTAATAATCGACACGTGAAATTTACAAGAGAACATACAAAAATTACAAAATGACTAACATGTATATTTATACATATTGGTGAATTGCCATATTGATGTAATATACAATATTTACTTTTCATATATGAGATCCATCACTTCCCAGAAATACACTTTCCCCTTCAAACCCACCCGGTGAACTAGAAGAGCTTTGCAAGATCTCATCCTCATCATCACTAGCAACCAATGCATTGTCTTCATCCAATTGCAATCCAACGTCATGGTGATTATGAGACATACTCCTTGTTCGTCTCTGTGTTGCGTCAACAAGCACATCTGGGATCTTCTCTTTTATTATCTTGATTGCAATCTATCTTAGATTGCTTGTTGTTTTATGTTTTAGACATATGCCACGAAAGAAAGTAGGGATTGAACCCAAGACCTCATGGTCTCTATTGGGCAACCCTACCACTTGAGCTACATATGCATCCTCGTATTTAATTCAACTTCATATAGTGTAGATTGAACATTGGAAGTTCCTAGCTTGCATGTATTCTCATTTTCTAGCTTGCATGTATCCTCTATTTCTAGTTGGCTTACATAGCCCTACCTTCTTGAATAAATACTCATGTGCACCTTGATTCTAATCAAGGTGAACAAACTGTCACGGACAAGTATAATAGAGTAGACATATGCCATGAAAGAAGGTAGGGATTGAACCCAAAACCTCATGGTCTCTATTGGGCAACCCTACCACTTGAGCTACTTTGACAAAAATCAACCTCAATTTAAACTAATTCATGTTTCTCCATAAATTTGGTAGTCAACAATGCACGCGGTGAAACCAATGTCATAAGTCTACTAACCAAGTATATAAAAATAAAATTGAAACATATAGAAGATTATAAAGAATAGCATCCACCAAGTAAAACCCAAAATTTGTATTAATAATGTGAAATCCAAACAATACATTTCACGTTTTTAAAAGAGTCTATTACATAGCAATCAAATCGTCAATGTCATTTTCTTCATCATCCTGTATAGAAGTCTCTTCGGCTATACGTGCATTGGCTTCCCCTGTTAGCCGAGCCAACGAAATATCTTCTATAAGCTCATCATCAAGCTCAATTAGCTCCTCCGGTTCCCCGACCAACGGAGGAATAGGCTCTCGCGAAGCAGGTTGAAACCTTTCAGTATCAATGAGGTTCTTTGCACCGACCTCCTCGTCCTGGTCTGGGCACTCCCACAAAGCCTTAATCCTCATGTTTATAAATATAACCTGCTCCTCATCCTTCTTCAATGCAACTGTGTTTCTAAAGAGCTTCAGGGTTCCTGTGAAGAAAGTAACAAGAAGAATTATTTCTCAAACAAAAAAGATTCAGTATTGGTTATCTCAAGATCGTTACCCTAGTTCGAGGAATACCTGTGCCAGAAAAGAGGTTTAATATCCAGTCTCCTTCGACAGAAAACATCTCGATCAAGCGCATCATAAGTCGTTGAGGTTTTTGGTATGGGTTGACAAGTCCTCGTTCTGTCGTGGTGACATGTCACAATTTCCGTGTCACTGCTGGATATACCAATAGATTTGAACCTCCCACTTCATTAGAATGCTCCTTGATTCTTTGTTTCTTAATTTCATCGAAGTAGCCAACCGTGATGTATTCAATGGCATTAACGAACCGAAAGGTTGGCCCTCTATTTACATTGGTTTTTATCCTATAACAAATATTACATCGAGTTAAGAATAGATTGAACAATCTTAAGAAAGGCAATATAGTGAATGAGAAAGGCACCATATTGAATTCAATATCACTATTTGAAAGACTTACTTATTGAACCCATTGACCATTTCTTCAAGGCTTAAATCTTTCACCACAACCCTTGACAAAACAGACACAAGAAGCTGCTCGTCCTTAGTACCTTGCATCGCTCTCCACATAGATAGCTTCATGTCGTCAGCCACTTCTTCAATTGTCAAATCAATTTTTTTGGCTGCTTGTGACTTTAATTCTAGTTGAGGGTCTACCTTACATTTCTTCTGTTGTCTCCTTATTCTCCCACATTGAGAAGATTTGATCTTGTAGGTCCCATACCTCTCCATCTCTAAAGGCCAGTTGAAACCAAGACTCATATTTTCGAAGACCATTGGACTTAACATTATCATCTACCACAATGCCAACTTCATGCAAGCATTGACGTCGTAGGCCTGGATGTAGCTTCACACCAAACTTTTGTTTGACGTCCAAATACTCGTGGTGGAAGAACCTTATACGCTCAATCAATGACATTTTCTGCCTATAGTCATTACCATTATTGTGGTCCCATGCCAACAACTTTGCCTCTTCAGTTGTGAGACCCACGTAAAGTTTGCACTCGACATACTTGAAGAAGAAAGTCGTTGGATGTTCTCTGACAAGTTGCCGACGTGCCTCCGCCGAATGCGATCCACCAATGACAAAGTAATTATATTGATCATGCTTTCTTATATCGAAATCTTCAATGGTTTCACATTCTTCAGGATCCACCATAACAATAAAAGGCACAACGGTAGCATGTGGATTAATTTTCATTTATTTCTTGAGATTTTGAACATGCATTCGGTGTGACTCTCTAATCTCAAGTGGTCTTCGTCCTGTTTTTTCATCAATAGGGGGCCGATGGATGTGTGTTATAGGCAAATTAAACACTTTCCCCTTCCTTACCAGTTTATGTTGCATTAACTCTCTCCGTATCTTATTCTGCTCGGATGACAACACACTCGATGCAAGCTCCGCTCCTGGCGTCCCCTTAGTGTCCTCATCTTCGTTTGAGCTTGATGAGTCGGAGTCCAACATTTTAGTCATCTTCTTTTTTGCTGGCCTTGATTGTTCTTTAGATGCCCTTTTCGGGGCCTTTACTGGGGAGGGCAATGGCTCCCTTAGAGTTACGTGGCCTTGTATATAATGCTCAAGGTAACAATAAGGTTTTGTGAGCTTTCTAGATCTTTTTTAAATGCTTCTGGCCCAAAAGATTCCTTTACTAGAAGATCTTCAGAAAGGAACACTTTACGTACCCCCTTAGAGCACTCTATCATTACAAGTATGTTGGCCGAATCTGAATCTCCGTAGTCAAATCGTAGAATACGGCCATACATAAATGCAGTTTCATTTTCAAGCTGCCCCTCGCCCTTCTTCTTTGTTGTATACAACACGACTTTTTTCTTTGAGTCGACGTATTGCATACACCATTCCTTGTCCGTTAGATCATGGTCAGGAAGGTCTTCACCACCAGTAGCTGCTAATAGTTTTTTTGGCTAACCTCATTGGGTGGTTGAGATTTTGTCTCCTTGTTGAAGAGAAGCTTTTTTCCTCTCTTCATGTTCTCGAGAACTATTAGGGCCTGTGTTTCAATTGGAGAGCCCTGTATGCGGAACTTTATCTTCTTCACAGGTCGGTCTGACAAGTTCTCAAACGACCTATTTAAGAAAGGACATGCAAAAATATAAGTTAGGTGGTCACGTAGATTAAGGTTGTATATTAAAATACAAATAATTAGACGAAGACAAAAACTAGCAGGCAATTTGTGGTAAACTATAAATATCAATCATGCATTGAGTGAACATGGTAGTCCTTTATTCAGAAATCCATTCTAGTAAGGGCTATTCAACTTAGAAAATATATATTTCAATAAGTATACAAGGATATATATTATCTTGAAGGGTAGGTATGGCTTATATTGATTCCATATCCATATTCTAGAGAATTTGCATATGGTAGACTTGATTTTGGTATCGTAAAGGTAATTTGTGGGTTATTTTTTACTATTTTAAGCTATACTAGGCCATAAAACCTCTATAATTAAGGCCCCTATTTGTTACAAAATATGGCAAATCTCCATAAAAAAAGTCTGATTTTGACAGAAAGTTTAATATCTTTTCACACAATACTAAATTGTTGCCCCAAAGACACAATATTCCTCTTTTAATTGTGTGTTTTATACAGGAGCTCGATACGCCGTATCGAGTTCCTGTATTATGTACGTCTTTTACAGAAGAACTCGATACGCCGTATCGAGTTCCTGTATAAAACAGAAACATTATACAAGAACTCGATCGTATCGAGTTCCTGTATAAAAGGCACAATTAAAAGAGGAATATTGTGTCTTTGGGGCAACAATTTAGTACGGTGTATCGAGAACTTTATACAGGAACTCAATACGCCGTATCGAGTTCTTGTATAATGTTTCTGTTTTATACAGGAACTCGATACGGCGTATTGAGTTCTTCTGTAAAAGACGTACATAATACAGGAACTCGATATGGCGTATCGAGTTCCCTTTTAAAATGCAAACAGAATACAAGAACTCGATACGGTGTATCGAGTTCCTCTTTAAAAAAAAAACTTTAAATAGGAACTCGATACGCCATATCGAGTTATTGTATAAAACACAAACATTATACAGGAACTCGATACAGCGTATCGAGTTCCTATATAAAGTTTGTGTTTTTTACAGGAACTTGATATGGCGTATCGAGTTCCTGAGTGCTAAAACATATTTACAAAAATGTCTACAGTGTCAGAGGCTTACCTGGAGTCCGAGCGCTCGATTTTCTTTGAAGACATGGTTGATCTTATCGGTGTTTAGGCAGAGATCTCGCTTTCGTGCTTCGTGCTCTATGTGCTCTGTTAGCTCTATGTGCCCTTGTGCTTCGTGTGACTGAAATATGACGAGGTCTTCCTATTTATAAGGATTGAGCACAGTGGTTAAAGTAACCACAGTCACTTTAACTAGGGTTGGCAAGCTTGAGGTAGGTTAATTAGTAACCACAGTCACTTTAACCAGAGTTACTTATGATTGCATCAATGATTACAAAGTCAAAGTAACATATTGATTATTATTTTATAATCAAAATAACATACAATGACTTTGAAGGTCATGAAGGAAACAATGATAGAGGTTCATGATTGAACCAATGATTGAACCGATGATTGATTACTCAAAGCAACATTTTTATGCCTCTTAATTGCTTTGTATTAAAGATGTGGGCATGAATGAACCAACGATTGAAAATTCTTATATTTAAATTGGTGGGCATGAATGAACCAATGACTGAGAAGTTCTATATTAAATATGGGTCCCATTAATTAACCAATGATTTTAACTTATCCAACATATATATGGCTTCATAATGATTGTAATTATATTATACTTGATTTAACTTTATACAGACTAGTTTAAGTAATTATTAATATGTTGAATACAATTATATCTTTATGTGTTTAATATTAATATGGTGAATAATATCTTTATGTATTGTATTAATATAATATTAAATAATATAGACATTATATTGAGGGAGCTTCTGTTTAGAGAGGAGTATATGTTTAGAGAGGAGCTTATCAATTTTTTGCCTTAGCCTAAGCACATAACTTAAAGAGCTCTGTGTGAACCTTAAGCCATGAGTGAAGACTCACTGTTCTCAATTGAAGAATATTGTTTGTCATCAAACTCTTCGTTTTCTACTGAAGAGTATTGTTTGTCGACAAACTCATCATTTTCTATTGAAGAATATTGTCTGTCAACAGACTCACCATATTCTATCGAAGAGTATTGTCTGAGCTCATCTTCACCTACAACGAATGTGAATATTGACACGTGTGAAGAGTTCTCTATTGAAGAATACGATATTAATAAAGATATGGAGAATGAAGGTAGTGCCAATGAAACATCGAATATCATGGGCGATGGTCACAACAAAGAATTGGATAGTAACAAGGTTACACCAACTTCTATGCAGGAAGAGAAATCTGGAAGCCCTATGCATATTAGAAGAATCCCACGAAGAATTCATCTGGCTAGATTTAACTTGGTGACATCAGATAAATAGATTGGATTTGATGTCAAAAAAATATGTTGTGCCCGTGGTTGTATGTCTATGATTGGAAAATCAAAGTTGCGAGAATTAAGGTGATACTATTTTTCGATGACTGGTGATGAGCAAGACACTTACCTCGGGTCACATATGCAACTAGTGTTTGACAAATGTACGGGGATCAAAGTATCATTTAAGTATTATATCTTCCATGCGCAACAGATATGTAGAGTTGCATTCAAAATTGCGTTATGTGTTAGTAACATGCGGCTACATAGAGTACACCAACGTCTACTTAGCGGGGATCAGATGCTCAATTGTAAAGAGGTTCCAAGTATGAAAGGTGCAATTGGAAGACATGCTATTGATTGGATAAAAAGTTACTTTTAGTTAAATTGTGAAGTAATACCCACTACAGGTAGGATGCACCTCTCTAATAATTACACACGTCGGGAAGTTTATGATGTCTATCGATCTGATATGGTGGGCTCACGTAATAAGTCTGTCACATATAGCCAATTCACAAGATTATGGAGAGCTCGGTTTTCAAATGTTATCATTCCACGTAAAGTATGCATAGGGTATTGCTCCATTTGTGCAAATCTTAAAAGTTTGGCTAAAGGTGCAAAGACATCAATGGAAAAGGATATGAGTAAGAAGTTACTACAAGAGCATTGTGAGGCACAATTGTTAGAATGAAAGAAGGCGATGCATCATAGAGAGAAGTGTTTGAAGAGGCCCGAACAATACATGTGCTTAATGATAGATGGCATGGATTAGAAGAAGACGTGCTTGCCGCATATGTGGAGGCTCCCCAAAGTCATCAATGATGAGTGCCTTGTTCAAATGCATTTGGTGGGATGCTTGGCTTATAATAGGTCTGTTGGACCTCACGTCTTCATTACATACCCCAATGTTCACAATGACCCTAACCTAACAATTACAGTGATTCACCGAGTTTTGATGTCTTGGGGTCAACCTTTCCCCCCTGTTCTATACATTCAATTGGACAATACTGCTAGAGAGAACAAAAATTCAACTATGTTTGGCTATCTTAGTATGTTGGGCAACCAAGGATTGTTTAGAAAAGTGAAAGTCAATTTTCTTTTGGTTGGCCACACACATGATCATATAGATCAAATGTTTAGCACATTCTCCAGACAGTTGTCTCGGCATGATGCTTTCACATTACCTAAACTATTTGATGTCATTTGTGATGCATATACACCACGCCCAAAAGTGTTACACTTGAAGGAGGTATATGACTTTAAGAGATATATATCAGATGGGGGTGTTGGGAATGTTAAAGTGCTTGCCCAATTAAACAATATAAGCTTCAATCACATTTTTATGATAAAGAAAAATGAAATAAGTGGTTCTACGCTTTGTATGCTAAACAATATTCATCTTCTACAACATGGGAACCTGAAGGTGGTTGCCAGTTATTACTTTGTATGCCGCGTACAATTGTCCATGGAGCTAAGCAAATGCCAATTGAGAAGAAAGGACAGTTGCAAAGTGACTTGGTATCGGAACAAAAATGGTTATGGCTCCAAGCCTTAGAAGAAAAAAGAAAGCATATTGAGGCCGCCAAGAAATATGCCGCACAACAAGACACGTCATGGTGGGATGTATTTTATAGTGATCAGAAAGGAATTATAGACAATTGTGTATTTGGTGATAATTGGAATTTGGAAACACCATTCACATGGTCGCTGCAACATGATCATGTAAATAAAACTCCGGAGCAACCAACAAATGCGATTAATGACAGTTTGGTCCATCCACAACAAAGAGACATTTATGTGGGACCAAGGATGACCAAAGCAGCCGAAGCTAGATGGCAAGGCAATTTGCAAGAGCTCACGGCGGGGATGTTGATTGCAACGCCAGCTGATGAGAACTCACATGGCCACCAATTTTGGGTTGGTAAAATTCTAGAAGTGCTAATGCATGAAATAGAAAACACGATCAAGTCTATAAACGTTCATTGGTACAACACTAGAAGTGCAAATGCTTTTACAGGTAAGTATACATTGGAGATGATTGAATGCCCAACAACAAGGGGATGTAGGAAGAGGAAGCGAAACATTCATAACACCTCGACCCTTGATATCTCTGATGTGGATATCATTGTGTACGACTTCACGCTTACAAAAGCTGGACGATTAAGGAAGCCAACAATAGATATAATAAAAGAAAAATTACCAGGTCTATAAGGTGGCTCGAGTCAAAGGCAAACAAGATTTGCTACATATAATCTAGAGTCAAACCATTTGGTTTATGACGAAGATAATGCACTGATTGGTACATCCGAGGATAACGAGGAGGAAACGTCACTGTATATTAGTTATAGTAGTGATTCTCCGTAAAGGAGTGATCATGAATGTATTTTTGGCTATTAAGTGTAACTACATTCTGCTTGTAACAAATCAAGTAATATAAAAGCATGTGTTTTGAATTCTTATGGTTTCTAAAAAATCGTTTCTTATACATTGGTTGTAAAGTTTGTGATATAAATTGAGAATGTAACTTTTTGAAATTCCTCTTTTTTTAGTTACTTCTAAATCACGAAAATAGTGGATTTTTAACCTTTTTCATAGTATGTTTGAACATGTATGATACTGGTATCAATGTGTTTTGTAAAATCATTGAAAAAGCCCTAAAATCAACCAAAAATTTCCTTATCCTTCCATTTATACGCGATCCTTCCACTTGTGAACACGAACGTGTTTAATTATTTATTTCTTCATCTGTTGTCCCACTCTTTGCAATGCTTTTTAAGCTTGCACATACAGAGCAAACACCCATCCGGACCTTGCGGGGTATGACCACATTTTTAAACTTCAATCTCCATAATCGATTAAAATAACATGTCATCCTTATACGTGTGGTACACCTCATGACGAGTGAAGTTATATGACAAATGTAATCTTCCAGTGGTGGGGATAACATCACATTGCTTCGAGAAATATATCTTCATCCATCTCACGGCATGCCCCCCAATTAGACCCTTACATGCAGATTCTGTATTGTTGAAAGGTACCCACGAGCACTTACCTAATCGATGTTGAATTCTCTGGAGTCTCATGTTACCAATGCTATAAACAATCTTAAAAGCTACTTGACAACTCTTCATACTAAGTGAAAGGTAATATTCCACATGCAAAGAACTTTAAATTGTCGGGTGATCCTTAACAAGTTGCATATGTGAAATCAAGAAAGTATCTTGTTTGTCGCCATTAAGCGACAAATACTTCTGTCGCAACCCCCTCAAGTTTGTCTTTCCAAATTTTGAAAGACAAAGATTCCCACAACATGTCTTGCATATATCAAATGCAATTTGGCGATCCGAACACAAAAAATTATATGTTTTAACACTCACTTGTCGAGGAACTCTTTGAAAATTCGGAGGTTTATGAACACAATCCTCGTCAACACTACATAAACTAGGTTCCTCATGATTTGTAACTACTTTATTATTTCGTAGTCGACCTAAGATAAAAGGCTCGATCGAAAAAAGTGAATTCGAACTTTGCCCAACATCATCGTTGGACTCTACATGGCATCGTTTATTATTTATATGGTTATATTCATCGATAGAGAATAACGAGTTATCAGATAATTTAAAAGGCTCAATGGAGAATAGAGAACTTTTACTCGAGGTTGAGGACATCTCGACTAAGTCTAACTAAGCTCAATCGAGTTGAAAATAGCTCAAAATTTTCTTCTATAATAATTCAAATTTAAAAGTATTTTTTAAAAATTAAGAAACAAAATAATAATTAAAAAATTATTTAAAGGAAATGCCTCTTCTCATTGTCATTATCGCATTCAAGAAGCAAAGGAGCACAGAGCATCCCAGACCTTTCGTTTTTGCCTCCCCGGTCAACTCGAGTCGACATTGGCAACATGAACAAGGGAAAGAAAATTGCCAGGTATCTTCTTTTAACTATTTTTTAAGATTCTCTAACTTTAGATTCCCAAAAGATTCTTTTTTTTGCTCATTTTTTTCAATAGGAACTCAATGCACTACATCGAGTTCTCGTTGAAAGCAACACTCATTCAACGGTTTTAGTCGGAATCCATTCACCCATTTCGGTAGTAATTCTCCCACTAATGTTGGTATGTACCATTGTTGCTGTCAACTATCCAATAGGGCCATGTCCATCTGAATCGTAATTTCCCCGGCATGAAAAACTAATACTGGTTTGCCAATGTCGAATAAATTTTCTTTCCCTAATCGATGTCGATTGACAAATGCTTTTTTCTTCCTTTGTTTCTCCTTTAAATGCCACATTGATTGTAGTCGATTTTCCTCCAATGTGAGTAGCTACTCCTTCCAGATTCTTTCCGACTATTCTTCATCAAGTCGTTCTGCCACCTGCACTCTTAAATTCGATGGACATAACTGCTTCGAGCCCAATCGCTAACCGAAATGGAGTCGACCGAATCATGGTCTTGTACGTCATTCGATAACCCACAATGCACTATGTAACTTGTAATCCCAATCAATATGGTTTTCATTGACATCTGCAACGTCTTATTAGTCGATTATACTAATCCATTTGCTTGTGGGTAATAAGGTGTACTCTTCTTGTGCACTACGACATAATAATTCGTTAATTCGTAAATTACCTTATTGATAAAATGAAAAACTAATATTGGTTTGCCAATGTCGAATAAATTTTCTTTCCCTACATGACGTTGATCGACAAATGTTTTTGTCTTCCTTTGTTTCTGCTCTAAATGCCACATTGAATGTAGTCGATTTTCCTCCAATGTGAGAAGCTACCCTTTCCTGCTTTTTTCCAACTATTCTTCATCCAGTCGTTCTGCCACCTGCAATCTTAAACTCGGAATTTGAAATTTGATGGGCATAACTGCTTCTAACCCAAACGCTAACCGAAATATAGTCGACCGAATCATGGTTTTGTACGTCGTTCGATAACCCACAATGCACTATGTAACTAATCCCAATCAATACGGTTTTCATTGACGATTTTCTTTAAAATCATCTAAAGTGTCTTATTAGCCAATTATACTAATCCATTTGCTTGTGGGTAATAAGGTGTACTCTTCTTGTGCACTACGGCATAATAATTTGTTAATTCATAAATTACCTTATTGATCAAATGAGTACCCTGATCGCTTACGAGCTCGATTGCACAGCTGAATCTGCACCAAATGCATTCATATATGAACTTTGTAGTCGAAGCTGTTGTATTGTCGCACAACACTTTCGCTTCAACCCACTTCATATAATAATATGTTGCGACAATTACATATCGATCACCCGTTCATGCTGTTATAGGTTTGAATGGACCGACAAAGTCGATCCCCCATTTTGAAACAGTTCGAGTGGCAAAAGAAGCTGATGTGGCATTCGATCCTTTTTGTTTGGTTGCCTGACTCACTGACATAAATCACATTGTCGATAGTAGTCAACTGCATCCATTAGAGTTCTCGGCAACCATAACCCACTATTCCATATTTTCCGAGTGGTCATCCCTCCAGCATAATGGCCTCCAGCCACGCCACAATGGGCTTCTCGTAATACTGCTTCCTTCTTGAATAGTCGTATGCATCTTCTTCAAATTCCATTTTATGATATAACATATCTTCAATTAGGCTGAAGTTTCGACTACGAACAACTAGTCTCTTCCTTTCGTCTAGTGACATCCCTTCTGGAGGTAATCCGGTGCTGAGGAATGAAACCATGTCTATAATCCTTAAGTCCTCAGATTCCTCGTCCAATTTTGTCGACTTGATAGTGTTGACACTAAACAGTCGAGGATCTGGGAAATCATCCTACACCCCTTTGCCTAGCTCTCCCGACTCTCCTCGACTTAAATAGTCAGCTATTGCATGTTGTACCCTATGTCGATAAATTATGTCAAATTTGAATTCTTGCAACAGAAGTGTTCATCTTGCTAATTTGCATGTTAACGATTGTTTCGATATTACGTATAACAGTGTAGAATGATCAACATGGAAGGTGAATTTCCGACCGAGAAGGTAGTGTCAGCATTTATGGACATTATAAATCATATATAACGTTTCTCATTCGGTCGTCGAGTAATTTCTTTTGGCAGTCGATAATTTTCGACTCGCATAATAAATGGGTCGATACCAATTTGGCTCCAATAATTGCATTAAGGCACTTCCGATTGCTATATCCAAGGCATCGACAAATACATGAAAATCTTTCGTCTAGTCAGGTGGTTGAATGACCAGAACTCTCGACAACATATTCTTTAAGGAGTCATATGCATCATGTTCTGTTGTTGACCATAGGAAAGGTGTTTTATGTACTGCATCACGAAGTGGTGTAGCAACGTCTACCAAATACCTTATCATTCAACTAGGTCATCTAATTTGGCTCAAGAATCAACTTAATGCCTTAGCATTAGCCGAAGGTGGTGCGTCCATTATTGCCTTCACTTTGTCGGGGTCGACAACAATTCCGTCCCGGCTGACGATGTGCCTGAGCAATGTACTGCTCGTTACCCCAAATGCACATTTGGCTAGATTTAAACTAAGCCGAGCCTGTCGGCACTTTTCCAAACATAGTCGTAAATGCTCTAGATGGTTGGCTCTTCGATTGTAGACTGCAAAGTTGTCGAGAAATACCTGCATAAATGCAGGAAAATATTTTGAAAAGATTTCAACAATTATTCTCTGGAATGTAGCCAACGTTATTTTGAGGCCGAACATCATTACGACTGCCACAAAAACTCCCCATTCTGTGACAAAGATCATCTTCTCTTGATCATCTAGGGGCATCTGAATCTGATTGTAGACACTAAATCCATCCAGAAGACTATATATTTCATGACCTCCCATTGCCTCAAGTACTGCATCTGTGAATGGTAAGGGAAAAGCATCTGTAACCATTGCAACATTAAGTTTTCTATAGTCGACAGAAACACGAATTTTCCCATTCTTTTTGGGCACAACGACTATTGGGCTAAGCCAAATGGATTTCTTCATTGGTTGAATGAATCCGACCCTTAGCAGTTTTTCGATCTCTTCTTTTACTCTGACAACATAATTGGGATTCATTCAGTATCGTCGTTGTTGTATTGGTTTAACGTCTTTGTGCAAGTTAATCTTGTGTTGACAGAAAGCAAGATCATTCCCTTTCATATCTTCAAACGACCACGCAAATACATCCTTATACTAGCGTAGTAATGCTATGAGTTTGGTCTTCTCGTCCGACTACATCTCCCTGGCTATTAAAACAAATTTCAGCTCACTGTTGTTTTCTGCCAGATTTAATTCTTTGAGTGTTGAAGCCTGCACGTGTTGTGATACATGCATCTCTTTTTCCATGGCTTCATGTTGATGTCGTAACTCCATTAAAGTTTTATCATCGACCAGAACATCTACATCCCGCTCTTCATTATTGATGTATGGAGTGATATTTTCGACTACATCAATTTCAAATAAGGAAATGATTTTTGGGATTTTCATCTAAGTATTGATTTAATTCCTTGTCATCTAATCCTTCTATCATATTGAAGGATTCAACATATAAAGGAACCAATTCTTGTTTTGTTATCACCTTTTCCTGAGTTGGAACTCTGATTGTTGTCTTACCCTTCTGGAATGTAATAAGATTCTTTTGCCAATTTTGTTTGATATTGGCTATTCGAAGGCGTGGTCAACCTAACAGCAAAGGGTGTGCTCTTGCGCCTCTAAATGTAGGACAATTACCGATATTTGGAATGAATGTCCTCCGATGAAAATGTCCAGTTGTTGAATTAATCCCAGTGGTTGAATAACCAGAATGAACATGGGCACACTTCCCATTCTGTGATGCCAAGTCGATCGCAAGTGGTTTTATTAATGACTGTTGAGAATCAAGCTCAACTTGGTCTAGTGTGTGAACTCACCTTGAGAGTGAATAGACACTCCAACGGTCAAGAGTCACCATTATGTCACCACTTTGTATTCTAGCATTTAGAATGAGTCATAGAATCATATTCTATGACACATAACTTATGAGCTTTCACATTCCCCATGCTCCATGAGTCTTGTAGTTAATGAAGAGAGAGGGTGACTATATAAAGCACCCTCCTCCCACCTTGTATAATGTTGAGTCTTTCTCCTTTGTTAATATACTTTACCTTGCGTATTCTCTATGTCTTACTCCTTGTCTTTCTCTCACTCACTCTCTCTCTCTCTCTCATACACACACACAGTTCATATCTATTCCGCTGCATAGAATCCATCTCATGATTCTTTACATGGTATCAGAGACATTTGGTAGCTCGATCTAGCCCATCCGCGTGCACTGTGTCCTTACGCTGATGACCAAGAACCGGCTCATCGCTATCGTAGCTTCGCTACATAGTTCGCATTCGAAGAGAGAAGAAGAAGAAGAAGAATCGACATAATGAATAATCAAATGGGGAGCGCTCTCCATACCGAGAAGTTGAATTGAAACAACTTCGCATCTTGGGAGTACAAGATGCACCAATACCTTGGGAAGACCGACCTGTTGAAACGGCTCCCGGATGCGCGACATGGGAGCAAGCCGCAAGCCATGTGATGTATTGCTTTGCGACATGTTCACGATCACATGCTTGGCTACATTCGCAAAGCCAAGACACCGAAGGAGGCATGGGAAAATCTACAAAAGATTTTCGCGGCGAACACAACCGCAAGAAGATTTCAACTCCGCCAAGAGTTGAACAACATTCAACAAAGGGACATATCCATCATGACAGACACCTTGAAGATCAAGGAGCTTTGCGACTTGCTCGGCTCGATAAGCATAAGTATCAATGATGATGAGATGGTGCAAATATGCCTCGGTGGCCTCACACCACGGTTCGGCGCGATGCAAACCACCGTTGTAGCAAGGGAGAAATCTCCCTTCTTCTTCGAGCTCCAATCAATGCTATTGGTCGAAGAAAACCACGTGCGTACAAGGAGCAACGAGTCGGAAGGCCACATGCTCTACATGCACTTGAATGGAGGAAGAGGACGCAGACGAGCGAGAGGCCGATTCGGCTAAGGACAAGGCGGACGAGGTCCGACCTACGACAACAACTCCGAATTTCGGCCGCAAAACGAAAGCCAACGAGGAACCTTCACAAGAAGGGGGAGCTTCCACTCCGGCCCGAGTCGTGAAAACGCAACCAAATGCGGATATTGCGGAAAGCTCGGCCACCACGAAGAAGAGTGCCGAAAGAAGATGCGCGAATCGGCTTCCACAAGCCGACAACGCACGAATTACATGCACAATTCTGACTACAAAGAGTATAGCGGAATGTACGGGCACAACTCCGACTACGAAGATCGTGGCAGAATGTATGCACACAACTCCCACCGTGGCGGAATGTTCATGATGAAACATAGAGCAAAATCTATGTCGGCCTCTACCTCAACTAGTGCCCTCAATCCGAAGGACGTATGGTTTGTTGACTCCGGAGCCTCAAACCATATGACATCTCATAAAGAATGGTTTCTCAAAATTCGAGAGCCGGAGCGACCCGGTTATGTCAAAACCGGAGATGATACTACGCACCCGATTCGGCACATCAGCAATGTTCCGTTCGGCGAAAGAGGTAAGCAAACATACATTAAAAATGTCTTGCATGTTCCCACCATCACGAAGAATTTTTTCTCGGTCGGCCAAATGGTTGAGCAAGGGATGCAAGTACGATTCGACCAAGAAGGGTGCTTCAACGAAAAAGAGGGCCGAATCATCACGGGTGGAAGAAGAGAGGGCCAGATGTTCATTCTCGATTCACACGAGATGAAATCCTCCATGTTCACAAAAAACACGAAAGAAGACTCCGACATAGAGCTATGGCACAAGCGAATTGGCCACATCAATCTCAACAAACTCAAAGGAATGAAATCGAAAGGAGTCGTCATTGGACTCGCAACATTCAAAGAGAAGGAGATTGAAGGTGTATGAGAAGCGTGCCAATTCGGCAAGCAACACTGACACCTATTCCCGAAAGAACGGAACGTGAGCAAAGGTCTACTCGACGTAGTTCATTCCGACGTATGGGTACCGGTGTAGATGGCTACATTCGGCAGATGCCGATATTACGTGCTCTTCATCGACGACTTCTCCAGGCACACGTGGCTCTATCCGATGCGGAAAAAGAGCGAAGTGTTTGGACACTTCCAAAGGTTTAAAAATGAAGTTGAAAAAGACATTGGTCGTCATGTACGATGCCTTCGATCGGATGGCGGTAAGGAGTACTTCTCGGATGATTTCATGGTGTATCTCCGAAAGGAAGGAATTCGGCGAGAATTCACTTGCCGACACACTCCGCAACAAAATAGAGTAGCCGAGCGCAAAAATCGGCACATCCTCGAAGTAGCGCGGGCCATGATGAACGAGAAGCATATGCCCAAGTCATATTGGGCCAAAGTTACAAATATGGTCTTCTACCTAATGAACCGGTGCACAACATCCGGAAAGAAGCCGGACTTATCGCACACCCGAATATTCGGCGCGATAGCATACGTGCACATACCCTACGAAAAGCGGCAAAAACTAGATCCAAAGTCGGAGAAATGTGTCCTCGTAGGATACTCACTCGAACAAAAGGGGTACAAATGCTAGAACCCATCTACCCGAAAAGTTCAAGTCGAGACGTCGTGTTCGACGAATCCGCATCCTGGTATGCACCAGAGAAGAGTCTGACTTCGACGCCAATCAACGCGGAACCGGCCGAACAAGAGCGAGAAGGTGGAGATCGCCTCGAAGACATGTTCACAGATAGCCCGATTACCACAAGACTAAGTGGTCCACAAGTGTCCCCGAGTGATCAAAGCACATCACGGTCGAGCCCGAAGATGGACAAAGGCAAGGCGAAAATGGCGGAATACGAAGACGATCGCTTCGACGACGATGAGTCCACTCACTCACTTGATAGTGAGTTCGGCGGTTTCGATGTACCAATAGGAGCTAAGAAAGCACTCATCTTTGCAAATGAAAAGCTCCATCGCTCCACCCGTGAAAGGAATCCGGTCAGCCGATTTGGCTACAACGACTACATGGCATATCACTATGCCTTTATGATGAAGGTGGCGAAAGTACGCGAGCCGGAAACATTTTCCGAAGTAGCCAAGGATCCGCGATGGATCGAAGCCATGAACGAGGAGATGCAGGCACTACGCAAGAACGAGCCATGGGGTCTCGTTCCCACCTTACCACACAAGAAGGCGATCGGATGCAGATGGATTTACAAAGTGAAGTACAACGCTGACGGTTTCGTCAACCGCTACAAAGCGCGACTCGTAGCAAAAGGCTACACCCAAACGCACAGAGTTGACTACGAGGAGACCTTTGCCCCGGTGGCAAAGATGACGACGGTACAGACTGTAATTGCGCTTGCCGCAACAAAAGGGTGGCACCTCCATCAAATGGACATCAAGAACGCCTTTTTACAAGGCGAATTAGAAGAGGAGGTGTACATGATACAACCATCCAGCTTCAACTCGAGCACCCATCCGAAAGCTGTATGCCGACTCAAGAAGCCAGTCTACGGCCTCAAGCAAGCACCACGTGCTTAGCATTCGAAGATAACGCAATATCTTTATCAAATCGGCTTCCGTATGTCAAAATGGGACAACTCCCTCTACATACGAAGCGATTCCGAAAGTCCGATCGTCATCATCTTATATGTGGATGACCTAGTCATTGGAGGTGAGCACCTCGTCGAAATCAATAAGGTCAAATCCCTCCTTTCCGACAAGTTTGAGATGACAGACATGAAGGAGCTCCACTACTTCCCCGGCATCAAGGTAATTCGGACTCCGGCCGGAATTATGATCTCTCAATGGCACTACATCCTCAACTTGTTATACAAGTTCTGTATGGCTGAGTGCAAATCCGCAGCAACCCCGCTCAATCGCAATCTCAAACTAGATGCGAACTCCGACACCAATCGGCAACTCATCGGGAGTCTCATCTACCTCAAGATCGGCAACTCATCGGGAGTCTCATCTACCTCAGGATCACTCGACCCGATCTCAGTTATCCGATCGGTCTCCTTAGTCAATTCATGCAAACACTGCGTGATACTCATTTGGATTCCGCTAAACGAGTTCTACGATACGTGAGCGGCACAATGGATTGTGGCATCCTCTACAAGACCGCGATGCCAATATGACTCGAGGGGTACACAGACGCCGATTGGGCCGGCTAAAAAGCCGATAGAAGATCAACCTCTGGATTTGTTTTTCCCCTCAGCAGCGGAGCAATATCCTGGAGGAGCAAAAAGCAACCAACCATCGCTCTTTCGAGCACAGAGGCGGAATACAGGGGCACGACAGTGGCCACATATGAAGCCGTATGTCTCAAAAGGATACTCAAGGATCTGGGCATACCCATCAAGGATCTGATTTCCCTTTACTGCGATAACATGAGAAGTATCTATGTGGCTCAGAACCCGGTGTTCCATGTGCGGACAAAGCACATCAAAGTGCACTATCACTTCATCCGAGAGCATGTTCTAGTTGGCGATGTCGACCTACAACACATTAGCACAAATCTTCAAACGGCCAACATCTTCACTAAAGCCTTAGGATCCGACAAGCTATGGCAATTCATGAACGATCTCGGATTGACGATCCCTGATCTGCCAAGCTTGAGGGGGAGTACTGAATACACTACGCAATAACGCGTGGATTCCGCAACCGCCCAATGAACGAAGCCGCAAAGAAGACACTACGCAATAACGCGTGGATTCCACAACCACGCAACAAAGCCGCAAAGAGCCAATCTACCGCGCAAAGCCACGAAGAAAGATGCAAGCCGAAGCACAGACTTTGCAACTACGCACAACGCAAGCTGGAGCACGGATTCCGCAACTCCGCATAAATGCGAGTCGACGTGGATTTCGGATACCGTCTGAAACCAACTCGACTTGAGCTTGAGGGGGCGTGTTGAGAATCAAGCTCAACTTGGTCTAGTGTGTGAACTCACCTTGAGAGTGAATAGACACTCTAACGGTCAAGAGTCACCATTATGTCACCACTTTGTATTCTAGCATTTAGTATGAGTTATATAATCATATTCTATGACACATAACTTATGAGCTTTCACATTCCCCATGCTCCATGAGTCTTGTTACAATTAATGAAGAGAGAGGGTGACTATATAAAGCACCCTCCTCCCACCTTGTAATGTTGAGTCTTTCTCCTTTGTTAATATACTTTACCTTGTGTATTCTCTGTGTCATACTCCTTGTCTCTCTCTCATACACACACATGGTTCATATTTATTCCGCTGCACAAAATCCATCTCATGATTCTTTACAATGACATTTACTCCCGAGCCACCATCCACGATGCTATTCGATGATTGATGAGCTTTGCTCATCCATTATTGTCAATCCTTTAATTGGATTTGTGAAATTAAGCTCCACCTGTTCCGACTTTTTGTACATCAAATATGTAGTTAGTGAGGATTGAACCTACAACCTCATATCTACAAGATATCATGCCTAACCATTTAGATATGAGCATGTACTTGTATATAAAAGTTTAGTATTGTTATTCTAGCAGATACTACATTCCAGAATATTCTAGAGCCTTTAGTATATTAGATAGAAATATTCTATGGTGTATTCTAGATGGGTATATTCTAGAGATCATTTGTTGGGTATATTCTAGAGATATTTCTCAGGTATATTCTAGAGATATTCAATATTAGAACTTGTATAAATACTGGTAATGTCCCTAGTTCCTTTCAAAGGATTTAACACCAGTCATTGACACATCAATCTAGTATTCTCGTTTCGCCTCATCTTTGTCTCCTTGATCTTTATTTCTTACTTCATGCCCTCATGTCACTCACAACATCTAGAGTTCCTAGCCTCGTCACATCTAGCTCCAAGTTCATCCATCGCTTGTGGCCCGATCATCTCTGCTCCGTCCTAGTTCACGCTTGGTGTGTCCGTGACAGGTACTAACTTTAGTAACCCGGCCAATGGTAAAATTATCTGACGATCGGCAAGAACCTGCCATGTGGGATCATTCTTGGTTGTCAACTCTATCACTTTATTCTTCCTATTGGTAGTTGGTACCTTTTCGACCATTTCACTATTCTCTTGAATCATTCTCTTGCGTCTCCACTACTCATTGGCTCTTCATCCGGGCTCAACCTCTCATTTGGCCCAGTTAGCCGATATGAGATCGAACTCTCTTCTAGAGTTCCGATTTCTTGCTCAACCATGGGCTCGGCCTCATTGGCATCATCCTCAGAATTCGGAATGGAGTCCATGGGGGTCGGAGATTGAGACAAGTGTTGTGAAAGTGTTTTTAGAATTCAAGGTATTGAAGACTACAAGAATATAAGGTATGGAGCATTCACATCCGGAGGGCAAGAACACAAACAAAGGTCTTGAGGATAAGTCAAACAAAAAGCAAGACACGTGGAGAAAATTAAAAGAAGAAAAAAGCGAGCCAACCAAACACAGTCTGAAACGAACGCTCATAACTCATTCGTTTAGAAGCCAAATATAATGTGCAAATATGGGTTAGAAAGGTTGTGAAGTTAGCTATCTATAACTTTTTAAATCACTAAATTTGGACTTGGACGAGGGAGATATGACGATTTGAAGATTGTTGTGTCATAGATAAGAATAAGACTCAATGAAAAACTTTAAAAAAAGCATAAAAAAGAAAGCAAGGAAAACTTATCTAGTGGAAGAGAACTTTATATAAAGCAAGAAGAGTAAGGTGGTACAGGAGTCTCTTTCTTGTGATGATTTCTTTCCAATTCATGTACTGTTGTTTGAATTCTTATCAATAGATATTTGTAGTTGTATATTCTTTCTATCTTCCTTCTTTCATGATCAATAGATCTTTGTAGTTTTAGATTTATATATCTTCTTTATCTTTTCTTTTTATCATCACTCTTTCATTTTGGTGCTCCAGGGAGGGCCGATCCTTTCCGTATAATGGGAGGAACGGTTGTCCACTCATTGATGGTTGGATCTACCAATTCATCATTAAAGTGATGGCAAGATATGGAGTTCGCGATGCAACAAATCTATGAAGAGAACTTTTCCAATTGTGTATGGTTTCATCAATGTGCTACCTCGAGTATGAGAAGATGTTTTTAGATATATGGTCCACTTGGATTCGACTTGTTGGAGGCGTTGAAGATGTATACTTCAAGATGCAAAGATTCAAAGCAGGGCTAGATCGATATTTTCAATATGAAGTGCATATGAAGCACCCAAGGTCTTTACATGATTTGCCTCAAGTATGTCAAAGTTATGATCAACAATTGAAGAAGTTGTTATTCCGTGAAGCATATGGAGTATCGACATCATATACCATAAATCCAAGCTATAATAATTGTGGATCGGTCATGAGCCAACAACCAACATACTTGCAATGTCCGATTCAACAAGTTCCCTCATATCATTATTCTAATTTTTAGAGTTATGATGATGTTTATGAAGGTGATTCCAGAGACAAAGAAGAAGAGGTGATGAATGTGGAGTTCCCCCATATAGTTGATGAGCACAATCATGATATAAAGAATGATGATGTGAAAGACAAATCCAAGGAGATTGTTATGAGAAGTGATGCTATGGATGGTGATGCCAATGTACATCATGTTTGTTAAGAAAACGTGAAGAAGGCACTCAGGCTCTTCTTTTGTATGCGCGGCGGATCGTAGTGTGCTGGATCGTTAGCGTGCTCTAAACAGACAGAGAAAGGAAAGGGGACTTACCTCTGTAGTAGCAAAATGGTTTTCTTCTATTACATGTAGAGCTCAACTTGCTCTCGTCAGTCTTCTGGTCTCTCACTCTCTCTCAGAGTTCTCTACTCACTATTCTCTGTTTTTTCTTACTACTTACTTCCTATTCACTCTCACTTACTTTTACCTAAGTCATAAGTTATTACACATGCAGCTAATTAGCTGTCAGTCGCTAAATAGCTGTTCACTAGCTAATTAGCTGTCACTAGCTAAATAGCTGTTCAGTCGCTAATTAGCTGTCCATAGCTAAATAGCTGTTTTACCTTTTTGTTCACTAGTAGCTAAATAGCTACTATAGCTTATTTCTCATAAGCATCACATACCATGTTGAGCTTGCTTCTCAACACTCCCCCTCAAGCTCAACTTATTCTTGCTTGAGGTTCTCTTCAATCTTCTTTTCCATTTTGCTTTTTAGCCATCTCATCAATGTTTACAACTCCCATCATGTTCCGAAACTGTGTATGTTTTTCCACACTCAATCCCTTCGTAAGGATATCAGCAACCTGCTGATTTGTATTCACATACACCAGATCAACTTCACCTTCCATCACTTTTTCTCTAACGAAGTGATAATGCACCTCAATGTGCTTTGTTCTTGCATGGAACACTGGGTTCTTTGCAAGCTGAATGCTGCTCATATTGTCACACCAGATTGTGACAGCACCATCTATATATACTCCCAGATCAGCAAGCAGTCTTCTGATCCATACTTCTTCACATGTGGCTATTGCAGCCCCTCTATACTCAGCTTCTATACTGGACAATGCAACAGTAGCCTGTTTCTTGCTACTCCATGAAATTCCTGCACTTCCCAAGGTAAACATGTATCCACTTGTGGATCTCCTGTCTGTTTGGCTTCCAGCCCAATCAGCATCTGTATATCCTTCCAGATTTATGTCCAAATCAGCCCTGTAAAACAATCCATAGTTCTGAGTAGCTTTTACATACCTCAGAATTCTTCTGATGCAGTCCAAATGTGGCTTTGTTGGCTGTTGCATAAACTGGCTGACTAATCCAACAACATAGCTCAAATCAGGTCTTGTTATAGTCAAATAAATAAGGCTGCCCACCATAGACCTGTACATGTTTACATCTTCTATCTTGGCTCCCAAATCAGCCCTCAACTTGCAGTTTTTATCAAGTGGTACAGCAATAGGTTTGCATCCAAGCATACCATACTTTTTCAACATAGTTGTTGCATACTGTTTTTGCAACATACATATACCACTTTCAGATCTGATGATTTCAATACCAAGAAAATATCTCAGATCTCCCAAATCTTTCATATGAAACTGCATTTCCAGATTTTTTTTCAACTTTCTTATTTCATCCACGGAATCTCCTCCAATAATCAAATCATCTACATAAATCAGAATAATAACAATGCTATCATTTTCACTTTTTACATACAAAGAAGGATCAGCTTTTGACATTTTGAAACCAAGATTTTTCAGAGAATCTGAAAGTTCTCTGTGCCATGCTCTTGGTGCCTGTTTCAGTCCATAGAGAGCTTTTTTAAGCTTACATACATAATCAGGATGTTTCTTATCTTCAAAACCTGGTGGTTGACTCATATACACTTCTTCTTCCAAGTTACCATGTAAAAAGGCATTTTTTACATCCATGTGATGCAAAATCCATTTTCTGGCTGCTCCTACAGCAAGTAGTGTTCTCAAGGTTGCCATCTTTGCAACCGGTGCAAAAGTCTCATCATAATCAATCCCTTGCATCTGAGCATATCCTTTTGCAACCAATCTTGCTTTATGTCTACTTACATTTCCATTGGAGTCATGCTTTGTCTTGTAGACCCATTTGCAGCCTACCACATTTTTCTCTTTTGGTAACTTCACTAAATCCCACGTTTTGTTCTCAGCCAATGCATCAATCTCTTCTTGCATTGCATCCATCCATTTCTTCTCAGATTTTGCTTCTTCAAAGCTGTTTGGGTCAGGGATCTGTACCACCTTAGACATATATGCATAGTGCATAGCCATATATGTATCATACCCAAATCTTTCCACAGTCTTTTTCTCTCTATCTGATCTTCTCAGTTTCTGATTTGCATTCTTTATTGCCTTTTCCATACCAGGGATTTTCATTTCCTGTATTCCAAGGAAATCATCCAAAGACATATCTGAATCTTCATCTTCCATGTTTTTTGATAGGTCATCCGGGATTTCATACTCTGGCATTTTCTGTTTTCCTTTTTTGTCATCAGATTTTTTCTGTCCAGTTTTTCCACTCCATGAATTTGAATCAGATTTACCATCTGAGCTTTTTGATGGTCCAGAACATTCTGTTGATGTTGGACTTTGCTGTCCAACCTTGTCTCCATCTCTGTGACAGTCTTCTACATTTTCTGATTTGTCTTTGTCTTCAATCTCATTGTCTTCATCAGTCTCTGGATTTTGTTTTGGACTATACCAGCTGGCTAACTCATCAAAGATTACATCCCTACTTGTCACAATCTTCTTTGTTACAGGGTTATAGCATCTATACCCTTTTTGTTCTTCTGAATAGCCAACAAAAATACATTTTTCTGCCTTTGGATCCAACTTACTTCTTACTTCTGCAGGCACATGTACATATGCAAGGCATCCAAACACTTTCAAGTGTTGTAAGCTAGGCTTCCTGCCATAAAAACACTCTTCAGGAGTTGCCTCATGTACTCCTGATGTAATACATCTATTTAAAATGTAATTTGCTGTATTTACAGCTTCTGCCCAATAGTATAATGGCATGTTCTTCTCAGTCATCATTGCCCTTGCTATGTTCACCAAAGTTCTGTTTTTCCTCTCAGCAACTCCATTTTGCTGTGGAGTATATCGGCATGTGAACTGTCTTCTTATTCCCTGATTACACAAAAAATCAGAAAATTCATTGGAGAAATACTCTCCTCCTCCATCAGATCTCAAACATTTTATCCTTGTACCAGCCTGCTTTTCTACCATGCATTTAAACTTACGAAAGCAGTCAAATACTTCACTTTTCTCCTTCATGAAGTACACCCATGTCTTCCGTGAACAATCATCAATAAATGTAACATAAAATCTGCATCCACCAATAGATGCATTCTTTGTTGGTCCCCATACATCTGTATGTACCAAATCCAACAGATTTTTGCTTACATGTCTCTCATGAGGGAATGGCAACCTGTTTTGCTTACCATATTGACATGCTTCGCATACTTTTCCCATTTCACACTTTTTCAAGTTTGGCAGTCCAGCCACTGCATCTTTTCTCAACATATTCTTAAATGTTTGCATACTTATATGGCCAATCCTTTTATGCCACATTTCCACATCTGAGATTACACTCGTTCCATTTGCAAACATGGCTGAAATCTGTTTGGGCATTTCTACATCCAAGATAAACATTCTTCCTTGTCTCTTCCCTTTTGCAATGAGCTTCCCATTCTTTTCTATATAGCATCCACTTGGCTTAAACTTTACTTGCATACCTTGCTCTACTATCTGTCCAACAGAAATCAGATTCTTAGCAAGGTTTGGAACATGCATCACATTCAACATATACTTGGTTTTTCCTCTTTCTTCCCACAATGGGATATCTCCAACATGTTTTATTTGGTGAGTTGTGTCATCACCTGTTTGTACATAACCAGGAACCTCTGGTTCTCTTAAACTCTCAAACCAATTTGCATGTCCAGTCATATGGTTAGATGCCCCCGAGTCTACATACCACGTAAACTCTTCATTACATTTCTGTGAGCTTTCAGCCACTGCTGCTATCTCATGTTGCACTACAAAAACACCTTCCTTTTCACAATCTTCACTAGTAGAGGCATAGTTACTCTGTTGTCCTTTTCCTCTTTTCTCATCATTTTGTTTCTTGTAACATTCAGCCTGTGTATGGCCTGGTTTACCACAATACCAGCAGCCATCATCATTTACATAAGTTTGCTTACCTCTACCTCGGTTGCTCCCCCTGCCTCTGTTGTTGTTTCCTCCTCTATGAGCTTGTTGTCCTCTTCCTTGAAAGCCATTATTATTGGTTCTTCCTGAGCCAAATCTTCCATGGCCTCTTCCTCGGCCTCTTCCGGCATTATTATAGAGGGCTTGCCCCTCGTTCTCTGAGTTTCCTTTATTTGCATCATCCATCTGATTCCTTTCCTCTACCACAAGCATTGAGACCAGATCTGAAAAACTTGGGATACTATCCCTTGTGAGCATAGAAGTTTTAAAACTCTTGTATTGAGGTCCTAAGCCTCTTAAGCATATTTCCACTTTGTCATCATCTTCTGTCTTCACATTGATAGAAGCAAGTGATTCACATATACTCTTGATTTTTAGGGCATACTCATTTATTGACATCTTACCTTTTTCTAAGGTATTTAGCTCAGTCTTCAACTGTAGCTTTCTAGCTTTTGTGTTTACTGCAAACAGTTTTACCAAACTGTCCCAAGCTTCTTTTGGGAGCATAGCATCCTGTATGTGCCCAAGCATCGAATCTGAGATGCTAAGTGAGAGCCAATGCATTACTTTCCTTGCCCCTTGATTCCAATCTTTAAATGCTTTAATATGTGCAGCTGTTGCATTCTCTTCTGGGATCTCTGGAGCCTCTTCTAGGTCTCCTTCAATGTAATCCCAGTATCCTTTCCCCATCAGAAAGTTTGTCATTCTGAATTTCCACGCCGGGAAATTGTTTTTATCTAATTTCTCTGTGACCATTTGGCCTACATTCTCTGCAGCCATTTTTTTTCTTCCAAAAAACCAGGGTTTTGCTTTAGTTACTTCAACAAGTAACTTTCTGATTTCTGATCAGCAACTAGAGAAATAACTTTCTCAGATTAAGGCACCGCTATACTCTTCCTTACGAGCTACTCTGCTCTGATACCATGTTAAGAAAACGTGAAGAAGGCACTCAAGCTCTTCTTTTGTATGCGCGGCGGATCGTAGTGTGCTGGATCGTTAGCGTGCTCTAAACAGACAGAGAAAGGAAAGGGGACTTACCTCTGTAGTAGCAAAATGGTTTTCTTCCATTACATGTAGAGCTCAACTTGCTCTCGTCAGTCTTCTGGTCTCTCACTCTCTCTCAGAGTTCTCTACTCACTATTCTCTGTTTTTTCTTACTACTTACTTCCTATTCACTCTCACTTACTTTTACCTAAGTCATAAGTTATTACACATGCAGCTAATTAGCTGTCAGTCGCTAAATAGCTGTTCACTAGCTAATTAGCTGTCACTAGCTAAATAGCTGTTCAGTCGCTAATTAGCTGTCCATAGCTAAATAGCTGTTTTACCTTTTTGTTCACTAGTAGCTAAATAGCTACTATAGCTTATTTCTCATAAGCATCACATACCATGTTGAGCTTGCTTCTCAACAATGTTGAGGACATTATTGATACAACAAGCAATGTGGTGCTTGATGATGAATATGTGCAAGATGAAATGGAAGATATGACAGAAAAAGTTGTTGATGGTGAAGTACCCACAAGGGAGTTGCAAGATGAAGAAGGTAACCTGGAAGTGATAGCTGGAGATTGGCTTTTGGAGATCATTGCGTGTAAGGAAGCATTGGTAAGTGCCAAGTTGCAGTATGAAGGTGTTCGTGCCAGATTTGTGTTTTGGATTTGCATTGAGTAGCAACAAAGTTATGTGGGCATCAACTCTTCAACAACAATTTGATCAAGAGCCAAGAGAATTACTTGTAATGCATGATTGGAGTATCATGAACTTATCACCATCAAAGGATCCACCACAACTAATCAAATGTATAAAGGAGAAGGAATCATCTATCGACAATGGCAAGCAAGAAGAGGAAAGCATAACAATTGATGAATCTTCGTGGGATAGGGAAAACAAATCATTCCACATGGTGTCTAAGGAGGAAGAAGAAGTCATTGAAGAGAAAAGCATTATCACCTTGGAGAAGATGATTTCAAGCTATATCCAAGGAGAAGAGCATCTAAGGTTTAGTTCTTTTCTTTCTGAGTTTCCAAAATTACTCATAAATGTCTATTCACAGATAAAAGGAGAAGATTGCTTCAAAGACCTTATCAAATTGAAGGTACCAATTGCCCAAACTCTTCAAGAATCTAAGGTTGTGCAAAAGAAAGATCATAAAGCATTGTTACACGAGAGTTTCATTTATCATATGGAGGATTTGAAGTGTATATCACCTATTGTTGTGGTTCCAAAGAACAAAAACGTCAACTTCCAACCCTTGAATGATTCAAGCAAATGAGATCAATTTTTGCTTTCTTTTCGAGATGACATTCTAGATGAAATGATCAAATATATAAAACAAGTTAGTGTGGAGAATGTCATGTGCCAAGAAGGAATTCACGTGGAATCAAATATCAAAGTAATTCAAAAGGTGACAACTCCAACAAGTTTCAAAGCTTTGAAGGTATTTGTACAAAAGGTTCGCTCGCTCGAAAGATTTGGAGGCCATCACATAGGTTCTTCCAAAAGTGAGAGATAAATTGCGGTCCACGATCACTAATTATGTCGTTTGGAAGACCATGATGGTGAAATACTTCACGCATAATGATATCTGTTATTTCTTGACTACTGATGCTTTTTACGCAGGGTAGAAAATGTGCCATCTTGGTAAACCGATCCACTATGGTTAAAATAGCATCAAAACCTTGTGAAGGTGGTAGATATGTAATGAAATCCATAGTAATTGACTGCCATGGCTTGCTCGGAGTCGACAATGGTTGTAACAACCCATAAGGATGATGCCTAGGCATTTTAGCTCGACAACATGTCACATGTGCGAACACAATCTTCAACAAATTGTTGTAAATGAGGCCACCAAAATGATCGCTTCACTAGCTCCATGGTCTTGGCAATACCAAAGTGTCTGGCCATACGGGCATCATGACACTGCTCCAACACTCGAAGGCGTGGTGATCCATCAGGGACATAAAGTAGATTCTTGTAGAAAAGTAAGTTACCTTGCCACTTGAACTCCTTATAGCGTCGAGATGTCCCTGTCAATGTGGAGCAAAATGCATGATTTGGACCAAGGTGGGTGAGGACATCCTTAGCAAAATCATCAGAGTTAAGTTGTTGTCGAATAGTATCAAGAAGACTTGAATCCAATGGCGTGGCACAAACTGTGGTTGCTTGTAGCTTTGTTGGACCAAGGAGAACTTGCTTTTGATTGTCGAAAGCTGGATCTCTAGGGCGAAGTGCCAAATATGAGCGTCGAGATAGAACATCAGCCTGCCCTTGTTGGTTCCCTGGGCAGAAAATGATCTTGAAATCAAAACGAGTTAAAAATTGTGCCCACCGAGCTTGTTGCCTATTTAGGAGTCGAGCCGTCTGAAAATATGTAAGATTTTTGTGGTCACTATAAATGAAGATTTGATGAGGTGAACCTTCCAGGAAATGTCTCCATTGCGCAAAAGAGTCCACCACAACTAGTAACTCTTTGTCATGCACCTCGTAGTTGATCTCCGCAACATTAAACTTCCTTGAGTGAAACGCGACTAGATGTAAGTGCCCATCTTCACCTGGTTGTGATAGGATGCTCCCCAATGCAAAGTCGGATGCATCTGCCTCAATGATAAATGGCTTTTCTGGATCAACATGAGCTAAGACAGGAGCTGATGTGAATGCCTCTTTCAATTGAGTAAAGGCTTTGTCTGCTTCAGGAGTCCAAACAAATGTTCGATTTTTCTTGGTGAGTTGAGTAAGTAGCAATACAATCTTCGAATAATTCCATATGAATTTGCGGTAGAAGTTGGCAAATCCAAGGAAACACTGGACATCGCGAACGGAACTTGGAGTATGCCATTCCAATATTGTTTGAACTTTCGTTGGATCCATGAAGATACCTTTGGATGAAATGGTATAACCCAAGAACTCAACTTCTTGCAATCAAAATTACACTTCTCTAGTTTGGCATAAAGACCATACTCTCTTAAGCGTTGGAGTACCTTCCAGACATGTATATCATGCTCCGCTTGTGTTCTAGAGTAAATCAATAGTTCATCTAAATAGATGATAAGAAAGATATCTAGAAAATCTCAGAAAATGTCATTGGCCATATGTTGAAACACGGCAGGAGCATTTGTGAGCCCAAAAGGCATAACTGTATACTCGAAATGGCCATATCAAGTGCGAAATGCAGTCTTCCACTCGTCTCCCAGTTGAATATGGACAAGATTATATGCACCCCTTAGATCAATCTTGGTAAAATGCTTTGCCCCACCAATGTGCTCTAAAAGACTGGAAATTAAAGGTAGAGCATACCTATTTCTTATTGTCACTTTATTTAATCCCCGATAATCCACGACCAAACGAAGTGAGCCATCCTTTTTCTTCACGAAAAAGATAGGAGCACCAGTTGGAGACTTTGAATGTCGAATAAATCCACTTGCAAGATTCTCGTCAATGTATGCTCGAAGAACCTCAAGCTCCGTTGGTGACAGATTGTAGATCGGACCCCATGGTGGCTCTTTTCCTGGTTGTAGATCAATGGGAAAATTGTATGGCCGATGCTTTGGAAGTACACTAGCTTTGACTTTGTCGAAGACATCAGCATATTCTTGGTACTTTTTAGGAATGTAGACCTCTAACTTCCCGTGAGTGTCACTAGAAGGTGCAGCTGATATGGCAAATAAGAATAAATCTTCTTTTGCTCCTTCTTGGCATAATTGTTCTAGGGTGATGGTTGAAATTTGATGAAGAGGAACAACATGTTTGGTAGAGGGTGAATTGGTAACACTATGTTTTTCAAGGGGAGGATCCTGGGTTCGACCCTTGACTACTATGTTTCCTTTTGAAGGGCACCTAATTTCTCGTCGTCTCCAATCAATTCTTGGGTTGTGTAGCTCGAACAATGGCAAACCAAGGACTATTGGATGCTCAGGGCTACGAATTATGTTAAAGGAGACCACACATCCTAAATCACCTAAGAGTATGTTTATCGGCTCAAAATCCTCGAATATCTTTCCAAAAGCTATGGGACGTCCATCAATCACTACTACGGAAATTGGGCAAGGAAGTTTATGCAAGGCTATTTGATGTTTTCGGGCAAAATCTCTATCCATGAAACAAGAATTGGCTCCGGTATCTAAGAGAGTTGGGACATGAAGTTGACAACTTGGTGTCCTAACTTGTAATTGGCTTGAGAAAACTCTACTAACATGCTTGGAAGAGATGGAACCCACACTAGGTTATACAGATCTAGGACTGTCCAACCAAACGACTCCGATTTTGGCCGGACTTATTCGTTTGACTCCTCTTCTAATTGGCTTAGGACCTCAAACTTATTGGATAGAGTTGGATTACTAGAAACACTAGTTGGCAAAGTTTCAACAATACTAGACTCATTTCTATTATCAATAATGCTAGACTCATTTCTATTATCATAGTTAATGTGATGTACCTGGCGTCTCGGTCTGTGTGGACAATGAATGGCAATATGTCTTGGACCTCCACAATATAAGCATAGTCGATTTGCTCGACGACGTTGTTTCTCTTCATCTGATAAAGGTCCTCGTCGTCGGGTCATATCAATCTCCATCAGTGTCAGGCTATCCATTGGTGGTGGGCTACGTGCTTGCCGTGGAGTTGGGACGGGGCTATATTGTTGCCTTGGAGATTGTACTGTCACTGATGCATAAGTTGGTGTAAATCTTGATCTTGTTTGTTGTTGTTGTTGCTCGAACCGACACTCAAAAACCCAATTATCACACCGTATTGCTTGACTAATAGCTTTTGTAAGGGATTTTGGATCCTCAGGGAAGATAAGAAGTAAATCTTTTACATCTCCACGGAGGCCCGAATGAAACTGCTCCATTACAGCTTGTTCATCCCAAGGAATATCACTTGCAATGAGACGAAAATTGGTTGCATACATTGATGTTGGTTGATCCCCTTCTCGCAGTGTGAGAATCTTGTTGATTGTCGTTCTTACACTATCTGTGTCTCCGAAGCAAGCCTTAAACTCTTTGATAAATTCTTCAAAGTCGTTGAGTAGGGGCGAATTTGCTTCTAGCAATGGAGCAAACCATGACAATGTCGTGCCAGTCAATAAAGTGCCCACTAACCCGACTCGAGATGAATCCATCGGATAACGCGTGGGATGCATCTGAATTACCAACTGTAAAGAATCAATGGTGATTCTTGTGTAGTGGAATAGATGTGTGTTATGTGCGTATATGTGTGCTCAGGCATTTGTGTCATTCACCACATCTTGAAGGACACTGACATCTACGCATTGTTTGATGGTGGCCATTGCCTTCCTGTTGAGGAGTTTCCATTCAAACTCTAATACCCCCGTGTGTATTATTCTCTATCGATGGGCTCATACCTATCTTTCACGATGAGAAGATCCTCCATTTTGATCTAGATGTTTTAAAAACCATTGGGGTGACAAATGAATGTCTTTCCCTGATTTCTATATCGATTTTTTCCATGGCGGCTCCTCGAGGCTCAACCATGTATGTTCGCGTCATGAACAGTTTATACACGAAAAAAATGTTAACAATAAACTATGTTTCGGTGCCCATGTATGTGGTTTCGGCTCTTTAAGTCCTATTACGAGGGCCTGAAGTGCACTTAGACCTAAATTCTAAACACGTATTATAGTCATATGTATCAACAATTTTGTATGGTCTTGGTCATATTTGAACTTGAGACCTCGAGAACAAATGCATTAAACACTTGAGCTAACCAAATAGGTTGCTCGTGTTGAATGTTTAATGTTTTATGCATATAAGAGATATGCGAGGCATTTGCTTAGATATGTTTTTTTAAAAGAAACATATATGTCAAGAGTCCTTATTGTTGAGAAATAGCGCGGAATATAGCTCGGCCACAGCCGAGTAGTGAATCACTTCTATGAGAATCAAACACAGAAATGGGAAGCGGAAAGAGTACATAGGATGTTTACGTGGAAAACCCTGAATGGGAAAAACCACGGGAGTCCACAGACTCCAACTATCACTATAGGAGAAAGGAGGGTACAATAAGAGACTCGGAGGCAACGACCTCGAGCTCTATTTCTTCGCCAACCAACCGTTACAACAAAGCATTTCTCTGTATCTCACTCTCTCTCTATACTACAATATGACAATAACAACACACACACAATGATTGCCCTAAGTCATATTTATACTTATATGAACTTAGGGCTATTTACAAATATAGCCTCAATAGGATTACTCAAAACATATTTATAGATATGTCTTCTCTTCCGGTTCTCACCAGGTTTCCTCCGGTCTCCGGATCCTCTTTATTCATCACCGGATCCCATTCGGAGAGACCAATTTCCCAACACTTATTTCCCCCTCATTTACCACAAACTATGTTAGTACGTTACCTAACCTCAAGTCTCATAATTACGATGGCATACGCCAAAGTGCAACCTAATGGTCAAGCCAAATGAGCCCTCTTTTCATAGTAGGCCCACGTGGCCCATCACATGGTTACGTCATTACGAATGCCTTTCGTAGAAATGATCTCATGGTGGTATCGTATCCATGTAATGAGGGAGGGATGTTGGATATGTGTGTCCTAGGAGCGACCTCACATGAAGTGGGTCAAGCCCTACATTCTCACCATCTTGTGGCTATGATCGTTTCGTTACATAACGAAATCGAAGTGACCAACGAGGATGTCAACAAAAAAGATTGTTGAAAAAAGGGTGATGACTACACCATTCTCACAAAAATGTGAGGACGGACACCAAGATCCTTTCCCCGAAAAGGACAACATTTGATATGGAAATTACGTTATAACTAACATACACATAATATATATTTATCACACATATACGATGAAATACGTATACACATGACCACATATGCGTATATTAAGAAAAATCGCAACATCAAATAGCCAAAATATGATGAAATCGAGACGCGTGATCGAGGCATATAGCCTCTACGCACACGAAACATCCAAAAATAAGGGTTAATCATAATACGCAATTGAGGTATTGACCTCTTACACATACTACACCAAACACATATGATTTACTTAGAAATCGAGGTATTGACCTCATACGCAAGCGTAACATATGTATGTGAACGTAATACACAATTGAGGTATTAACCTCGTACGCATACGACACTAATCACATATTAAATATATGTCAAATGAGGTATTGACCTCATACACATATGTAAACGTTTTATACAACCAATTAATTGCCACTACAACATCATTGAATCAATGAAAAAAATTACATATTAACCATATACATGACTACAAAAAATGGAAAAGAAAACATGAAAGAGTTACCGAAGTTCCTTTGTTGATCACTATCTGGATCAAGGTCGACTGCACGTCAATCGATCATCATCCATCAAGAACACAAAAACAAACAAAGGAAACATTAGAAACATAAGCTCTGATACCAACAGTTAGAGTTATGGTCTAATGTAAGCATATGATAAGGATAAAAGATAGATAGATATAAAGGAGAGAGAGAAAGAAGGGTGCTGATCCACCTGACTACCCCCGAGCGAAGGGATCGAGACGGACTCGAGCCTCGATTGGCGTCCCATACCACCGTCGTGGCGTTGGGTCGTACCTGGTGTTGGCGTATTCGCTACAAGAGTTGACCCACCACAATGTCAGAGTCTCGACGTAGTCAAAAGATATGATCCAATGAGTGTAGCTAGGCCTCATATTTATAGCGATACCCAAGGCCCCTAGGCAGGTTCACACTTGGCCTAATGGGTTGTCTCAATCTCGAGGATTAAAAGTAATCCTCCCCTTCTTTAGACGCTCGTTTAACCCTCACACTTATCCATGTGTATAGAATACTATGGTAAATTCGAAGCCTTGTCATAATCGGATTTTCTTCGAACATGTGTTCGAAGTGATCTCCATCTTCTACCTCTTGTTTGGCGGATTCTGGGTCGAGCGAAGTCGGAGTCAGAGTTGTCTCTGGTGCATACCAGGATGCGGACTCGTCGAAGACTACGTCTCGACTTACCCGAACCGCTCGGGTAGAAGGGTTGTAGCACTTGTATGCCTTCTTCTCGGACGAGTATCCTAAGAGGATACATTTCTCCGACTTCGCTTTGGGTTTCTGTCAGTTTTCGTTCGGGATGCGTACATTCGCAATCCTTCCGAACACTTTGAGGTGCGACAGGATCGACTTCTTTCCGACGAGGAGCTCATATGGAGTTAGCTCATGCACTCCATTAGTGGTGCACCGGTTCATGAGATAGATGGCCGTGGATGCCACATCGGCCCAATAAAAGTTTAGCATGTGCTTCTCATGTATCATGGCCCATACTACCTCGTGTATTTGCCGATTCTTCCTTTCGGCAACTCCATTTTGTTGGGGTGTGTGTCAGCATAAGAATTCTCTCTGAATGCCTTCACTTTGGAGGTAGGAGGTGAATTCATCGGAGAAGTACTCCTTGCCTCCATTTGATTGTAGGCATCAAATGTGCCGACCGGTTTCTTTTTCGACTTGGCCCTTGAACTTTTGGAAGTGGGAGAATACTTTGCTTTTCTTCTTCATCGGGAAGATCCACGCGTAGCGCGAGTAGTCGTCGATGAAGGTGATGTGGAATCGGCATCCACTGATCATCGGCGTTTGAGCCAGTCCCCATACATCCGAATGTATGACGTCAAGGAATCCTTTGCTCGCGTAGTTCTCCATTGGGAATGGGAATTGATGTTGTTTGCCGATTTGGCATGCTTTGCATACAAGGTCGACTCATTTCGACTCAAATGCGGGAAGTTCGATGAAGACTCCCTTTGATTGCATTGCTCGAAGCCGTTGGAGGTTTATGTGGCCGATTCTTTTGTGCCACAACTCGATGCTTGTCTCGGTTTTGAGACCTTTGGCGTACATTGCCAATTTTACCTCGTTCGAATCGAGGATGAACATTCGATCGTCTCTCCGTCCCTTGGGTATGAGTCGGCCATCTTTCTCGATGAAACAACCTTCGTTGTTGAAGCGGACTTGCATGCCTTGCTCCACGATTTGGCCGACGGAAACCAAATTCTTCGATATTGTGGGCACGTGCAAGACATTCTTGATGCAAGTTTGCTCGTCTTCTTTCCCGAATGGGATATTGCCAATGTGCCGAATGGGATGTGTGGTGTTGTCTCCCGTCTCTATGAAACCGGGTCGGTCCGGTGTTCGTAAGTCACGAAACCACTCTTGGTGTGACGTCATATGATGTGAGGCGCCGGAATCGACAAACCACACGTCTTCTGAATTGGAGGTGCTTGTGGAGTCGGAGGCTGACATAGAGTTCACTCTATGCCTCATTACGAATAGTCTTCCGTAATCATCGTATTCGAAGTTGGTGGCGTAATTCATGAGTTGTTGACTTGTCGAAGCCGACTCGCTTCTTCTTTTTCGGCACTCCTCCTCGCGGTGGCCGATTTTTCTGCAATAGTTGCAAGTTGTGGGCCTCATTTGCCAACCTTGTTTGGCATGGAAGCTCCCCCTTCTTCCGAAGGTTCTTTGATGGCTTCCGTGAAGGTTTGAGTTCCCTTCGTGTGATGGGCCGAATTGACCTCTTCTACTGCTGTGACCTCGTCCTCGGCCACCGTTCGAACTTGAAAAGAACATTTGTCCTTCCGACGTCTTCGTCTTGGTTCGGACGCGGTTCTCTTCGACCAATAACATTGATTGGAGGTAGAAGAATGAAGGAGGGTTTTCAAATCGTTGTACGAGGTTGCCCAAGCATACTTGAACCATCTCGTCTTCATCGACATTTATGTTGATGGAGCCAAGCGAGTCACAAATGCTCTTGATTTTGGCGGTGTAGTCTGACACAGACATATCTTTTTGCCGAATGTTGTTCAACTCTTATCGGAGTTAAAGTTTTCGGGCGGTCGTGTTGGCAGCAAACATTTTCTTTAAGTTCGCCCACACTTCTTTAGGCGTCTTGCCATCTCAAATGTGGCTAAGTATGTAGTCTTGGACACATGTTGCCAAGAAATACATGACTCGACTCATTGCTTGCTATCATGTTGAGTAGTCGACGTTCTTTGGGTCGGGTCGATTTTCTTGTGCGCCGTTGATGTAGCTCCAATACCCTTGGCTGATGAGGTATTGGATCATCTTGTACTCCCAAGATGAATAATTGCTCCGGTCTAGCTTTTCGTGATAGAAAAAAAACGATTTCCTAAGCTATGCTCGGCCACAACCGAGATGTCGGATCAAGCACAGAAAACAGGGATGTGGTGAGATGTATCTACACACAAAACAGTAAAGAAGAGAGTGCACTAGATGTTAACGTGGAAAACCCAAATCTGGGAAAAAACCACAGCAGCCCTCAGACTGCAAAATATCACTATATCAAGATTACAACAATGGGGCACAGAGGCAACGACCTCTTGCTCCCTTGCTTCGCCACCAAGCGGTTACAACAGAGGCACAATCTCTGTATATCCCTCTCTCTCTCTCTTTTTTATGCACTGTACAGAAGTTACACCAATAACTCTATCATCATACCTATTAAGTTTGCCCTAGGTCATATTTATACTAATATGACTTTCGGGCTATTTACAAATATAGCCCCAGTGGGATCTTTGGAACATATTTACATATATGTCTCTTCATCCGGTGAGAGGTTCTCACCGGGCCTGCAAAATCCGGTTCTCATTGGGTCCTCCTTGCCGGGTACTCCACATCCGGTTCTCACCGGGTCTTCCGTTGCCGGGTACTCCACATCCGGTTCTCACCGGGTCTTCCGCTGCCGGGTACTCCACATCCGGTTCCAGCCTCGGCCGAGTTGCTCATCAACACTATTCTTCTCACTTCCCATTCGGAGGGACCTGTTTCCTAACATTTCGTTAGGGAGCGAGCTACCCATTTGTGTGTTCATTTTGATGTAGTGTCTTCCTTTTTTTATTTCCTTCCCTTGATCATGTACTCATGCTACATAGCGGCATTACGGTAGCGGATAGCCTGAATTTGTCGTCGGCGTTTCGAACACACAATTACGAAGAGTCGAGTGGGCTTAGTGGATTTTCTAAACCACGCGCTCTGATACCATGTTAAGAATTAGGTAATTAACTACAGGTTAATTAGTACCTAATTATGTGATTAAGCTAAGCAAAAGATTAAGTGATATGTGTGTGAGAGAAAGAGAGAGAGGAAGTTAACACTATGAACAACACAAGATGGGGGATGATTAACTCTATATTAAATTAGCATTATCATCATCAAATACAAAAATACCCACAATGAGGTATATATACAACTCATATGCAATGGTGCACATCTGTTATAGTGATTCTCTGTTACTCATGGTTTTTCCCTGTTTATGGTTTCCACGGAAAATCTTGTGTACTATGTGTATTCTCTATATATTCATGTTTCTTCCACGTCGTACAAAATTTCCGTCTATTGTTTCTCATAGATCTACGATTCGAATCTCAACAAAATGGCCTCATTTACAGAGGAATCTAGTGATGCATCATGATGCATGGTGCATTGCATCTTCCAAACCATTTTTCCATATCTTGCATCTAACCAGAACACAAATTTTGCTTTTATGTGTCTTTTGGATCTTTTTTCTTGCTTTGAATGCAATTTTAGGATGTCGATGTGAGGGGATGTTTTGAACTTTAAGCATGCATAGGGACCATATTCTTGTAATCGTCACAGAACTTGGAGAACATGCTCCTCTTGCGCCTTGAAAAATATCAAGATTTTATCCAAATAAATGATGGCGAATATATCCAAGAAGTTCCGGAAAATATCATTGGTCATATGTTGAAAAACCACCTGAGCATTTGTGAGATAAAAAGGCATAATTGTATGCTCAAAATGCCCGTATCGAGTGCGAAATGCGGCTTTCATTTCATCAACCAAACGAATTCGAACTAGATTATAAGCACCTCGAAGATCATTCTTTGTAAAGTATTTGACTTCACTCAAGCACTCTCTAACATGCACATAACATTTGCTTCGTAGAATTGAATATTATAATTCAAGCCATCATATTATAAAATTCAATTCTACAGTGTTGGATATTTATGATCACCTTAGAGGAAAGTACCTTGATGTAAAATTCTTTCAAAAAATCTTGGGCAAGAGCCGAATCTATTATAGATGCTATTAAACACTGCATCCTCGAAGGGAGCCTTCCACATTGATAATGATCTACTCAACCATACTGGAAAGGTTTGTGCTCCAAATTTGTCTGAGGTAAAAAACATTAGTTCATTTTGCATTCTCTCTAAGGCACCGTGGAATACATCATACACTTGTTATAATCTATACTCATTTCTTTTTCACCTAGTATTAATGATTAATCTAACTAAATCATTGTCAAGTTATCAAGTTACAAATATGAGTGAGAGATGTTTCCAATTACTAATGAATTTTTGGTTAAATTTTCTAATATGGGGCATTAAAAACAACCTTGAGCATGGGATCCATCGACCAACCTTAGTATAATGGAGTTTTCTCCACATATACATTGATTGGATACATTCTTTTGGTATTGGTGTACTATTTTAGTCAGTCTTGATCACGATTAACAGTCATCTTCATGAGTTATACATTGTATAAACTATCTAAGGGATATGAAAATATAGGTTGCATATTGCATGAGACAAGTTACTACCGCTCGATAGAGGGCATGATTTTATGCCAACAAGAATTGACAACTTCATATTTAACCCTAGACAAATGGTATTTCTATGTGTAATTTTAAACTCTTAAGACTTTGTCTACGAGTAAGTGTGCTAAATTAGCCCAAAAAGTTTGTAGATCTTTCACAATTCTCAAATATATTGGTTTATTTGCCAAATTGATCAATCCTTGAGTTGGCAAAGTACATCAAAACACACTTCCCTCAAATAATCATTGCAAGATTGCAATCTTTTTAAGTGGGGGAACATGTTATGTGCATAACCATAATTGATCATGAGATACGTTTTGTGAAGTTTTTCCTAATCTTATGATGAGTACATGTGGGTTAATTGTGAAAGGAACAAGCATATGAATTGTAATATTCAATTCTTTGATGTTGGATAACTACTAATTGTGTTATCACTTGACCATTTCTCATAAAGTAGTCAAGTATGAGCACACTAGGGCCTAGGGTTTCTGCCTATATCAGGGAGGCTTGGGTTATGTTGAGATTATGACATTATGGTATGACACTTGTTAGCTAAGCACGTGCCATGATGTTGGCAAAGAAAGGGATAACAACACTGTATGATGCCTTACTTTTGAATTACTTTATATTGGTTATCATTTCTAAATAAAGGGTGGTTTCAAAATAAGAATGTGAAAATGAAGGGCACGCTTCATACTTACACATATAATGAAGGGCATTTGAAGCTGAAATCCATCATAAAAATGTGGATATATCAAGGGCAAGTGTGGCTATCAAAGTACAACCCTTATCTACATTAGTTTTTACCTTTTACACCAAATCCTTGGAGTTTTTTGATTACTTCATGCTGGAGAATGTGACTAATTCACTTTGGTTAAAAATGAACTTTCCAATAGATAAAAGTTATTCTTGTAGTTCCTAAAACTATTAGTGAATAGTGGAGATGAACCATGTCAATATTATATCTCTAATCAGTCCATGCAGCATTTTTACTCACATCAGCAAGGTTATAAAATCTGAATTTCATTGAAACTCCTTTGATGACAAGTTCTCCTTAATTTCCCAAACTTGATTAATAATATACACAGCAAGCACTAGCAAGAAGATTGACTGAAATCTTTTTAAACTCTTTAAAATGAGAGTTAGGGAAACTTAGTAGTGTGCAACATATATTCCACAGATTTTGTATTGAGGCTTTTCTCCAATTGCAAGAGCATGGATGTTGCAAATTGCAAGTGTCCAGTAAGTTGTGGAGAACGTGCTGAGTAACATATGGATGACTGTCATTCTTCTTCTAGCTGGATTTGTAGACTTCTAAGAGTAGTTCTTTTTGTTAGGAATTTAAATTTTGCCCTACCCAATGTCAATTATACTGGAATTCACGAGACTACCAAGAAGTCTAAATGCTTGTGTATACATATGTAAGGTCTTCATGAAGTCTTAATGATATAGATACATCAAACATGAATTGTCGATGTTTTTCCAACTCAACGACATGTCCTTAGAGGAATTGAGCATTGTAGAATGAAAGTAGTCCCCATTATTACATGTATATGAAAATAAATTGTGTACTGCACAAGCATAATACATTTCCATGCATTAAATATTTGGTACATTAAGTATATGCTTAATTTCAATATTCCATACAAGAATAACAAGCCAAAAAACCTCATTACAGATAATCAACCACCAAATTTGAGATAAAACCCACCACAAACCTATGAAGAGCCAGATTATATGCTCAATTGGAGCACAAATGTACTTATATACAGAGATGTTCCACAAAGAAACAACACCATTTTGCATTTGTCTAATTATCAGTTATTTTCCAAATAAATGATAAAAGAATAAACTTTTGCTCCAAAATGCACTGGAAGCTGTACCCCTTATCTGCTTGGTTACTAGCCTCCCAAGTGCATGAAATGCTTTGCATGTTCTAGGTTTTAAATGATTTTACAAATAATCAATCATTTAGAGGAAACAATTCAAGTCATTGGCTGGTTCACATGTCAACATATAGCATGTCGAGCATAAGTTTTCTGGACTTGATTAAATTTTTGATACGAAAATTATCTTGGATGTGGGATGGTTCTATAAAATTAGGATGGCATGCACCACTAAACAATGTGGAAATATACACTCTAGGCAAAACCTATGGAATTTAAAACCAAATGAGGATTGACAAAACTAAAACCAACATATGTCTTCCCTCCAAAAACAGGAGTGATGTATGCATTTGAATCCACCCTAGAAGCAACTGCCATATATGCTTTTGAATCTTTCCACTCTACATCCACAGGAAAGGTTTTAATGATGTATTCCTTCAACTAAACACATGCCTTTGAATCTCTCCACTCTAGAAACAAGAGTGCGGCCCTGTAATGGGTATATGCACCTGCAATGACCAAGATATGGAACAAGTTATGACTATGGCCTCCAAGGTCAAATAATCCTGGTTTCCATCGCTCAGGAACCCTGACAACATAAATCATGGCCCCAATAGCGTAAAATGCAGCCATAGCAGCTTCATGGGCGACTGTAGTAGCACACAAGGGCTCATCCCAATTTGTAGCAACGGCATGAACAGCTGGAATTAGGCCAGATACTCCCATTGTTAAAAAAATTGAAGCTCGAAATGCTCTATATTCACCCCGTTGACAAGCAGGGGCAAAAAGCACTGCCACAGTTATTATAGCCATTGTACTGATTGTGCCTAAATAGATCCATTGCCATATTGGGGTGCATTGGAACACATAATATATGGGTGGAAAAAATGAGGTTGCAATCATGACGGCAATTCCAGCATAGTCGACCCGCATCAGAAATATTGCTACCGATCTAGAATGACATGTGAAAAGGTGACAAACTGAGCTTGCAAGAAGGCAGAACATTGAACCTCCCATGAACACAAAGAATGGCCATCTTGTGGTTTGATTCAGCATTGGGTCCACTATTTTGACAATTTTATGATTCATAATTTGCTGAATACAAAATCAGAGTGGAAAACCAAAGACAATGTAAGTATATCAATTTCTCTTAATATGTCTAGCCTTATACAATACTATATCAAATTTGAGCTGGTCATACACCATCCATACCAGCAGACAATGTTGAAAAGTATCACCATCTGGTCTATTACCCCCGAAACACCTGACAAAAGTTTTGCATCCCAAATTTATTCCATCTATTTAGGTAGTATCAAATCTGCATCCCAAACGCGAAAAAATACTCACAATGAAAGAGGAATTCGTAAATCCCACAAGTCCATCACCATCAAGACAGTCAACCAAAGGAAGAAGAGGAAACCTAATAGATGCCTGCAAAACATCATAGGTAATGTCAACATGCATGCCTCTGTAAATAATGTTCGGCATTCATCTTGAATGCATAATAGATTATATATATTGAGCACAACTCAGTGGTTGCCAGACTCCTCTTCTAACAGAGAACTTGAGAAGAACCAGAAAATGTCAAAGAATACACTGTATAAGTTTTTGTTTCTGTCCATACAATAAAATTCACTCTTTAACAAAGCGATCATCGTAATCATCATCTCCATATGTATTGGTACACTTTTGATTGGAGGTTCAGTGAGAAAATATGTCATCCCCTTAACAACTGCATCATCATCTATTGATGTGCACTTCTGGACACACGTGTACATCGATGTCATTTCCATCTTGGCTGATGCAGTTCCCATCCTAAACATTGTCGTCATCGTGGTCACTATGATCATCATCTCTGTGTGCATCCACAATAGCAGCTTCGTCCTCTGAGATACTTCATCCCCTAAAAACACCATTACCTTTTCTCTGTGTGCACTTTATACTTAAGCAACATCAATGTGATTCGCATTACATTCACCGCCATCATAATCATCATAACTCTCGCCCTCCTCACCACGCTTATCCTCATTACATCATCATCATCATCAAGAAAGGGTTCATTATCATCACCATCATCCTCATTACATCCTACTCCTCACCATCCTTACCTTCGAATGATTCATCTCTCGTCCTTATCCCATCATCATCAACATAACCATTTTTTTTTAGTAACACTTTTATTACTAGTGGGAAACCTCAAAGTGAGGTTCAAAACATTTTGATTGTCTACAACTTAGAGACATCACACTGCAAATTTACACTCTTTACTTTAAGTGCTTTGAAGCTCTTTAGTGTCTAATTGACACTTGTATCATTCTCACCATCATCCTCATTACATCCTACTCCTCACCATCCTTACCTTCGAATTATTCATGTCTCATCCTTATCCTATCATGATCACAACCACCACCATCATCATCATCCCCACCACCAGCACATCATCATCAGTATCATGATGTGACCAAGAACACATCCCAATTCACATCCTCAACCTCATCCTCTCTGCTCTAGTCACCATCACCAGTGACTGTACATTTGCATAATATAGAAAAGATACAAAAACGCCATTTATATTGATTATAAGAAGAGCTACTTACGTCCATATATTGACGGTCTCATTATGGACTCTAAACAAGCTACTCAATGCCTGCCCATATGTGAGGTCAACTCTGTAATGGCCCAATATATATTCATTATCCTTGAGATAATCAGGCAGGGAATGGTACTCAAAGAGAGCATATTTCTCTTCACACTTCTTCACATTACCCTTAAGCACTCCATTTATCAAAGAATTACTCTCCTCTGTCAATACCACTTTGCTCTGCACAGACATAGCTTGATATTCGTGATCTTCCTCCAACTTCACTGCTCTTTGACGAACTTCCATTGAAATATATTTTGCTTCGCGAGGCTTAAATCAGAAAAAGGGGGCAGGCGGGGGGTGGGAGATAGAGTAGCCTGTTGAAGTTTTTCTTTGTCGGTTCTTCGTATAGAGGTAGATGAAGGAGATCGCGTTCTTTAGGATTGAATGGTGATGGTGGAGGAAGCAGATATTTTTTATCAACACAGGCAGGCAGGCAGACAGACAGACAGAGGCTCTCGGGTCTCTGTTTCTCTCCCTCTTTTAACTCTTCTTCAGCCCATTCTTTCTCTTTTCACACGTTTCCACTCAGCGCATCCTGCTTTCTTCCCTTGCTTTTTGCCTTTTGCTTTTTGCTTTTTGCTTCTTGCTTCTTGCTTCTTGCTTCCTGCTTCTTGTTTCCTGCTTTTTGCTTCTTGCTTCTTGCTTTTTGCTTTTTGCTTTTTGCTTCTTGTTTCTTGCGTTTTGATTCTTGCTTCTTGCGTTTTGCTTCTTGTTTCCTGCTTTTTGCTTCTTGCTTCCTGCTTTTTGCTAAGTTGGCTCTTGGACTTTATGGATGAGTGTGTGAGCACACATATCTTGAGCCTCCTTGACTCTCCAATCATATCTATCTCTTTTTTTCTTCTAGTTGGATTTGTTGTGACCCCCTTCCAGGTTCATATGATGTCCTCGTATGCATCAGAGACCCGGCCATTAACACTCACGTCATCACGGCCTAGGTAGGGGAACACATGATTATGGCTTATAGGTAAGGGAACAAATCAAGCTCTCCTCCAACGACAACATCGAGAGCGGTGTCTCTCCCTGCACAATATGGATTCAAGATATTCATGAATTGAACATTCATCGTTTGTATCACATGCTAGAAGCTAATCTTGGGTTTTTGCTTTGTTGCCTGATACTAGGTAATATAAGTAATGAGCAGAACCATTTTCTTATCAATGTTGTGCACTCGGTCAGTCCCAACAACCATATTTGCCCTTATATAAGGAAAAGGCATGGCAAGGAGTAGGCATCCACTCATTTGCTCCAATCAAAAGTTGGACGCTTGGCTCTCTCCCCCCTGAAGGATTTTGCGGTTGTCCCGACTCGTCTTGATTCTTCCTAACTCAAAATTTGGCTTTGTCCCAATATTGGGAGGACTCTTTGTAATATCTTGACTTGTGAATAATATAAAATTTATTTGTCCCTTGTTCGGTATCCATTTGCACGTTCTTGTGTGTGATAAGTTTAATCATGATTTTGGGACATAACACTTAGTACCAGAGCAGGAACACGAATTGGAGGCAAAAAATGTTGAAGAAGGGGAATTCGACAATAGAGCGGGAAACATATGAGAAAAGAGAAAGTGACCAAGAGGAAAGCGAATTGGAATCGAAAGCAATCAAGCTGCCACGAACTAGAGCAAGCTAGAGGGAGATCACAATAGCACAATGGGCGAAAATTCTCAAGAATCAGATAAAGGACCAACACTCACCAAGGAGGCAAGGGCACCAAAAGGAGAGGCTCGATGAGGATCCATCGAACTATGGGAGCTACAACCCAAATCCAATGGAGTATGCATGAGCAAGGGAGTCATTTATACTCAATATGTGGACTCACGGCACGGAGAGATTCCCTTCTGTGACTAGGGGGAGAGAGACCCTTCATAGGATGGGAGGATTTTAAACAAAGAAGCAAGAGTGTTTCATCCCAGCAAACAAACCATATACACTAAGGGATCAATGGAGAGGTTTAAAACAAGAGTTTGGCAAAATCAAGGAATATATGCTACAAGTCACTAGTATGGATAATTCTGATGGGTTGCACAGGGTTCTTTTTGGATTGCAACCTTCGGTATGAAGAGACCAAGAGAAGCTTGAACCCATGGGCCTGGACAAAGCAAAACACATCATAGAACAAGTGGGGATTTGGGAGAGCTCATAGAAAAAACAAGTTTCTTTGGAGCAAGGGGGCTCACTATGTCCATATCATCAAGCTAGAGGCAACGTTTCGAATGTTGTTGGGGTGGGGGGTGAAGCTTAGAATGGCTTCACCCCCCCTCCCAAGGGGGTTACGATAGAGAACGAGAGAAGGAAAGTGAAAATACAAAATGACACAAAAATGAGAGGGGGAAAAAAAGCTATATCCCATTATGCCCCATGGGTGGGGTTTATATAGTACAAGAAGTAACCGTTACAAATAAAGAATGAGACAAGTAGGGAGTTACATTACTTACCCACTTTCTCACCTTTGTACACATGCACACAAATATGCATGTGTTCATACACATATTCATCCTCATACATTCATTTATAATACACATACACATCAACCACATCATTACACATACCCTTATGCCTCCCCGTATATTCTTACGGGTAACAGGAATGAGGAGGGGGGAAGACCCACTTCCTTGAATCTCTTGGGAAAATGCAACACACAGAAGGTACCCCATTTGTCAAACGATGTTTCAAATGTGATGGTTGTTACGTCCCAAAATTAAGACAAAGTCAATGTCAACCCCAATAAGGTCCACATTGTTGTTGTGAAAACACGTTTTCGTGGAGGATTCCGTCCATAGGAGGAAAGGGGAGCCAGATGCGTGTGAATGGGTGTGTGCAAGGATGCACACGAACAAGACTTGTGTATATATAAAGAACAAATGTAAATATCGAAATATGATAAGTACTAGGTTGTATGATTTAGATGGGTACTTTAATGTCCCACAAAAAGGGAGGAATGAAACGTATCTAGGGAGGAAAACGAGGAGGGAATCGTTGACAGAATCGGTTGTCTTAAACGGCTGATGTAACACCGATCCTCCTCCTTGTGGATCTATAAAAGGAGAGGAGAGAGACCGTTAGGGGGATCGATCATTTTTAGGAGGCGGAAGCTTTGTCGGATTGGAAAGCCGGCTGCTCGTTTATTGCTTCCTATTGATCGGTTGTCGTGTTGTGAGGCCTCTGTTTCGCGCTGGAAGCCCGTGTGGTCCCGATTAGAGGCTCACTAGATTTTGTGTGTGTGTGCGTGTGTGTGTGTGTGTGTGTGTGTGTGTGTAGAGCTCGAAGCTCTGTTGCCAGCCAAGCCCGGTTGTACTTCTCCGATTATAAGTTAATTGATTATTTTGTTGCTTTCGGATTTCCTATGTCTTTTGGGTTCTACATGTAGTCTTGTCTTTGCTCCCTCTCATTTGCATCTGCATACCCGAGTGTGCTAACCGTGGGGTCATTGCTTATTATCCGGAGGCTGTTTCGGAACGGTGTGTGTGTCCGAGCCTGTTGTCGTGAGGAATTCCGGCTACTAGGAAAAAAGGTGTCTTGAGAGCGCGTGAACAGGACGTGCATTGATGCACTCGAAATGTCTTTGTACAATCATGTGTAACTAAGTTAGTGTATGTTTAAGAATTGAGGAATACTAGGTAGGAGTGATTCGATAAGTAATTTAAGGCCACAAGCATAGAGAATAATAATAATATCTTATGGAGGAAATTGAGGGGAAATCTCTATGGGTGATGTAATGGCCTCCCCTTGTTCTATAAAAGCAGAGGTTTGAGACTGTTTTAGGGAGCCACGAGGGGGAGGACGAAGTGCTGTCAGTTTGAGTGCCTAACTCTCTCTCTCTCTCTCTCTCATGTGCTCTATATTGATCTGAGGAAGAAGGTGACGCCTCTGCTCGCGAAGGAAGCCCGTGAGCTCCCGATCAGAGGTTCATCAGTCTATGTGTGTGTGCGTGTAGGTGTGCAACACAACTCGAAGCTTTGTTGCTGGCCGCACCCGGTTGTACTCTTTTGGGGTCTCTGTTAATCATTAGTGTTTGCTAGGTCTCTTCTTGTGTTTGGATTTCCCGCGTTGTTCCTACTTATGGCATGTTTTCCGCACCCCAAACTCGTGTTCTTACTCCCCGTTCTGTTTCTATTGTGTGCACATCCAAGCCCGTGAGCCTGTGAGCTCATCGTTGTTGTCCAGCATCATACCCGGAACAGTACACTTCTTCAGGCCCATGCGCCAACTGGTCGGGATCCAGGTGTCGTTCCAAATCGGGTGCGCATTCGAATACCGTGACACCGAGTTGTGAAATGTTACGTGCGGAAGCTATACGGAACACAGAATACCGACAGAGAGAAAACAAGTTAATGGAGAGCTTAAGACACAATGTACGCAGGAGAGACAGAGAGGGAAAAAACACAGAAAAACTAAATTCAAATAATGTGTAAAACTTTGTGTACATAGGATGTGCTCAAAGGGCACTTTTATACAAGTCCATATGGATTGACAAAAGTACTGACACGTACTTCAATGCTCATAACTGAGCTCCTACACTAACTCCCAAATATGTTCCCTCACGGAATATCTGTTCAATAGCCTCCCAGTTTTCGCAACGATCCGGCCTCTTGTTGCGTACCGGTTTACGCACCGGTCCGGCCAATGTTGAGCTTGTATCTCAACACTCCCCCTCAAGCTCAAGTTGAGGCTCTTCCGGTCCTTCGCTCCAGTTTCTCTTGACATCACGCCTCGCTCGTCCTCGACCCATTTGATTCCGCGTGCCTCAACCCTTACAATCGGCTTGTCTGCTTGTGCGGCCTTTTCCAGCTCCCTTGCTATCAGGGTGTTGGCACTTCTTTTGCTGCCCTTTCTTCTACTTGGCCTTCAGTTGATTCAGCGTCTCCGAATCAAACATCTGAGCCGAATCGGCTGCCTTCGATTCGTCTCCGCTTTTGTCCAAATTGGCTATCTCTAATTCGTCCTCAATCTTGGCCTTCTCGCCCTTGTTGGCTTAATCTCCCCCATCTTGGTTGGCTCCGGCTCTTTCTTTCGGCTACTACCTTCTTGTTCACTTCCGGACTCTGTCATTCGATTTGATGTCACGGTCACTTCCGCTCCTTTCCTGCTTCTCTCCGTAATCTTGCGGGACTTCTCTCCCCCTCAAGTTCGGCACGTCGAGGTGCCGCAACCCAAGCGCACCCAAGAATTGCCACAACTTGTCTAGACCAAGGGGCTTGGTGAAGATGTCGGCGTTCTGCCGATCCGTTGGTGTTGAGAAATCGATGCAGAATAGATCACAATAAACGAACTACGCACTAAAATACGAATTACAGAAAATACACCAGAAGGACAAGATAAACAGATGTACACAGAGATTTACGTGGAAACCCTAAAACGGGGAAAACCACGGGAACAGATTCTTCACTATACGAATAGTGGATATACAATAGAGAGAAGATTACAACACTCTCTCACGAGTGCATCAGCCGCACAGGGCTCTTCGTGTCTGATGTTACACACACAGCTATGGCGCGACTCTTCCTTCTCTCACACTCTCTGTCTCTTTGTCTCTCTCACGTTCTACAACTTCTGTTTTTACACTTTGTTGATCACTAAAAGTTTTCCCTAGTTGCATATATACTTACACAACTTTCTAGCTATTTACATACATAGCCCTCATGGGGCGCACACTTGGACTATTTACAAGTACAGTCACCCGAGTTGGCTATTTACACGATTCAGGTTTCGGCCTTGGCCGAGTCACTCATCAACTCATCTCCTCTCTCTTTCCCATCTAGAGGGACTTGTTTCCACACATCATCATCATTATTATTACTATAATAATAATAGTCAAATCTTCAAACAATCGACTCACTATTTTTTACTCTTCGACTATCAGCTTTCTGATCAATCGGATCTTCCTTGTCATCGATTGTTGGCTTTCCAATCAGTCAGTTCTTCCTCCCACTGGAGGGACATAATCCCAACAGTCGGAACATACTGAAGTTCAACTTCAACAGAGAGGACACACTCGCAGACAAAGTGGTAGTGCACCTCAATGTGCTTAGTACAGGCGTGAAAGATGGAGTTCTTCGCAAGTTGGATGCTGGTGAGGTTGTCGTAGTAGATCGTCGTCGAATCAGACACCTCCACCTGTAGATCCTTAAGTAGCCGCTTTAGCCATATGGCTTTGCATGTTGCGACAGCCACTCTTCGATACTTGGCCTCTATGCTCGACAGTGCAACTGTCGGTTGCTTCTTGCTACTCCATGCGATCGCGGTGCTCCTTAGGGAGAACGCGAATCCGGATGTGGATCGGCAATCGCCGGCGTTTCCAGCCTAGTCGGCATCTATATAGCCGACTAGCTACTCAAAAGTACCGGTCCGATATAGTAGCCCCCGGTCCTTAGTGTCACTGACGTACCTGAGTACGCGTTGCGCACACCAAAGGTGCTCCTCGGTTGGTTGCGCCATGTACTGACTAATCAAGCTGACCGGATAACTGAGGTCTGACTAGGTGATAGTCAAGTATACGAGGCTCCCGACAATCTGTCGGAACCTTTTCGGGTCGCAGACCTTTCCGAAGTCGGGGCGAAGCTTGACGGTTCTGTCCAGACGATGAAGGAGACGAAATATTGACTCCCGCCAAGACTCACGTTCTGTGCCGGTCCCCATACATCTAAATGTATCAAGTCGAGCTTATTTTAGCTTTGATTACGCTCGTTGGGAAAAGAAGTCGATGTTGCTTCCCTAGCTGGTAGACTTCACAAATTTGGGCCTTTCGACCACTGAATTTCGGCAATCTGAACACAACTTGTTTCGATTGCAATTCCTGAAGCCTTTGGTAATTGACGTGGCCTATCCGCTTATGCCACAAGTCGATATCTGACTCGACTTTTTGCCCTTTCATGAACATGGCGGTGCCTACTTCATTGGTGTTGAGGATGAACATCCTCCCATCTCTACGCCCTTGCGCAATAACTTGGCCTTCTTCCTCGATGAAGCACCCGAGATGCGTGAATCGGACTTGCATCCCCTGGTTGACGATTTGTCCAACCGACACCAGATTCTTCGTAATTGTCGGGACGTGTAACACGTTCATTAGCTTCCCTTTTTGCCTGACGTGGCCGAGGGGAACTTCACCAACATGTACGATCGAATGCGGAGTATCATCTCCCGGTTGTTCTGGTTTTTTTAGATATGAGAGCCACTCTTTATGGTTCGTCATATGGCTTGACACTCCGGAGGCAACGTACCACACTTCGTCCGATTTCGGGATGGTCTTCTTCATCGAGTTCGCTTCGTGTCTTGTCACGAAGGTTGCCGCATTTCCGACTTTTGCGGATCCTTTGGCGTAGTGCGTCCGCTGCCGATTTCCTTGTTCGGTTGGGTCCGAATCCGAATCTAGTTTTCTCTGAATCGGCGCGTTTCTTCCAACACTTGCTCTCCTTGTGGCCATTCTTGCCACAATACCAGCATTCCACTGCGTGTTTCCCTTGCCGGTTCTCGTCGCCTCCTCGACTCCCCTACTTCCGGAGGGTTCAGAATTGTTGTCGGCATCACCACAATGCCTTCTTCCTTGTTCCCGTCGGCCACCTCCATTGTGCGCCGAATCGCCTCGTCCGCCACGACCACGGGGCCTATCTCCCTCCATGTACAATCTCTTGTTGTCGGTGTGCGTACTCGTTGACGCACCCACGTGATTCTCCTCTACAAGGAGCATTGACAGCAAGTCGAAAAATGACGGCGTATTCTCCCTTGTAGAAACAGCAGTTCAGAATGCTCCGAACTTCGACACCAATCCTCTGGGGCAGATCTGCACCATTTCACCCTCCTCAACGTTCACATCGATGGAGGCGAGGGAGTCGCAGATATCCTTTATCTTGGAGGTGTAGTCCGCCACCGCCATGTCGTGTTGACGCACATTGCTCAACTCTTGTCAGAGTTGGAGCTTCCTAGCTGTGGTGCTTGCGGCGAAAATCGTTTTTAGATTTCCCATGAACTCTGGTTGCCGACTATTCCCAGGTCAGGAAGTCTCAGTGTGTCGATTCGGGTGTTGCATCATTCGCTCCATCGACATAGCTCCAATATCCATGTCCGAGCAAGTATTGGTGCATCTTGTACGACCAAGATGCGTAGTTACTTCCGTCGAGCTTCTCAATTGGAAGCGAACTAGCCATACCTCTATCCATTTTTTCCTTTTTGTTCTTCACCGAGATTAGGTTTTTTTGTGTGTTTCGAGTTGAAGTCGGCTGCAGAGGTTCTCAACCCTCGCACTCTAATACCATGTGAAATGTTACGTGCGGAAGCTATAAGAAACACAAAATACCGACAAAGAGAAAACATGTTTAATGGAGAGCTTAAGACACAATGTATGCGGGAGAGACAGAGAGGGAAGAAACACAGAAAACCTAAATTCAAATAATGTGTAAAACTCTGTGTACATAGGATGTGCTCAGAGGGTACTTTTATACAAGTCCATATGGACTGATAGAAGTACTGACATGTACTTCAATGCTTATAACTGAGCTCCTACACTAACTCCCAAATATATTCCCTTGCGGAATATCTGTTCAACGACCTCCCGGTTTCCGCACCAATCCGGCCTCTTGTTGCGCACCGGTTTACGCACCAGTCCGACCAATCTTGAGCTTGTATCTCAACACGGGTACGTGACCGGTAACCGATCCGACGAACATATCCAGAAGACCTTCCTACTAACACCAGCTCCTCGGTCTGAGATCCTCGTGGTCCTACTCCATTTCGACGCATACACAGAAATCCGCGACATATTTGGTGAACCCGACGTGAAAAGGAGTGGTAGAGGAGTTCAAAAATGAGGGGAAGTGAACTCGTTGATGCGATGGCGGTGGCTGTCGACCACCTAGTTAACGCTCGTGATAGTGCAAGCGGCTTCGACAAGGTCGTAGAAACGGTAGTCGGCACGACAAGCCGATTCAACGGGAAGGACGTAACAAAATACGTGGAGGCCTTCAAGGCCGAGATGTTGATGAGGGACGTTCCAGATGATAAACGGTTGTCCACATTCTCCCGGGTAGTTATGCCGACCATCCACATAGAGGTGGTCGACATGCAGCCCGACTGCTGAAGTTCGAGGAACGGCTCCTCGAAAAATTCGGCTTCGATGACTCACTCCGGTTCTCGAAGAGGGAGCTAATGGAGTGGGTCGAGAGACCTGGTAAAGGGAGGAACACATCGGCTCTCCTCCAAGAGTTTGAAAAACGATTTGCGTGACTCTTGGCACTGGACCGGACTGTGCTCGACATGAGCAAGGTCCTACTATTTATCAAGTCAATCAACGTGCTCGACCGGGAAAAGGTGGGTCTCGTATTAGACACAGATGAAGGGCTCACGACCGATTGGACCGTGATAAAAATGGTTTGTAGCCATTTCGACAAACAATGTGAATGGAATGACGTGGGACTGTTGGCGGTAGGTCCGGTGGCCGGGAAGAAGCCAGAGGAACCGATTCCGACATGGTCGGAGGAAACACAGAGGTGGCCCGAATCGGGCGCAGTTTCGACCGACGTGGTCAAGGGCCCATCCGGGGGCGCAACTCTAGAGGAGCTGGCGAAGATGGTGCGCAACCTCCATGTAAAAAGAATAGCATGCTGAAGCAGTAGAAAACAGAACACAGAAACGCAGGTTAAATGGAGAGCTTGAATATACACAGTACGCGGGAGAGACAGAGAGAGAGAGAGCACAAGAAACTCAATTCAAAAATAATACTCAATCTGTACATAGGATGTGCTTCGTGAGCACTTTTATACAAGTTCATGCGGACTGACAGAAGTACTGACACGTACTTCAATGCTCATAAGTGAGCTCTACACTAACTCCCAAAAATATATTCCTACGCTAAATATCTTTCCAACGGCCTCACGGTTTATGCACCGGTACGACTTCTCGTTGCGTACCAATCTGTGTAACAGTTTACACACCCGGTTTACGCACTAGTCCAGCCTAACCGATCAATTCCAACCGATCCGGTTCTCGGCTTGCACAGCCGATTCGGCCAATGTTGAGCTTGTATCTCAACACTTCCCCTCAAGCTCAACTTGAGGTTCCATCTGCTCTTCCGGATCTACGCTCCGGTTCCTTCTGGCTTCATGCCTTGCTCGTGCTCCTCGACCTGTTCGATTCCGCGCACCTCGACCCTTCCGGTCGGCTTGCCTGCTCATCCGGCCCTTCTCAGCTCCCTTGTTGTCGCGGTGTCGGCGCGTCCTTCACTGCCCTTTTCTCTACATGCCCTTTAGTTGATTCAACGTATCTGAATCAATCATCCGAAACAACTCATCTTCCTTCGATCAGTTTTCTCTTTCGTCCGAGTTGGTTGTCTCCAACTCGTCTTTGGTCTTCTCACCCTTGATGGCTTCGTCTCCCCCACACTTGGTTGGCTTCGGCTCTTTCTTTCAACTGCACCCCTTATAACCGCTTTCGGAATCTTCCGCGGATCCACCCTCAACTTCTTTAGCCGATCCGAAATCAAATTCGTCATCCGACTCGGCGTCGCGGTCTTCAGGAACTTCTCTCCCCTTTCCGTGGTCATTCGGGATGTCTCTCCCCCTCAAGTTCGGCACGTTGAGATTTGGTGAAGATGTTGGCGGTCTACTGATCTATCGGAACATATTGAAGTTCGACTTCACCAGAGAGGGCACGCTCACAGACAAAATGGTAGTGCACCTCAATGTGCTTAGTCCGGGCGTGGAAGACGGGGTTCTTTGCTAGCTGGATGTTGCTGAGGTTGTCGTAGTAGATTATCGTCGAATCGGATATCTCCACCAGCAGATCCTTAAGTAGCTGCTTCAACCATATGGCTTTGCATGTCGCGACAACCGCTCCTCGATACTCGGCTTCGGTGCTCAACAATGCAATTGTCGGCTGCTTCTTGCTACTCCACGCGATCGCAACATTGCCGAGAGAGAACGCGAAAACAGACGTGGATCGGCAATTGCCGGTGTTTTCGGCCCAATCAGCATCGGTGTAACCGACCAACTGCACCGCAGTATCGGTCCGATATATTAGTCCCCGGTCCTTAGTACCAAGTACGCGTTGTGCGCACTGAAGGTGCTCCTCGGTTGGTTGCGCCATGAACTGACTAATCACCCTGACCGGGTAGCTGAGATCTGGTCGGGTGATGGTCAAGTATATAAGGCTTCCAACTATCTATCGGAACCTCATCGGGTCGCAGACCTTTCCGGAATTGGGGCGAAGCTTGACGGTTCTATCCAGAGGAGTCGAGACAAACTTACAGTTGGCCATCCCGAATTTGAAGAGCATACTCAACACGTAATGTCGTTGGCTGACCAGTATGCCTTCGGGGGTGCGGATCACTTCGATCCCCAGGAAGTAATGAAGGTCCCCCAAATCCTTCATGTCGAATGATGCCGCAAGTTGGTGCTTCATGTGGTCAATCTCACCTAGGTCGGCACTGGTGATGACCAACCGGCCCGAGTCGACCTTTCCGGATGAACAGTGAGGAGTCCGATTTTGACGTCGCAAAGCCCATCCGACACAATCATTGCGTGATCTTCGCGTTCCAAGCACGCGGGGCTTGCTTGAGTCCGTAAAGGGACTTCTTCAACTGACAGACCGCCGAAGTGTTCGTTCCGGAGTGAAATCCGGGGGGTTGTACCATGTACACCTGTTCCTCAAGCTCACCTTGCAGGAACACATTCTTTACATCCATCTGATATAAGTGCCACCCCTTCGCCGCAATTACCACAAGCAAAACACAGACGGTTGTCATCTTCGCGACCGGTGCAAACCTCTCACCGTAGTCAATGTTGTGTTGTTGCGTGTAGCCTTTCGCTACTAACCGGGCCTTGTATTGGTTAACTGAGCCGTTAGTGTTGTACTTGACCTTGTACACCCACCTACATCCGATCGGCTTCACACCCTTCGCTGCGTCAACTAGGTCCTTCGCCGCTTCTACGTAGCTTTCCGGCTCACACACTTCCGCTACACGCGTCATGTACGCATAGTGATGCGCCATGTACTCGTTGTAACCAAACCACACAACAGGGTTCTTTTGGCGTGTAGATCAGCGTAATTGCTCATTAGCCAATGTCGAGGCTTTTTCGGCTGACACGGACTTCGCTCTTGAATACCCGTCACGACTTTCCTTGGAGTCGAACTCCCGTCGATCCGACTCGTTCCTAGCTGTGTCGTAATCCGACACCTTCTTCTTCCCTTTTTCGTTGTGCGTAAACCATCTCCTCGGTTCTTTACACGGGGACATCATGGCTGAGTCTACACTACTCACCGTCTCTTCAATAGGTTGGCCATTTCGGCCCAACCCCTCATTCGGCCCACTTAGCCGAAATGAGATCGGAGTCTCCTTTTGAGCTCTGATTTCTTCATCGTGCGGAGCCATTTCGGCCTCGCTGACTTCTTCCTCAGAATTCGGAATGGAGTCGTGAGGTGTTGGAGGTGAAGGCAAGTACCACGAAGCGGATTCGTCAAACACAACATCTCGACTTACGCATACTTTCTTTCTTCGGGGGTTATAACATTTATACCCCTTTTGCTTGTCTGGATAGCCGACTAAGATGCACTTTTTGGTTTTGGCATCTAGCTTCCTCCTCTTTTCCGTCAGCACATGCACATATGCAATGCTATCGAAAATCCTCAAGTGTGCCAAGTTTGGCTTCTTCCCGAAATACAATTCATGTGGCGACACTCCTCCATTAGGAGAAGTCCGATTCTGCAGATAGACAGCCATCTTCACCGCTTTGGCCCAATAAAATTTCGGTATATGCTTCTCTTCAAGCATTGCCCTGGCCGCTTCTTCGATTGTTTGATTCTTCTGCTCGGCCACGCCGAATCGAATTCGCATTGAATTCCCTCCTTCTGTAGATAACTTGTTAACTGGTCAGAGAAGTACTCCTTCCCGCCATCGAACCGTAGGCATTTGATCTTACGACCTGTTTCCCTTTCGGCAAGGCTCTTCACCTTCAAGAAACATGCGAAGATTTCGCTCTTCTTCGCGATCGTGCATACCCATGTGTGCCAAGTGAATGTTATACATTTTAGGGTTAGGGTTAAGGACGATGATAATCATGATAAAGATAGACATGGTGGTTATGATGATGATGGAGAGTATGGGATTGATGGTGAGAGAGATCATGTGCATTGAGAAGCATTGCGGGGTGGGGGGTGGTGCCTAGAATGGCTCCACCCCCCTCCCAAGGGGGTTCAACGTAAGGGGAGATAGAAGAGAGAGATGACAAGAGAGAGATTGAGAGAGAGAGAAATGTTCATTCATATTTCATTCATTCCCCATAAGGGGTTAAATAGTACAAGAGGGGGTAGATACATAGGGGTGTAAGCCCCCTCGAGCATTCATACTGGACACTCACTCACACCTCCTCGTATCCATCCACATGCACACACGTGTGTATGTGTTCACATACGTATAGACTCACAACTATATTTATACCCCCTACACATACACAACATCATGATAACATTCGACCCTCGCTCATCACACTTGACTCTCCGTACATCTCGTACAGGGTAACACAATATGGCACGCCCGTGGGAAAGTGCCTTGCACGTCGATCCCACATGCCTTGATGATGATATTTCTTCGACCGAAACTTCCATCGGTCCTTTCATTGATCGACTCCCTCGATTGGAGTGCTTGACTCCAACATCTTTGTCGGTCAACAAATCTTCCGCGACATGAACATTCTCGTTCTGTCGACTTACAAACTTCGTAAAATCATTCGGGTCGTCAAAAATATGTTGTATGTATGTGTGTTCTTCCTTTAATTTTTGTGTGGGTTGTCGTGGTCGATCACGTCGATTTCTTTAGGTGGATAAGTTTTTAGGTATTTTTAGCCTCAAATTTTCTAAACTAATGACAATGCCCTTAGGTTTTGAAAACTGTATATGTAGCCTTATGTTTTTATAAAATTATGTACCCTCAAGGCTTTTATAATTATATTCGATACCCCTATCTCCTTTTTCCCCCTCTCTTTTCTTTCTTTCTTCATTCCTTTTTTTTTTTCTGTTTTGCCTCTCCCACTCTTGTCTGTCTGTCCATGCCTTTCTCTTCTTCCATGAATTCTTCTTTCTCTTCCTTCCCTGTTCATCAATGGCTACATCTTCTTCCACTTCTTCTTCTTCGTCTTCTTGTATATCATCTCCTTTCTACTTCTTTCTTTGTCTCTCGTGCTCGCTTCTCTGTCTCTCCATGACTCCTTCCATTTCTCCTGTCTTTCTTTCTCTTCTTCTCTGTTTGTGCTGCTCCGTGATTTCTTCTCCTTCATTCTTTTCTGTGTTTTCTTTGTTTAGGTTGGCTGTACATCTCTGTCGCGTCATCCGTCTTTGTGCGGCCATTGTCCAGCGCCGAAGTTATTCGGTCGTCTCTATCTTCATTTCTGTCGCTGTTCAGCCGTGTCTTTCTGGCTATCCGGCTCGTCGTTTCGGTCATTGGTTGTCCAACCATCGCCCTCGCTTCGACAGCTATTCTGCCATTCTGGTTGGTCTGGCTATCTCCCGGCCATTCTGGCCATTTTGGCCGCTCCGACCACTGTCCGACTTTGTCTGGTCGCCGCTCCGGCCATCGCCATCGTTGTTTGTTGCCTGTGTTGGTCGTCTGGTCCGGCCGCCTCCGGTTTGGCACCGTTCGGCCACTCTGACCGTTATGTGTCGTTGCACATTTCGGAAATCGATCCAGCCGCTATCCAGCGGCTGCCGCTCTGCCGCTACCACTATACGACCGCTGCTCTATTCGGTGGCTGGCGTTGTCTCTGTCCGACCAGGTCGCTGTTGGTCGGCCACCACTCTAGGTGTTGGTATGTGGCCACCACCGTCTGATCGTTGTCCCAACTCCGTCACCGTTTGGACTGTTCGGCCCATTCCGATCATTATTGCCTTTCTAGCCCTCCAGCCACAGTTCGGCTGTCCATCTTTGTCACCGTTTCGGCCGTCATCCGGTTGTCAATGTCCTGCACCATCGCCATCACTGTCGTCTATCAGTCCATCCTCATCCAACACTGTCTGTCTGTGTCTCTGACTCTGTTCGGTCCGTTTGTCTGATCTGGTCCGTTTTAGTCCGTCCGGCCGTTCTTACCGGTTGTTTTTTGTCGTTTGTCCAGCTGTTGTTGCTCTGGCCGACGATCCGTCGTTGTATGTCATTCTGGCCGCTCCAGCTGCTCTTCAATCATTGTCCGGCCATTCCAACCGCTCTCCGGCCGCTCCGGTTGCTCCTGTTTGGTCACTCTCTGGCCTATTCGATCGCTCGAACTGCTGGCCGGCCGTCTCCATCTTCGTCGTTGTCTGGCGTCGTCCGGTCTAGCCGCCTCTGTTCCGACGCCGTTCAGCCACTGCGACCGAAGATCGGTCGCTTTGTATCTCTGTATCAGGGTTAGTATAGGGGCCAGAGGCACACACTTAGGGTTAGTACACGAAGAGTTTGGGCTAAACTTATAAGGCCCATGAGTGTAGGAGAAACTAGGGCTAGGGTATCTAGTGGAAGGAATGGTAGAGGAGTTAGGGTTAGGAAAACATGAGCAGAAACTGGGATTAGGGTTATAGGAGTAGTGATTATCCAAAGACCAAAAATGATGATAATGCTCAGAGACATCATTAATCTACCATTTTCATGATTTCTCGCACATTTCTTGTACATTGTCGGTTTGATTTCTTGCTCTCTCTCTTCTTTCCTCCACCTCTCTTCCCCCTTCCTTTATAAATTATCTCTCATATTCATATCAAACCCATTGTAGCATTGATTATTATTTTATAAAAGAATCTATTATATTGTAATAAACTAATGTTTGGTTTCACCTAAGTGTCTTATATGTTATTGTCATTTGTGCTTATTTGTTTGTGTGTCTTATGACAAGGGAGCGTTTCGGGTTTGCCCATGCACCTCTCCTTTCACAAAGGCATTCAAACTCACGTGTCTTATATGTTATTGTCATTTGTGCTTATTTGTTTGTGTGTCTTATGACAATGGAGCGTTTCGGGCTTGCCCATGCACCTCTCCTTTCACAAAGTCATTCAAACTTACGTATCTTATATGTTATCATCATTTGTGCTTTTTTGTTTGTGTGTCTTGTGACAAGGGAGCGTTTCGGGCTTGCCCATGCACCTCTCCTTTCACAAAGGAATTCAAACTTACGTGTCTTATATGTTATTGTCATTTGTGATTATTTGTTTGTGTCTTGTGACAAGGGAGAGTTTCAGGCTTGCCCATGCACCTCTCCTTTCACAAAGGCATTCAAACTTACGTATCTTATATGTTATCATCATTTGTGCTTTTTTGTTTGTGTGTCTTGTGACAAGGGAGCGTTTCGGGCTTGCCCATGCACCTCTCCTTTCACAAAGTCATTCAAACTTACATGTCTTATATGTTATTGTCATTTGTGCTTATCTGTTTGTGTATTTTGTGACAAGGGAGCGTTTTGGGCTTTAGCCCATGCACCTCTCATTTCACAAAGGCATTCAAACTTTCATGTCTTTCATGTTAGTGTAAATCTTGCTTGTGTGATCGTGCGACTTGTGGCAAGGGAGCGTTCAGGCTTGCCCATGCACCTCTCCTTTCACAAAGTCATTCGAAATTGTGTCTCCCATGTGTAATCTTTGATTGTGTGTCCGCGTGTCTTGTAAGAAGGGAGCGTTCGGGCATTTGAAACTTTGTCTCTCGTGTGTGTAAGTAAGCCTTTTCCCTGTGTGTCCATGTGTAAGCCTTTCTCACATGCATTCATTCGCCTTGTGACTAGGGGTTGATTCAGGCTTGCCCATGCACCTCTCCTTTTCACAAACACGTTCGAAATTTTATTTCTCATGTGTGTAAGTAAGCCTTTTCCTTGTGTGTCCATGTGTAAGCCTTTCTCACGTGCATTCGTTCGCCTTGTGACTAGGGGTTGATTCGGGCTTTCCCATGCACCTCTCCTTTTCACAAACGCGTTCAAATACTTGTGCCTTGTTTGTGTAAAACTTCCTTGTGTTGTGCGTGTGAGCCCTATTTCCTTCCCGTCCATAACCCCAGCGGTTCCGCCTCACGATCCGCACATAATGAAGGATTTTCACAACACCGGAAACTGATCCGGAGCAGTGACGTAGTCTTCAATGAAGACTCTATCTTCTCTCAGCAGAACCAGTAGAGAACAGTTGGTTAGAAGGTATCCTTCAAAGACGATAGTGTTGTCATAGAAGAACCGACCCACCAAGCTGAATCAGAGATTCAATAGATAGTCAAACTCGAACAAGCCGACAATATACGTGTCGACTCCAAATCGGCAACAAGTCCAACTGTCGCACTCAAAGACAAAGTCATCAAAGACACTACCGAATCTACAAGAGTCGAAAAAGGCATAGTCAATAAGATGCAAGTCCAAGATTGAACCAAGTCAACAAAGCTCACAAGGGAGAACGGTACAACACCGCTAAAGTCCCAACATGGGGGCGAGTCACCTAACAAGACTCTTAACAAAAATGGTTCAACAAATACGATCGCCCAACCAAGCCGATCGAAGAATCCAAACCACTTATCTCGGCACTCAGGAGATCTGGACGAGCTCAAAGGCCAACAAAGTTTTTTCAATCAGGCCTCGACTACGTCAACTACACCGATGCAGGCGAACCAAGCAGTTATTAAGAAGCTATAGCCGCAACGAACGCCAACAATGGCTACAAGCCATGAAATCTGAAATGGACTCAATTCACAAGAATCAAACATGGGAGTTGGTTGAACGACCATCTGGAAGGAAGCCACTACCCTGCAAATGGGTTTTCCGATACAAGTATGTATATGACTCAGAAAAACCCAAGTAAAAAGCTCGGCTCGTCGCGAAGGGATTCAAACAAGAATATGGGGTTGACTATAACAAGATATTCTCACCAGTAGTGAAGATGACCACTCTCCGACTCCTACTAGGTGTTGTAGCGACCGAATATTTAGAGCTCAAGGAGATGGACGTAAAGACAACATTCCTACATGGAGATCTGGAAGAAGGCATCTATATGTCTCAACCGGCAAGCTTCACGGCGACAAGGGAGGACAGTCACATGGTATGTCGGTTAAAGAAAAGTCTATATGGCTTGAAACAAGCGCCGAGGATGTGGTATCAGATGTTTGACTCCTACATCAGGTAGCTTGGATACCGCCGATCTAACCCCGACCCATGTATGTACTATAGGAAAAAATATGCGAAATAATCTTCGGCCACTACCGAGACTTAGATCACTTAATGATAATCAAACACAGAAAGATGAGAAATGGAAGTAGGTACACAAACAGAAGAGAATGCACATGATGTTAACGTGGAAAACCCTAAACGGGAAAAACCACAGGAGTTCACAAACTCCAACTATCACTATGTCGAGATGAATACAACAGGTAAACACGAAGGCAGCAACCTCGTGCTCACACTCTTCGCCTAGCGGCGGTTACAACAGAGACTCTCTCTCTCTCTCTCTCTCTCTCTCTCTCTCTCTCTCTCTCTCTCTCTCTCTCTCTCTTCCCTCTGCTATGCTCTATACAACAGTTACACCAATAACACTATGCAGAAATAATGACAACACAATGATACACATTATGTTTGCCCTAGGTCATATTTATACTAATGTGACATTAGGACTATTTACAGATATTGTCCCAATGGGCTCTCAGAAACATATTTCCATATATGTCCCTTCATCCAATGAGAGGTTCTCATCGGGCCTGCGTCATCCGGTTCTCACCAGGTCTTCATCATCCCATCCGGAGGGACCGAGATCCTAACAAACTCCCCCTTCACTCCGGCATGGGATGTCTGGTTAGTCCAATTCGCTCACGGTATGTGTCTAGCTTGTCGGGCGTCAGCACCTTGGTCAGCATATCTAACCCATTCTCCTCCGTGTGAATCTTCGTCAGCACAAACTCTCAATCTTCCACTCGCTCCCGGATCCAGTGGTACCTCCGCTGGATGTGCTTCATCCTGGAATGATACGTTGCATTCTTCGTAAGGTGGATGGCACTTTGACTGTCGCAGTAGAGCGGGTATTCCTCTTGCCGGATCCCTAGCTCTCCGATGAAGTCCTTCATCCACAGTATTTCCTTGCCGGCTTCCACAGCCGCCATGTACTCCACTTCCGTAGTTGACAACGCAACCGTCTTCTGCAGCCTCGACTGCCACAAAACAGCTCCCCCTGCATATGTCATAACATATCTCGATGTTGACCGACTGGTATCCGCATTAGCCGACATATCTGAATTGGTGAAACCGTTAAGTTGGGGTTTACCGGAGCCAAATCAGAGACACATAGTTGAGGTCCCTTTCAAGTACTGGAGTATCCATTTTACAACATTCCAGTGCTCCTTGTCGGGATTGCTCATAAACCGGCTCACCACTCCGACTGCGTATCCGATATCTGGTCGGATACACACCATTGCGTACATTAAGTGTAATAACCAAGATCATTAATCCTAAAATAAAGATATAAATGACACAATCATATTGAAAATACGCGTTACCACCCATCCGTCCCCGCGCCAGAGTCAACAGCACAAACGAGGAATCTTGATCTGTCCCATACCAGCCAGGATCTCCACGTCAGGACCTTGGTAGATGACTAGTCCACATCAAAGAGAGCTTCGTCTGAACCACTCATGGGGCCTCCCCCTTAACTAAGGAGAGTCTCCCCTTTTTATAGGACCTAGGCCATGTAATGACATCTACCTGACCAATCATGTGCGGGGTACCCTATGACACACATTAGGTCAGTCCAATAAAGCCGACGACTCAGATATTACAGTATGATAGCCCCCAAATAAGCACGTCTAAAACAAGGAACATTACATACTCCCCCCCTCCGTTTAATTGCACTCTTGCAATGGGAAGTTAGGAAAATGTTTGCGTAATGTCTCTTCAGTTTCCCACGTGCTATCTTCTTCCAATCTATCCTTCCACTTAACCTTATAGCGATGAACAACCTTTGACCTTAGGTTTCTAGACATATGGTCGAGGATTTTCTCAGGTTCATGTGGAGCAAAATGATCATCCTCCAATGTCGATAAATTAGACGGTGTTACAACATTATCATCATAACCAATCGCCTCCTTTAATCGACTCACGTGGAATACGAGATGAACCATAACATTGGAAGGCAAATCCAAACGATAAGCATTGGGACCTATACGTTTTAAAACTTTATATCGTCCACAATACCTTGGGGCTAATTTTGCACACGGTCCTGTTCTCAATGTTTCTGAGTCCTTAGGAACCCGTAGAAAAACTTATTGTCCTACGTGAAATTCCCTCGGTTTTCTATCATGATTCGCATAAAAGACATTTCTGTCCTGCGCCATCTTCAGGTTTTCTTCTGCCAATTTACGTGCTTCAAGCATATCAAACAGAAAATCCTTTGTACTATCCAAAGTATGCGAATCAAACGAAACATCAATAGGAGGACGTTGTCGCGTTGTTACGCGCGTGCGTGGAGAAGGGCGGAACCACGGGGGTCTTGGACTAAGGAGAAGGGGAGAAGGAATAGGACTTCGGAATGGAGCTTGGCACAAGAAGAGAAAGAATGAACAAGAGGAAGATGGAGGCCAAATGCTCAACAAGATATATTAGAACCGAAAACCGATTACAAAATGGCGGCCGCGTAGGCCGCACCGAACGACTATGATAAACCCGAAACCCTAATCCGACGAAGAAGAAAAGAAACCCTAAACGAAACCCTAACCCTAAAACGAAATGGTATACCTCACTCACACTCAAAAATAAGGCAACCCCCACAATGGTGCTCTTCCTCTCCTTTTATAGCACAAGGAGAGAAGACCGTTTTCAAAAGGGTGCTACAAAATATCCCCTTTCAATCAATGGGGATATTTCCCTTGATTTTAGGGGAGGTGGGAAGGATGGGTCTTAACTCCTACCTCTACACGAACTACCACGTACCTATCTCTCTCTCTCACGTGGATGTGCGCGCAAAAGCACATCACCTTTACACTTTACAAATCCTAAGGTGCATTTCTAGCACCATACTTATCACTATCGATAAATAGAAATACAACATGGTGATGTGCAACGTTGCACATCGCGGGTTTGCTTGCTTCGCTCGGTTTTCCGCCTATGGACGAAAATCTTCACGACATCCGCCCCCACCTAACCGCACATCCACCGGTATGTGCCAAAAGGGGAACAAAACGCGAGATTTTCGGCCAAGGCGGCCAACCGAGCCCTTGACAACCTCGTGGGCTTGCCCGGCTTCGTCTTCCACTTCGAGCTAGTCCACCCCGTCCACACGAACCACCGTCGCCTTCCGGCCCACCATCTCCGCCGAATGGTCTCGAACCGTCGGCTCCACCCGATCCGCCACGTCCACCGTGTTTCCTCGAACCACCGTCTACATCCGGACCGCCGTTTCCGATGCCCGCGCTTTCTTCCCCGATCGGTCCTCCCGAACGTCGTCGCCGACCCTTTGTCCGCCTCGCATATCCTCCGGATCCGCCTTTTTCGTGCCGCGCACCTCGTCGTGCCGACTCTTCTCGCTCCGCGCTTGCCTTCCGTAGGCTTTCCCCGTACGTCGGTGTCATCCTCCGAATGCGTGCTCATGCTTCGGTCCTTCGATGACCCCATCACGCATTTTTCGCCTTCCCTTTGCTTGCCGTGCTCTCTCGCCGTAGAGCATACCATCGTTCCCGTGCTCGTTGCTTGGCCCTCATGCGGCCGCATTGCACGTTTCGCATTCCGCTCCTCTTCGCATACCCTTTCGGAAAGGTACCTTCCTTCCCCGACCTCCGTTTCGCTCGGAGGAACACCCTCTTGGCCCTCTTGGCCCGCTCGACCGCACACATCCTTCGTGATGTCGTGTTCGTTCTTTTGGGCGCATACATCTTCGTTCTCCGCGACCTCCCGTATGCCTCTCTCGGTGCCTTCATCCGTTGTGGCCTTCGTCCCCTCGCCGCCACCGTCCGCCACTCTTGGTCTCACGTCGGCACTCGCGCCGACCGCCGGAGTCTCTATAGCCGGTGTAGAGGATCCCTCTCGGGCCTTATCTTCGTGGCCGCCGGTCTTAGCCTCTCCGTAGGCCACCTCTTCCCACCAATCTTCCCTAGCATCGTGCCAGGTCTCGTCGTCGCCGCCTTCCTCCTCGTATTCGCCTCTCGAAGGCGTGATCCGACCGTCATCTTCGGTCGCTCGATGTGGCTCCTTCGTAGGCATGCTTGTGTCTTGGCCCTCCATCGGCCGTATTGCATGCATCTCGTCTCGCTCTTCCGCCGTAGACCCGACCTCCGTGTCGGTCTTCTCCTCCTTTGTCGCCGTAGCCCGTTCCGACACGGGCTCGCCGTCTCGGACCCACCTGTCCACCATCTCGTACCGGATATCCGTTCCGGTAACCTCGTACGCTCCGGCCTCCGACTCCTCGCCGCCACCCGTCGTTTCTCCGGTCTTATGTTGATCCGCAACCGCCGTAGTCTCTAGAGTGGGTATGGAGGGTCTCGTTTGTTTCCGTTTTTCCCCCGAACCATGGTCGTCGTGCCCGGTTAGCCTCCATCTCGCGCTTACCGGCTCCCATCGTAACCGTAACCGTAACCGTAACCGGCCAATCGGTCTCGCCGGCTTCCTTCGGTTTGGGCCCGGTTCGCCGGCCCTTACTCTCTTCTTCTTCCGTGCCGTATTCCGGTCGGGTCGGTTCCCGACTCTCTCCTCGTTTCCACTCCGGTCCTCTCCGTCGGACCCACCGTATACGCCCATTCCGGGCCCCGCATACTCGTCTTCGTATGCGCTCTCTCCGGGCCTCACCTCCTCACGGTCCCCGCCCATCTCTCCGGTCTCACGTTGGCATTCGAGCACAACCGCCGAAGTCTCCGGCCCCGGTGTCAAGGGGTCTTGCCTCCGTCCGCTCCAATCTTCCTTCTCGTTTCCGTTGCCCGCCTTGCCGCCGTCACCTCCCGTCGCACTAAGCCTCATGCCGGCACTCGGGCCGGCCATTGGAGCCTCTAGGATTGGTGTGGGTAAGGACCCGGCACCGCCGCTTGTTGTCTCCGTAGTTGCTTTCGTTCGGACGTCGCTGTCCGCGGCTCCCCCATCTCCGATTCCGTAAGCCTCTAGTATGTTTGCCACCACCTCTTCTTCGCCGTTCTCCGCGTCATTTTGTTTGCCCGTCTTGCCGCCGCCACCGCCCGTCGTTCTAGGTCTCGTGCCGGCACTCGGGCCGACCGCCGAAGCCTCTAGGGCCGGTGTGTGGAAGGTCGCGGCACCACCGCTCGCCTCCTCTCCGCTCGATGTTTTGGGCCGCCGTGCCCCGAATCTTCCGCCCACTTTCGAAGTGGCGCTCTCCGCTTCGTAGTCACCGGCCTCATCCTTGGCCGTCCATTCGCCGCAAGACGAGAGGGGTTTTCGCTCCGCACCCTCTCCCATGTCGTCGTCGTTTCGGTTGCCCGCCTTGCCGCCGCCACCGTCCGTCACTCTAGGCCTCTCGCCGGCTCTCGGGCCGGGTGCCGGAGTCTCTAGGACCGGTGTGTGGAAGGCCGCGGCACCACCACTCCTCTCGTCCGTAGCCACCTCCATTCGGACATCGTCGTCCATGGCTACCCCGTCTTCGGTTTCGCAAGCATCGAGTATGCTTGCCGCCGCCTCTTCTTCGCCGGTCTCCGCGTCATCTCGTTTGCCCGCCTTGCCGCCGCCACCGCCCGTCGTTCTAGGTCTCGTGCCGGCACTCGGGCCGACCGCCGAAGCCTCTAGGGCCGGTGTGTGGAAGGTCGCGACACCATCGCTCGTTTCGTCTTCCTCCTCCATTTCGCAAGCCTCGAGTATGCTCGCGAAATCCTCGTAGAACGTTTCGGGCAACCGTGTCCCGAAACTTCCGCCCACTCTCGAAGTGGCGTCCATCGCTCCGTAGATATCGGCCTCGTCCATGGCCGTTCTTTTTTCCCGAGATGAGAGGGTCGCTTGCTCCGCACCTTCTCTCGTGTCGACGCCGTGGTCGCCCGCCTTGCCACCGCCACCGCCTTTCACCATAGGTCTTACGCGGGCACTCGGGCCGGCCGCCGTGATCTCTAGGAATGACGCGTGTAAGGTCGCGGGACCGCCGCTCGTCGATGTAATGTCCGTAGCCACCTCCGCTCGGACGTCGTTGTCCGTGGCTACCCCGCCTCCGTATATGCAAGCATCGGTCATGCTTGCCGCCGCCTCTTCCGCGGTCTCCTTACCGTTGTCTCGGTTGCCCGCCTTGCCGCCGCCACCGTTCTTCTCCCTCGGTCTCACGCGGGCGCTCGGGCCGGCCGCCGTGGTCTCTTGAACCGGTGCGTGGAAGGTTGCGGTACCGCCGCTTGTCTCCTCCGTACTCGATGATTCGGGCCACCATGTCCCGAATCCGCCATGTCCGCTCGAATCGGCGATCGCCGCCTCACCGTCCCCGACCTCGCCCTCGGTCGTTCTTTTCCCCCATGTCGAGAGGGCGGCTCGCTCCGCACCCTCTCCCGTGGTACCGATGTACCATTCTCTTTCGGCCTCCGCATAGGCCCCGTCCTCCATGTGTGAGGAAGCTCCTTCCTCCGCGTCCTCCGATCCGCTCGGGCCCGACCCCGCAATAAGCCATTCTTCGGCTTCGATTTTCGCCATTACGAGCCCGCACGCCTCCCGTATTAGCGCTTGTAGGTCGGGCCCCTCCAAACCGGTTCGCGATGAGCTCTCGTCCGGCGGCATGGCGTAGTCGGTCGTCGCTCTCTCTTCTCCCCCGCTCGCGAGCCGTGTTGTGGCCGACCGCCTCGCCTCATGTTGCCGACACACCCATTCCACTTCGGGCCACTCCTCGGTGAGACCATGCGCCCCATAATCGTCTTGAAGCTCGAACATGATGTCCATCCTCTCCTCATGATGGACCGTCTCCAAAAATAGGAGGACTTTGTCCGCCCCCACCGATCTTCGTTCCCACTCCGAGAGTTGAGAGAAACGACGCTCGAACTCTCGGAATGCCTCCATTGCGCTCCGATGGCGCCTCGCCGACGCCACCCACCGATCGAACTCTCGCCGACCTCTTACCTCCGATTCCGCGCACCCGTATGCCTCCATTAGAGCCCCTTCAAAGGACTCCCACGATTCGTGAGCTTCTTGGAGCTCCTTGACCTCCTCGTACTTTGATGCGGCCGCCGCTCGACGAAAGAACTCTAGCCTCGTCGCTTCGTCCACGCCCATCCTCGTCATTTCCGCATCGTAGGCTCTCAAAAATTTTGGGACCTCCTTCCCATCGAACCGGCCGACTAGATGGACCACCCTTTCGACCGCTTGTTGAGCCGCCTCTCGCCTCGCCCTCTTCCGTCCGGCGTCCATCAAGATCTTTGTCATCATCTCCTCGAAGTCGAAGCCTTCTTCCATCTCTTTCTCCCTTGCCGCCCTTCACGTCGGGTTCACCAAAGATGTCGCGTTGTTACGCGCGTGCGTGGAGAAGGGCGGAACCACGGGGGTCTTGGACTAAGGAGAAGGGGAGAAGGAATAGGACTTCGGAATGGAGCTTGGCACAAGAAGAGAAAGAATGAACAAGAGGAAGATGGAGGCCAAATGCTCAACAAGATATATTAGAACCGAAAACCGATTACAAAATGGCGGCCGCGTAGGCCGCACCGAACGACTATGATAAACCCGAAACCCTAATCCGACGAAGAAGAAAAGAAACCCTAAACGAAACCCTAACCCTAAAACGAAATGGTATACCTCACTCACACTCAAAAATAAGGCAACCCCCACAATGGTGCTCTTCCTCTCCTTTTATAGCACAAGGAGAGAAGACCGTTTTCAAAAGGGTGCTACAAAATATCCCCTTTCAATCAATGGGGATATTTCCCTTGATTTTAGGGGAGGTGGGAAGGATGGGTCTTAACTCCTACCTCGACACGAACTACCACGTACCTATCTCTCTCTCTCACGTGGATGTGCGCGCAAAAGCACATCACCTTTACACTTTACAAATCCTAAGGTGCATTTCTAGCACCATACTTATCACTATCGATAAATAGAAATACAACATGGTGATGTGCAACGTTGCACATCGCGGGTTTGCTTGCTTCGCTCGGTTTTCCGCCTATGGACGAAAATCTTCACGACAACGTGGCGTATAACCATACATCAACATGAATGGACTGTATTTTGTCGATGTATGCTTAGCGTTGTTGTAGGCAAATTCCACCATAGGAAGGTAAGTCTCCCATAATGAGGGTTTTTGTGCTACATATGCTCTCAACATATCCTCTAATATCTTATTCACTCTCTCAGTCTACCCATCTGGTTGAGGATGATCAGAAGAATTGAGACTGAAGGTTGTTTGTAGTTTCTGCATAACTTCTGACCAAAATGTACTTGTAAACTTGGAGTCTTGATCACTTACAATCTCCATCGGTAGACCATATAAGCTATAAAGATGTTTAATAAACTTAATAGCCAATTGCTTTGTGGTAATTGTGGATTTTGTTGGAATGAATCTTGCCATCTTGGTAAGCCGATCAACAACCACCCAAATGACATTATTTCCCTCAACGGAACGAGGTAATCCAACTATGAAATCCATGGATATACTTTGCCACTTTTCAGCTTGAATATCGAGAGGTTGCAATAAGCCAGCTTTTTTCTGTCGCTCAGCCTTAATGACCTGACATTGTGGACAACGAATGACATAGGACTCTACCTCAAGTTTCATTTTTGGCCAAAAAAACCTAGCTTTAATCAAAGCTAATGTTCTTTGCATAGTTGGATGTCCAACAGAAGAGGCATCATGACATTCATACAGAATTTTATTCTTGATGTCCTTTATGTATGGTATGCAAACCTTACTATTGCAGTACAATAACCCATTTGCAACATAGTAAAGGTTCTTCGGGGTAGATGTGGTTCCATGATCGACGTCAATACCTGTTTCAACTCTCTTCCAGAACTTTGAAAATGTTCTGTCATCAAGGTATTTTTGTTTACCCTGGATCAAATCATATAAGTCATTGTTAAATTCCACGAAACTTAGGGCATTAATTTCTGGAATACGACTCAGGGAATCTGCAATGGAATTCAAAGCCCCTTTTCGATATCTAATTTCGAAATCAAAGTCTTGCATCAACTCCGCCCATCTTGCCTTTCGACCCTCAAAATTCTTTTGATAGAGGAAGTATTGCAAGGATTTGTGATCTGTTAAAACAGTAAATTTACTACCGTACAAATAATGTCGCCATTTTCAGACAAGTGACACATATCTTGTATCACTTGAGAAGTTGTCTTGGGACGGACAAATTCCATCCTGAGAGTCTTTTCAAATGCCTCCCATGTTCCTAGTTTTCTATCCAACCGCTCCCACCATGAGTTTGCAGCACCGATCATCTCACAAACCGCCATATCGATCTTTTCAGAGTCATTCTGAATATTCTCAAGGCGAAAGTGAGTATTCCATCGGTTTAGCGAACTACTCACAAACTCATGGTTGCGTTGCTTATCCTTTCCCGAGAACTATTGAGGAGTAAATGAAGGCTTCTTCGTATTGCTTGATGTGGAAGCGTGTGCCTTTAGCTCCAAAATTTTGTTGTTGAAGTTTTTCAAATTGATGCCTATTGCCATCAAGAACCCCTTCAAGTTTGGAGGAGAACGCAGTTGTGACCATTGTCATTGACTTGACAATATCATCTTGCATTTTACGAAAATCATCCCTCGGGACAAATTCGATATCGTCGTTAATATCTTCGTCACGGACTGAAGATATTGGTTGGTCGTCCTCATCTAGCATAGGAGAAATTGGATGACCTTGACGGGTGGGAGATGTGGGATGTGTCAAAAAACTACGATGATTGGGAGATGTGTGATGTGTGGAATTAGGAGTGGAGGAAGCCATGATAAATAAGGAGAGTTGAGAGAGGACGGAAATAAGTATACTAAAGTCTAAAGTACTCAAGTATTATAAGACTTTAGAATTTGGATGAAGGAGTGAAATATGATATATTATCATGAGAGATAATACTTATATACCTTTTTACATTCAAGTCGGTGAGGATAAAAGACCCCCCCCCTATGATATATCCCATTTAGGAAATTATCCGCTTTTTATCTATTTTGATTCCTAGATTAGACATTAGGAAATAAGACCCCCCCTTTTTAGGAAGTCGGTGACGTGTAGTCAGTTACCACCTTTCTCAAGATAATCCCTCAAATTCTTCCAAACTAGGAAATTCTCCTTTTTTAGTTAAAGAAAATTCCTAGTTTAGGTTTTAGGAATAAACATCCCCCCTTTTTGGAAGTCGATGGGAATAGCTTGTGATTTCCAAGAGAATCACTGCTAACAAACAGGAGTAATGATCAAAACATCCCTTCAATCATCATCCCCCTTTTCTTCTGTTGACTGGTCAGAAGAGCAAGGACAAGTGGGAAGGCAGAGTCGGATCGGATAATAGGAAGTAAATAATAGTAGAATTATTATTCGGAGGGACGGATCCGGTACAGTTGTACCGATCCGGATCCGGACCGATTCGGATGCCGGTTGCCTAAGCGCACCGATTGTAACCTTGCCGGATGCCTATAAAAGGATCCGATGATTTGTAAAGGTTTTGACGGAAGTAATACAAATAGAATTATTGCGTGTTTATCTGTATCTCTGTATTGTTTTACCGTCTGTGCTTAATTGTAATCATCTTACGCGTGTAACCTAGCATCCAATCCTTACCACCCCTTTGGAGAAGTGTCGGATAGACACCTATGTTGAGGCTAGTCCGGCCAGGCAGACAACACTATTTTGGCGACCACGATTCCTGCAAAGTGCAGAGGACAACCGGGGGATGGATGTCTAGACCAAACGACGACCACATCACCGAACGAGGGAGACGATACACCGAACGAGAGCAACGACGGGAAGCCCTGCAGCAAGCCGTCGACGAGATCCGGCGAGATCGGTCATTCTCCAGAACTCTTCGGAGAGTCGCAGAAGAAGCACTGCAGTTCTGGGTTCTGCAAGTCCCCGACGAAGGCAGTAGCATAACAAGCCTGCAAGAGGCGGAAACGATACTACAGACGCTCGCCGGGGGCGACGGGGACTCGGAAGCATTCGCAACACTTGAGGCGGAGTCGGAAAGCGACGGAAGCGTTGCGTGCCGGTATAAAAGCAGCCACGACACACCAAACGACCTGGGGGAAGAGGGGTCGGAAGACTCAGTAACACCGGAGCCAGAGGAAGAAATAACCTTGGAGTTCGGTGACCGGCAATCGCCGAGGGAGGCTGACCGGATACCGACAACACCCGCGAAGGAACCGAAGGATGCATCCTTCCCGATATCCCACTGATGCATCTCGAGTCGGCCTAATAGGCACGCTACTTAGCGGCTCAGCCTTGGCATGGTTTGCTCCGCTTCTAGAGAAACAATCACCCTTACTTAATAATTTTGAAGATTTTATTGGTGAGTTTAAAGCCTGCTTTGGAGACACCGACAGCATCAGGACGGCGATCAACAAGATCCGGCGATTGCGTCAAGGCGATCGTCCAGCCTCTGCCTACGCGGCGGATTTCCGCCTACTTGCTTCAGATATACCCTGGGATGATCAAGCACTAATGGAGCAGTTTCGCTATGGCTTGCGAAACGATGTCAAAGATCTACTTCTAACTTTCCCCGAAGAACCAAAGTCTCTTACGGAGGCAATCAGTCGAGCAGTTCGATGTGACGACCGCCTTTTTGAACGGCGTTCAGAACGTCAATTACAGATACCACGCTCTAGGCCAGAGCCCACTTACGCCGTAGTCGCGGCTAAACCGTTTGCACGAGACATACCTCAAGCAAATACTTCGACACCGATGGAGATCGATACCATGCGTCAACGCGGCCCGTTATCGGAAGAAGAAAAGCAACGACGACGTGCCAATCGATTATGTCTTTATTGCGGTGGACCAGGACATATCGCCATCAATTGTCCCCATAGGCCAAGAAGACAGGTAAATCAAATCGTCGCCTGTACTAAACCCGAGTCAATTCTTCCCTTCGGAGTGTCTGATAGTATTAATAGTACTAATAGAGTGTCAGATAGTATTCATAGTACTAATAGCCCAAGTATCTCAAATAAATTTGAAATCCTTAGTCAATTAGATGAAGAGTTAAACGATTGAGTCCAGCCAAAATAGGAGCCATTTGGTTGGACAGCAGCCCTAGATCTGTACAGCCCATTAGTGGTTCCATTCCTTCCAAGCAAGTTAGCAATGTGTTCCTAGCCCAAGTCATTGTTAGTACTAAAAGTACTCCCCCAATACCCGTCCTAGCACTTTTAGATTCCGGAGCTAATTCCTGTTTCATGGATCGAAATTTTGCCCAAGCTTCTCAGATATCCTTAAGAAAACTTCCTTGTCCCGCATCTGTAGTGGTCATTGATGGTCGTCCCATTGCTTCCGGGAATATTGTAGAAGAATCAGAACCCATTCAAGTTGTCCTAGGTAGTTTTGTGTGTATAATATCATTTAATATAATTAGTAGTCCAGCCCATTGTCCTAGGATTACCTTGGCTTGAATTACATAATCCAGCCATAGATTGGAGAACAAGAGAAGTCCGATATCGACCACCCCAAGAATCAACTCACCGAGTTTCGACCATTTCACTCCATCAACTACGCGAAGAAGGACCCAAGGAGGCAATGTTCCTATTTGCCATATCAGTACATCCTTCTAGCACTATTAAGAAGGACTCCTCAATACAACTTCCGGCAAAATATCATCCTTATGCCGATGTATTTGACAAGGTAAAAGCCGGTACCCTTCCTCATCACCGTCCCTATGACTGTCCCATCGATTTACAACCAGGAACCGAGCCACCATGGGGACCAATTTACAACTTGTCACCCACCGAGTTAGAAGTCCTTCGAGCCTACATAGAGGAGAACTTGGCAAGCGGGTTCATCCGTCATTCGAAATCTCCGGCCGGTGCACCCATCTTCTTTGTCAAGAAGAAAGATGGCTCACTTCGTCTTGTCGTTGATTACCGCGGATTGAATAAAGTCACCATCCGGAATAGGTATGCACTTCCTCTTATATCAAGTCTTTTAGAGCGAGTTAATGGTGCCAAGTTTTTTACTAAAATCGACCTACGAGGAGCGTATAATCTCGTGCGGATCCGACCGGGAGATGAGTGGAAGACCGCTTTTCGCACGCGGTATGGGCATTTCGAGTATACTGTTATGCCGTTTGGCCTAACCAATGCACCCGCAGTCTTCCAACACATGGCAAATGATATATTCAGAGACCTCTTGGATATCTGTTTGATCATTTATCTGGATGATCTGTTGATTTATTCGAAGACCCAGGAAGAGCACGATTCTCATGTACTATTAGTACTAAAGCGACTCCGCGAGAATGGTCTTTATGCCAAGCTAGAGAAATGTAGCTTTGACTGCAAGCAAGTGGAATTTCTAGGCTACGTCATCTCCTCAAAGGGCATCGCCATGGATCCAGCTAAAATCCAAATTGTACTAGAGTGGCAAATTCCACGGTCGGTACGAGATGTACAATGTTTTCTAGGCTTTGCTAACTTCTACCGTAAGTTTATACAGGATTACTCGAAGATTATTTTACCTCTCACACAACTTACGAAGAAGGGCCAAGCATTTCTTTGGTCCATCGAAGCAGATATGGCTTTTCGGCATCTTAAGAAAGCCTTTACATCAGCACCGATTCTAGCTCATGTGGATACAAGAAAACCATTCATCATGGAGGCCGACGCATCAGATTTCGCCCTCGGTAGCATCCTTTCTCAACAAGGCGATAAAGAAGAGTTGCATCCGGTGGCTTTCCATTCGCGCAAATTCAATGTCGCAGAAATCAACTACGAAATACATGACAAGGAGTTATTAGCCATCGTGGATTCATTTGTACAATGGCGGCATTTCTTAGAGGGCTCTCCACATCAGGTCATTGTCTTTAGTGATCATAAAAATCTTGCTTATTTTCAGAACGCTCGCGTACTAAATCGACGGCAAGCTCGGTGGGCGCAATTCCTCACGCGTTTCAACTTCAAAATCACATATCGACCGGGGAAGCAGCAAGGAAAAGCAGATGTACTATCACGGCGTTCATATCTTGCACCTCGTCCTGGTGACGCAACATTTGATAATCAAAAGCAAGTAATCTTGGGACCAACACGACTCCACACGACGCGGATTTTTCACACCCCGATGGATTCACGGATTACCGATGACATACGTGCAACCTTGAAGACGGATAGTTTTGCTCAAGACATCCTAGCGCACATTGATACTTCTCGGGCATCCTGTTCTCAGTCTCAACAACCAGGTATTGACTACCGACAATTCGAATATCATGATGGTTTGTTATTCTTTAAAAAGCGCGTATATGTCCCCGATTGCTCCTGTCGCCTTCAAATCGTCCAACATTGTCACGACACCCATACGGCGGGACATTTCGGTAGTACCAAGACGTTGGAGTTAGTGCAGCGATCTTTTTGGTGGCCCCACATGCGCCGTTTTGTCGACGACTACGTTCGGACTTGTGATGCTTGCTGCCTAGCAAAGATGCCACGACACCATCCATATGGCTTGTTGGAACCTTTACCAATTCCAAGTAAGCCATGGCAGTCTATTTGTCTTGATTTTATTACAGATCTGCCGGTCTCGAAGGGGTTCGATGCTATCCTAACCATCGTCGATCGATATACGAAGATGGCACATTTTGTGCCATGTACTAAAGCCATCACTAGCGAGGAAACCGCTGCTCTTGTTATGCGTGAGGTATTTCGGCATCATGACCTACCAGACAGTATTATCAGTGACCGAGGCCCGCAATTTGTCTCCAAATTTTGGCAGCATCTCTTCAGGATGCTCAAGGTCTCCTGCAACCTCTCCTCCGGCCACCATCCTCAAACTGACGGACAGGCGGAACGAACAAACCAAACGTTGGAGCAATATCTCCGGTGTTTCCTGAGTTATCAACAGGACGATTGGGCCGAGATTCTCCACTTTGCGGAGTTTGCGTATAATAATGCTATTCACTCCTCGACTCGGGTCTCCCCATTTCTCGCTTATACCGGTTTCCATCCTCGCTGGTCGGTGATCGACACTCCGGAGCTACCTACCAACCCTCGTGCCGAGGACCATTTGGAGAGGCTACGCAAGATCCAGATGGATCTCTCTACTCACCTTCGTCATGCTCAACACACACAGAAGACTTATGCGGATCGTCATCGGATTCCCTCCTCTTTTGCCATCGGAGATCGAGTATGGTTCTTACGTCGTCACATCAAGACTACTCGACCGTGCGACAAGTTGGATTATCGACGACTCGGTCCTTTCCATATTACGGGGAAGATTAATGATGTCACCTTCCGCCTGGATCTCCCTCCGCAGCTTCAGATACATCCGGTTTTCCATTGTTCTCTTCTTGAACCTTATAAAGCAAACACCATTCCCGATCGTGTGACACCACCGCCGCCCCCGCTGGAGTTGGACGCCGGCCCGGAGTATGAAGTTGCTGCCATCCTCGATTCCAAACTTGTTCGCAACAAACTTTATTACTTGGTCGATTGGCTCGGTTATAGTCCGAGCGAACGTACTTGGGAACCCGTCGAGAATGTTGCCAATGCACAAGATCTTCTTGCTGATTTCCACCGAAAGTATCCGGACAAACCCGGTCCGCAATTAGCGCCGACTCGTTCCACTCGTCGTCTTTAAGGGGGAGATAGTGTCATGGCAAGACTTGAACCCATGACTTTATGCTACATGGGTCGAGCTCTTACCATTAGATTATGAATTGTATTTTGTAGGATATTATTTTCATTTATACTTTATCATAGAAAATTGATGTATATTCCAGATCTCTCTGGAACATTCTAGAAGCTTCAGGATTATTCCTAAAAACACTATAAAAGGAGGCACAAGGCATTGTTTTGAACCAAATTGGTTCAACGCCAGTCTTAAGCCTCTTAGCCGCTTGTACTTATCTTTTCACATAATATATAGCTGATGTCATCATCTCTCTCTCTCTCTCATTCTCGCTATCTCTCTCTCTCTTTCCTCTTCTCACTTCCTCTCTCGGGAATCTTACGCAGTTCCGTCCTCTTAGTACTAATAGTACTGCTGTTCTTAGTACTAATTCCATATCTGTTTTAGTACTATTCCTGACAGCACCTGTTCGACACATAGAACCGCGCAATCAGAACCCGGATGAGGATTGATTCCGGAGAGATGACCGCTACCAACGTGAACGCGGTAACAGATACGCTAATAGAAGACGCGATAACTATGACCGAGAGGAGAAACGCAGAGATAGCTACCCCCAGGACCGGTACGACCGAGACGAATACCCGGAATACGAACGACGCAAAGAAGAGAGCCGACAAGGGAACCGAAATTTCCGACGAAATCAGAAGCGTGGATTTTTCCGAAGAGAGGAACGTCGGGAGGCAGCAAGGAATGACAACCCGGTATCGGTACCGGATAACCGAAAAACCGAAGACGACCGCCGAAGCATACCCACCCTCCAAACCGGGGACAAAGGAGAAACGAGCAACAGTCACAAGGTGTATTGTTATTACTGCCGTAAGGAAGGCCATTATAGTAACCAATGACAAGCAGCCGGCAGTCAACATGGTTACAGCCGAAATAACAGAAGTACAGCAGGTCACAACCCGGTCAAAGGGAAAGACCGCCGAGTGGGAAGCCTAGGAGGCAATCAGAAAACAAGCGGCGCAATGGATCAAGGAGGCCAATGAACAGAATGCGGCAGAAGTTAGAGACCAAAATTTGCCAAAAGACAAAGAAATCATACAGCCAGGAGAAAACCCGATGTGGCAAGCGCTACAGGACTGTCAAATCGTGTTGCCGTTAGCACGGCTACGACAGTTGGTGCCACGGTTTACGACAGACTTACAGGCATCCGTGAGCAAACCGAAGCCGACGCCAGCACCGGCATTCTTCTCCAACCCGGAGGAAGGACCATCGGTGGTCGATACAAGTAGCCCGGCGATCACGGCAATCGTGAAAGGAAAGGAAATTGTTGGAACGATTATTGACGGAGGCTCCGGGGTAAATGTCATCAATCGACAGACATGCGATAACTTGGGCATCCGGGAATGGGAACCATGCCCCTTCTGGTTACGCATGGCGGATACCAGCTCAGTCCGACCGACCGGGCTTATCCGGGATTTGGAAGTAACGATCGGAGGCCACGTATTCCGGATATCGGCCGTGGTGCTGCAGCTGAATGTACAAGGCGCGTACCCCCTACTGCTAGGACGACCATAGCTACGAACGGCGCATATCAAGCAGAACTGGCAAAAGAACATGATCACATTCCGGCGAGGGAAAACAAAGGTACGAGTAACGACGCAACCACGGGTGATCGCCAGTAAGGAAGCAACTCCATTGTATGCGGAAAGCATCAACATGTTGGAGGGATTACCGGACGAGGAAGTCGAGCGGTACCTCGAGGAACACCCACGAATCGTCCCACTATTTGAGGAGGATATCACGGCGGCAGTAGAACCGTACATTACGACGCCAGACGAACCGGACCAAGCGGCGATCCGGGAACTGCGACAAGCGCAGGAATCCCTAGAGAGGGAAATTACGATATCCCAGAGGGTAAAAGCATCCCAACTAGAGGAGGTGGACCTCGGCACAACAGACAAGCCCCGACCGGTAAATGTCGCAAAGGAATTGCCGAAGGAAGAAAAGAAGGCAATGGTAGCATTATTAACAGACTTCAAGGATGTGTTCGCGTGGTCGTACGAAGACATGCGAGGGCTGGACCCCCAGCTCTATCAGCACCAAATTCACCTAAGTACGGACGCAAAACCAATCGCTCAACGCAGGTACCGGATGAATCCGAATTATGCGGCGAAGGTGAAGGAGGAAATTGATAAGCTCCTCCGGGTCGGATTTATCCGACCGGTCAAGCAGGCAACCTGGCTGAGTCCGATAGTGGTGGTCCCAAAAAAGAACGGCAAAATCCGGGTATGCGTGGACTATCACAAACTAAATGCCGCAATAGTGACCGATGCGTTTCCACTACCATTTACGGACGGGGTGTTAGATGCGGTAGCCGGCCACGAAGTTTACAGCTTCCTGGATGGATTTAGCGGCTACAACCAAATACGAATGAACCCGGCCGACCAAGAGAAGACAGCGTTCGTTACGGAATGGGGAGTGTTCGTCGCAGTCGTGATGATGTTCGGACTAAAGGCGGCTCCAACGACCTTTCAAAGGATAATAATGGAAATTTTCGGGGAATATATCCCCGGTTTTATGCAGGTCTTCCTTGACGATTTCGCGGTCTACAGCCGGCACGGAGAGCATCTCGATCACCTCCGGCTGTGCTTGGAGAAGTGCCGCGAGTACCGGTTGAGTCTGAACCCGGCCAAGTGTGTCTTTGGAGTGGCAAGCGGCAACTTACTAGGGCACGTGGTGAGTAAGGAAGGAATCGCGGTAGATCCGGATAAAGTCAAGGCGATTCTCGAGGCACCAGCACCAAATAACGCAAAGGCTTTAAGCCGGTTCCTGGGCCAAATAAGGTGGCATAGCCGGATGATACGGCACCTCGCAGACTTCGCTACACCATTACATACCGTCGTACACAGGGTACCCTTCCTATGGGCGGAGACGGAGGAGGAAGCCTACCAAGCGTTGAAGGTTATGCTGTCGCAAGCTCCGGTGGTGCAACCGCCGGATTGGAGTAAAAGCTTTCACGTCTTCGTCGACGCGTCAAACGTAGCAATCGGCAACGTTCTGATGCAACTCACGGAGCCGAAATGGTACCGACCGGTGTACTACGCAAGCCGGAAACTCTCAAAAGCCGAACGGAACTACTCTACGACGGAACGCGAGGCATTGGGAATGGTGTATAGTGTCACAAAGTACAGGCACTATCTGCTCGGAAGGAAGTTTTCCTTCCATGTCGACCATTCGACACTACTCTACCTGGTCTCGAAGGCATCCCTGACGGGAAAAATTGCACGATGGACACTGCTGTTACAGGAATTTGAATTCGACATTTTCCACCGACCCGGGGCGCAGCATGCGGTAGCGGACTACCTAAGCAGACTCGAATCCGGAGAAGCAGGGGTCGGCGTCCAGGATGAGTTCCCCGACGCCGAGTTGTTCCGGATCACGACGGAACCGGCAACGGATGCAACGGTAGCCGATGAAGACACGTGGCTAACTGAGATGCATCAGTTCCTGAGCACCGGAGTACCCCCGGAGAACATGGACCGCGATGAAAGGAAAAGGGTAGCAGTAAGAAGCAGACATTTCTGCTTGGTTGGAGACACCCTCTATCACAAGGGGGCAGATGGCATCTGGAGACGAGCAGTGCGGAGCGATGAGAAGGATTTAATCCTCAGGGAAGCCCACTGTGGAATTGTCGGCGGGCATTATGCCGGCGACGCAACCGCTCGGAAAATATGGCAGAGCGGACTGTGGTGGCCCACCACCCTATAGGATGCCGTGAAGTATAACAGAGAATGCGATTTGTGTCAACGACTGGGCCAACCCACGGAGCAGGCCCGGATGCCACACCACCCGGTCTTGCCATTGGAACCGTTTCAAAAGTGGGGTTTGGACTTTGTCGGTCCCTTCAAGCCACCGTCAATGCGAACCGGAAATCGGTATGTCATAGTGGCGACCGACTATTGCACCAAATGGGTAGAAGCAAAGGCCTTACGGGACAACACGGCCGCGTCCACGGCAAAGTTCCTGTACGAGTGCATATGGTGCCGGTATGGATGCCCGATCGAGCTTATAAGTGACCAAGGAGGACATTTTCTCGGGCAGGTAGTAGAAAGCCTGACGTCATTTTACGTGGTGGTACATAAAAAGAGTACTCCCTACTACCCTCAAGCCAATGGACTAGTGGAATCAACGAACAAAACTCTGCAGAACATCCTACGAAAAATCGTCAACGAGAACTGGACCGACTGGGATACGAAATTGCAAAGCGCGCTATGGGCGTACCGAACAACGTACAAAACCAACATCCGGACAACCCCGTTCCGACTAGCATTCGGTTTAGAAGCGGTCATGCCGGTAGAATTCCAGATCCCCAGCTTACGGATCCAGGTAAAGGAGCGCTTAAGTGAGAAGGAGTCCGAACGAATCCGGCTGGCGACGTTGTTGGAATTAGAAGAAAACCGAGTAGCCAGCTTACTACAACTCGAACTGGAGCAAAGGAGGAGAAAAGCTTTCGTGGACCGACACCGGCGTGGCAACGAAAAGGAGTTCGAAGTCGGGAAACCGGTGCTACTATTCCAGACACGGATGGGGAACATGCCGGGAAAGTTGCGGTTTCGGTGGACCGGACCGTTCTGGATCATCAAGGAGTACAATGGGTCGTATCAGCTCGGCACGTTGTCTGGAGAAGTCATCGGTAAGTGGGCAAATGGGTTTCGGCTAAAGCCGTATAAGGGAAATATGCCAGCCAACCCGTTCAAGCAAAACCCGGAAATCCGGCAAGAGGAAGAACCGACACTGGCAAACGTTGCTGCAGATATCCGGACCGAGGAAGAACCGACACCGATACTGACAAAGACTATCCCGGAAAACCGACAGAAGGATCCGGTATCAGCGCGAACCGACCCGAACAAATCGGGGGGGACCAGAAAATGACGTGGTCCAAACAAACAGAAAAAAATAATAATAATAATCATAGTAGTGATGGGGAGATCACAAGAGGTGGGAGCGCCACCATGCAACGAAGAGGCGCCATGCAGTAAAGAAGGACGTGCGCGTACTTGCTATTTAAAGCATGGAACGTGGGCACTCACACGCGGCAAGCAAGAAAGGACATACTAATTATGGCAGGAGATGAACATGCGCGAGAAACGAAAAAGGGCGGCTCGAGGCAAAAGCCACTATATAAGACACAGGCCTGCGAAGGACTTACTTTTTACGAATTTTCCTACACACAGACGCAGAAGCACAGAAGAGCGATCCGACGCACAGCGCACACACAGCCCGATCCCGAACAACAGACAACAGAAGAAGAATTCGAACCAATGGCACTGTCGGAGGAGACACGCCAATGGATGAGGGAGAACGGGTTAAAAGGATTGTTGCGGATCGCCGACGCTCCACCACACGCAGAACCAGAGCAGGCAGCAGCATCGATTGATTTATCAGAAATCACGGAAGGAGCGGTGCAAGCGCTCACGGGGATAAAAGTAGGAGGACTTCAAACAATCGAAAACCCTTCAAGTGAAATCCTGTTCGAATATTTCGGTGAGTATTCTATCAGCAGCAAGGTGTACCGAACACAGGGCGGAGAGAACCTACTGTTCGGAGAAGTGGCCCGCGCCATTATGGAATACGGATTCGTGAATCCACGTCCCCCGGCCATAGCCAGGTACCGGGCAGCGTTCTTAATTGCAACGTACGAAGGATTACAAGTGGATTGGCTCCATTTCATAACCGAAGGATTGAAGGACGCCATCAAGAACCTTGTGGAAGGAAAAAAGCCATGGGCCGGGATAGCACAATGGCTAACGGTGTTAGTCCCATCGGTGCTCCCCATCAAACAAAAGAAAAGAGGTCGGCAGGAGACGACGCCGAAAAAGGTCACAAAGCGCCGACATATCCTGGAGAAACACACCCCCGGATGGACCCAGGAAGAAGCAGAACAGCGGGGGGAAGGACCATCCCGACAGCAACAGGAACCGGCAACAAAGGCAAAACCGGCAGGAAAAGGCAAAGGGAAATCGGCCGAGGAGGAACCGGTAGCGCTCAAACCAATCAATATAACGCTGCGACGGCCGGAACCGGAACCAGAGGTCTTTATACAAAAGGTCCGTCTGGTAGCCGCACCGGAGGAGGAAGCTGAAACAGAAGACTCATCTGAACCACTGGTAAGACTCCCAGCAAGACAAGGTCGGGAGAGACGGGCGAAAGGACCGGCTCCACCAGTTGACAAAACTCAACAGAGGGCGCAAGGACCACCTCCAGTAGCCGAGGCGGAAGCAGTACTGGAACCCGTACCGAGGGAAGCAGCACCGACACCGGTTTTGCCGGACTTCAGAGAACCGGTCATCCCAGAGAAGAGGAATGAACAAGCGCCGGAGCCAGAGAAAAGGCCGGAAAAACAGCCTGAGTTAAGGAGTAGAAGTGAGCAAGGCTACCCCGACACAGGAAGCACAAAGCCACAATGGCTGAGATGGCTTTCGGAGCAGTTATCGGGAGTAGCGGACCAGTTAGAGGAAGAAGAAACGTGTAGGCAACATCTGACGCATACAACAACCCAGGAGTTGGTCGCGCTCCCAACACAGATCGAGGAATTGCAAGGGGAGCTGTTGCATGCAAGGGAAGGAATTCAACAAGCACAAGTTGTCACCGAGCCGGTCGGGACAACAAGGAAGCAACCAGAACCGGAACCGGAACCGGTAGCCTTGCAAACCGGCCCTGAGACCGAAAAAATAATAGAAACCTTACGAGAGGAGTTAAAAGCTCAAGAGGCATTAAGGGAAAAAGAAAGGGAGCAGCGGAAAGCGGTGGAGGACGACAGACGGAAAATGGAAGAAGGCCTCCGGAAAGGCCGAGCCACTAATGACCGACTGCAAGAAGAAAAAGAGAAGCTGCAAAAGGAGAAGGACCGACTGCGTCGACATGCCGAGCAGGAGATAGAACGACTGCAGGAAGAACTCCGACAACAGAAGGACCGGGATGACTGGTTAAGAGCTCAGGCAAACCGACGCCTGAAGCATAAGACGGAGGACTTCGACCGTCTCTACCGAGATCACAAGCAGGCCGAGTCGGACAACAAGAAACGGGCAGCAGACTACGACCGGCAAATAGAGAAGCTGAAAGAACAACTCAAAGAGACCCGATTAGACCTGGCTAAGACAATGGATGAGGTCAGTGCCAAAAAGGAAGCATTGTTGGCGGAAATGACCCAAGCAACGGAGAGAAGGAAGGAATTAGAGGCGCTAAGGCAGGAAAAGTTGGATCTGACCAAGATCAGGAATGAAGAAAAGGAAAGATCGACCTTCACGATCAACAAACTGCAAAGTACCTATGAAAAGCGGAAAGCGGATTACGAGGCCCAGGCTCAGATAATGGCCGACATTATAAAATGGGCAAGGAAGGAAAAGCAAGAAGCTTATGCGCATGCTAAGGCGGGGGTTGACCGGATCAAGCTCATCATGTCAGGTTGGAGTACCCGAGCTCAGGCAAGCATCAACGAAAGTACGGAAAAGCTATGGAAGGAGTGGTCACAACAGGCAGCCGAGCTGCAGACACTCCGAGCTAATGCCGAGAATCAGAGGAAGACCGGTGACAAGTTCTACAAGATGGATGAAGAAAGTATCGTCGCCATTCGGGAAGAATTGTCGGAGGATTTCTACGCTTTAGCGGAAGAACATCTCAAAGAAATCCGAGGGTTGGTAGAGAGGTTGGATGACGGGCAGCTCGCAACTCAGTTGGAGTTGGAGAAATACGAGCAGGACCGGTTACGACAGGAAGCCAAGGGAAGAACGACGCCAATCACTATAAGTGAGGGAGAGCGACCGGCTGAAGTTGAACCAACCGACACCGAACAACCCCGACAAGGAATACCCGAAGAAGAACTTCCGTTCGAAGGAAATCAAGAAGAGCAGGAGCAGACCGATGCCGGAGAAGAAGAAGAGTTGAGACCGGAAGACACCAGAGCAGAGGAAGAAGGCGTACCGAGCAGACCAGTCGAGACCGGAGAAAGCGACACTGGTAACAGAACAGAGTCGGGAACGGAGGGAGAACAGGAAGAACCCGGACAGAGCGGTGAGGAAGCACCGGCACCACAGAATCAAGCAGAGCCGGAGCAGCAAATTTTTATGGAACAGCCAACCCAACCGGAGGTCGGAGACCAGGCAGGCAAGGAACAGGAATTGGAGGAAGAAGCACCACTTGACACCATCGAGCAGAGTGTGCTCGATATTTTGGAGGAAGAATGATGCCGGGAGTGGATTCGAAGTGCAAGGCACTTTCCCACGGGCGTGCCATGTGTTGACCGGTCAAAAGAGCAAGGACAAGTGGGAAGGCAGAGTCGGATCGGATAATAGGAAGTAAATAATAGTAGAATTATTATTCGGAGGGACGGATCCGGTACAGTTGTACCGATCCGGATCCGGACCGATTCGGATGCCGGTTGCCTAAGCGCACCGATTGTAACCTTGCCGGATGCCTATAAAAGGATCCGATGATTTGTAAAGGTTTTGACGGAAGTAATACAAATAGAATTATTGCGTGTTTATCTGTATCTCTGTATTGTTTTACCGTCTGTGCTTAATTGTAATCATCTTACGCGTGTAACCTAGCATCCAATCCTTACCACCCCTTTGGAGAAGTGTCGAATAGACACCTGTGTTGAGGCTAGTCCGGCCAGGCAGACAACATCTTCCCATCCATCTCACAATCATGCTTCCCTCTCATAGAACTAATTTTTTCCCTTTATCTCTCTCCTTTACATCGATTAATAATTGATGATGATCTTATTCCTATAATCCTATAATCATCCTCATAATCGACCATATATCACCCATAAAATCCATCCATAAACGCTAATGATCTATTGTTTATCCATCCATCATCACGTAATCAAAATGCACCCGTGGTAATGGATGATTATGGCCATTCGAATAAACCTTAAGGTCGATGATCAATTGATTATCGCCAATCAACGATCATCACCCTAGTTCTATCAGCCAATTTTAATTAAATTAATTCTGAATGATCATTATCCATATATATGATGATCATCAATTATTTCCTCGAAAATTCGACGATCAAGCATCACCTATGGTATATTAGGTGGCTGACCTCTAGAGTTACGATTTCCACACATAAGGTCGTCTCATGGGCATAGCCATTAGATCAAGAGGGTATACGAAAAATAAAATATAAATATATTTATGGTGAATTTATTTGAATAATTATATATTAAATATCTGAACGTATTAAAACAAACATATAATAATAATAACAACACTTTTATAAAACTTTTTTAACCCCTTGATTATATTTATTTATTTGTGCATCAGTGGATCTAACTCATAGCCTTTACTTTTAAGGTTAGAACAAGAATGTACTAACCAACCCATCACACAAATCTTGTTGTAATAAGGTAACGTTAATACATTCATTATACATAACCCCCTACAACATACTGCACATCAAGATATCACTCCCACACGGAATCTCCGTGACGTTTTCGACACTTCCCCAATCCATCATTTACCATACATTAGTACGTAAAATAAAATACATATTTTCCCGTTCTAAAGCACATAACACGAATCCAATCAAACATTATTTTTTTAGGATTAAAACCGCTCTGATACCATATGTAATAACCAAGATCATTAATCCTAAAATAAAGATATAAATGACACAATCATACTGAAAATACGCGTTACCACCCATCAGCCCCCGCGCCTAAGTCGACAGCACAGACGAGGAATCCCAATCTGTCCCATACTAGCCAGGATCTCCACGTCAGGACCTTGGTAGATGACTAGTCCACATCAAAGAGAGCTTCGTCTGAACCACTCATGGGCCTCCCCCTTAACTAAGGAGAGTCTCCCCTATTTATAGGACCTAGGCCATGTAATGACATCTACCTGACAAATCATGTGCAGGGTACCCTATGACACACATTAGGTCAATCCAATAAAGCCGAAGACTCAGATATTACGGTATGTCTAAAACAATGAACATTACATTAAGCTCCCGACGGAAGAGGCATATGGTATCTTCATCATATCCACCTTCTCTACCTTCGTCTTCGGGCTTTGCTTACCGGATAACCTGCAGTTTGCCGAGAGTGTCGATCCGACCGGTTTCGCATCTGACATGTTGAACCGTTGAAGCACCTTTGTCACGTACTTCTCCTGTGACAGCCACAATTGCTTCTTTGACCGGTCCCGGATGATATGCATCCCCAATATCTTTCTTGCCGGACCCAAGTCTTTCATTGAGAAGGTCTGGTTCAGAGCCTTCTTTAGTGTTCGTATCTTGACTTGGTCTCGTCCGACGATCAACATGTCGTCCACATACAAGAGGAGTATCAGGAAGTCTCCACCTTCGAACTTCTTCACAAATACACAGTGATCGGCCTGCATTTTGTGGCACCCTTGATTGGTCATGAAGGAGTCGAACTTCCGGTACCATTGTCGGGGAGCCTGCTTCAGTTCGTACAGGCTCTTCTTCAACCGGCAAACCAAGTGCTCCTTCCCTTTCTTCACAAATCCTTCTGGTTGTTGTATGTAGATCTCCTCTTCGAGGTCGCCGTGGAGGAATGTCGTCTTCACGTCTAACTGCTCTACCCCGAGATCCATGCTTGCCGCTATGCCCAGCACCGTCCGGATGGAAGTCGTCTTCACTACTGGGGCAAATATCTCATCGAAGTCCATGCCCTTCTTCTGTTGGAACCCCTTCACCACGATCCTAGCTTTGTATCTTGGGGGGTTGTCGGCATCTCCCGGTTTCAACTTGTACACCCACTTATTCTGGAGTGCCCGTTTTCCTTTCGGCAGCTCCACCAGTTCATACGTGTGGTTCTCATGCAGAGAATCCATCTCGTCCTGCATGGCACTCAACCACTTGTGGCTATGGGTGTCCTCCTTTGCTTCTTCGAAGCTTTCCGGCTCCCCCTCATCGGTTAGCAGCACATGCTCTGCATCCAGAAATCTCCAAGGGGCTCTTCTCCCCCGGAGAGGATATCTCTGTCCTCGGATTTTGGTAACCGGCTCATGTGTCTGTTCTTCATCCGAATCCGATTCGGGGTCTTGTCCGGTTCCAGTTTCAGCTTCCTCTCCTTCTTCTGCCAGTTCGGTATCCTCACCGTAACCGGCCAGTTCTTCGAGTGTTAACCACCTCTTAGCCGTGTAGGTCCGAATCTCATCGATCCGCTCCTTACCGGTCGACTCGGAGTTCATTATCTTCTTCTCCGACTCCCAGTCGGCAAGGGTCTTGTCCTCCATGAAGATAATATCTAGACTCCGGAAAACCTTCTTGTCGACCGAATCCCACACTCGGTAGGCGAACTCATCATCGCCGTATCCGAGGAATATGCAAGGCCGGGACTTTGGATCCAACTTTGCTCTCTGGTCCTTTGCAACATGCACGTAAGCGAGACACCCGAACACCTTCAAATGCCGGTAAGACACTTACTTACCGGTCCACACTCTCTACAGCGTGTCTCTGTCGAAGGGCATTGAGGGTGATTTGTTTATCACGTACGTCGTTGTCGCCAGCACCTCAGCCCAAAACGTCTTGGGTAACCTTGCATGTGCCAACATACTCCAAACCCTCTCCATTATGGTCTAGTTCATCCTCTCGGCCAGCCCGTTTAGTTCCGGCGTCTTCAGCACGGTAAATTCGAGCCGGATTCCCTTCGAGCGGCAGTACTCCTCGAACTGCCCCCGGTATTCTCCTCCATTATCTGCTCGAACCGGCTTCAGCTTCCGGTCGGTTTCTCTTTCCACTCTTGCGTGCAGCTCCTTGAAGAAGGATAACACCTGATCCTTCGTCTTCAACGGTGTGGCCCACAACTTCCGGCTATGGTCATCTATGAACGTCACGAAGTACTGTGATTCGGCATGTGACTTCGTGTCCACTTGACACACATCAATATGCACTAGCTCTAGTGGTGCATTACGTTGTCATAGTGTAATTTACACACTATGTGGAAATTGTGTTTTGTCCATCCGGATAGAGAATGAAATACCTAGTGAGAACCGGACAAAGAGGAACCGGCAAGGAGGAATCGGCAAGGAAGAGCCGGATGAAGAAGGCCGGTGAGAGTCTCTTACGGGATGAAGAGACACAATTGTAAATAAAAGAAACATTAAAATTTCTGTTACTTGCATAGGGCAGGATTCAAACCCTGCACCTCCATGCAGACAAACTCCAACCTTACCATTATACTAACTTATTCTGAGTGTCAAATAATATAGATTTAATACGTATAAAACCTTTATTTTCGCCTACCTTTATTAAAAGGTAAGTCATGCATTTTTAGAATGCGTGAAAACTTTATATGCACACTAATAAAATTACGCATGCACATCTAGCGGGCATGAATGCTAAATTTAGGAAATCGTAGTGGGAAAAGTAAAGCATGCAAATTTAGAGAGCATGAACACTTTAGAAAAGCAAGAAGTTATGCTTAGCCTCTTCCGTCCTTATATGAGGAGAGAAAGATATATAAGGGTTGGTTATTTTTTTGGATTAAGTATTGATCAATATAAAAATTATTCGTGGGATTCACAATTTATGCATCTACTTCTTTCTTAACAACCTAAGTACCAATTAATATAGTATACTCATGTGATTCACGAGTTTCTTATCTTTCTCTTTGCTATCTACTCATAATTAATCTCTATCTCACGATCTCCTTTCTCCTAGTCCAAAACCCCAGCAGTTCCCACCCGACTCACATAACGATCCGGCGCCGAGAGGCACGACAACGTTTCATCGGTGGCCTTGATCGGAAGGAGGTCCGGTTTTGCTTACCGGCCAGGCAGTCAGTGCACCTCTCATGATGCACGTCCTTCACCAGAATGAGGTTGTCATCAGCAAGCCTCTTCATCCCCTTCTCGCTCATGTGACACAGTCTCTTGTGCCATAGCTCACCGGCAATGTCGAATGCAACGTTCACTTCTTCCCGGCATAACCGGGCATTCATCAGGTACAGTGTGTTGACTTTCCAGGCCCGAGCCACTATCAGGCTCCCCTTGCTGAACTTCATGACACAGTTCCGAATGCTACCCGTGTAGCCTTCATCATCTAACTGACCGGCTGATATCAGGTTCAATCGAACCTCCGAAACGTGTCAGACATCCTTCAGCAGCAGCTTGCATCCTTTTAGTGTTGTCAACCACACATCTCCTATGCCGACAATTGGGCATGTACCTTCATTCCCCATCCGGTCACAGTTGTGCTCACTGGCTGTGTAGGATGAGAAGTGTCAGGAACTCTATTAAGGCAGAGAAGGAATTAGTACTAAAAGAAGGATTAGTACTATTGTTGGGGAATAGTACTAAGACAGAGAAGGATTAGTACTATGAGAGGTGTCGAACTTTGAGAGAAGGAATGAGTGAGTGAGAGAGAGAGAGAGAGAGAGAGAGAGAGAGAGAGAGAGAGAATGATGATGCGAAAGATATATGTATTATATGATGGAAGATATACAACAGTAGTTAGAAGGCTTAAGACTGGCGTTGAACCGATTTGGTTCGAACTAATGCCTTGCGCCTCCTTTTATAGTGTCTTCAGGAATACTCCTGAAGTTTCTAGAATGTTCCAGAGAAATCTGGAATATACATCAATTTCCTAATAAAACCTAAATGAAAATAATATCCTTCAAATTACAACTCATAACCTAATGGTAAAGTCTCGACCCGTGTAACAAAAGGTTATGGGTTCGAGTCTAGTTATGACACTATCCCCCCTTTAAAACGACGAGTTTCACGAGTCGTTTTGGATTGAGGACCCGGTTTCTCGGGATATCGTCGATGGAAGTCTTCTAGAAGAGCACGAGCATTGGTCACATTCTCGATCGGTTCCCAAGTACGCTCGCTGGGACTATATCCTAGCCAATCGACTAGATAGTAGAGCTTGTTGCGAACAATCTTGGAATCGAGGATGGCAGCGACCTCATACTCAGGTCCATCTTCGAGCTCGATAGGAGGTGGAGGTTGTATAGTACGTCCTGGGATAGTGCTCTCGTGATAGGGTTCGAGGAGAGAACTATGAAACACCGGGTGTATCCGAAGTTGCGGAGGTAGCTCGAGACGAAAAGCGACATCATTAATCTTCCCGATAATACGGAAAGGACCTAATCGTCGATAATCCAACTTCTCACATGGGCGAGTAGTCTTGATGTGTCGTCGTAGCAGCCACACCCGATCTCCAATGTTAAAACTGGATGGAAGTCGATGACGATCTGCGTAGTCCTTGTGTGATTGTTGAGCTTGCTGGAGTTGAGTAGATAAATCCGCTTGTATCTTGCGTAACCGCTCCAAACGATCCTCCGCGTAAGGATTTGTGGACACTTCTGGGGTTTCAAGGACACACCACCGGGGATGATATCCCGTATAAGCGTAGAATGGCGTGACTTTAGTCGATGCGTGGATAGCGTTATTATAGGCAAATTCGGCGAACGGAAGAATATCTGCCCAGTCATTCTGATGATAGTTGAGAAAGCACCGCAGATACTGCTCCAGTGTTTGATTTGTTCGTTCGGCTTGACCGTCGGTTTGTGGGTGGTAGCCGGAGGAGAGGTTACAAGTGACCTTCAGCATTTTAAAAAGGTGCTTCCAGAATTTTGACACAAACTGGGGTCCACGATCGCTGATGATATTATCAGGGAGTCCATGATGCCGACATACTTCCCGCATGACAATTTCGGCGGTGTCTTCACTAGATATTTCTTTAGTACATGGTAAGAAATGAGCCATCTTCGTATATCGATCCACCACTGTGAGAATCGCACTGAATCCCTTAGAGACTGGAAGATCTGTAATGAAGTCAAGAGCAATGGATTGCCATGGCTTGCTTGGAATTGGTAATGGTTCTAATAAACCATATGGATGATGTCTTGGCATTTTCGCTCTGCAGCATGTATCGCAAGTCCGAACAAAATCTTCGACAAATTGTCGCATACGGGGCCACCAGAATGATCGTTGTACTAAATCTAATGTTTTAGTACTACCAAAATGTCCTGCTGTATATGTGTCATGGCAGTTTTGTACTACTCGAAGGCGGCAAGAACCATTAGGAACATACAAAAGTTCTTTAAAGAAGAGTAATCCATCACAGTATTTGAATTGCCGATAATCCGTACCTGGTGATTGTGATTGTGAACATGACGCTCGAGAGGGGTCAATTTGTGCTAGTATAGCTTGGGCGAAAGCGTCAGTCTTCAAGTCCTCACGTATAGTATTGGTAATGTCGGAATCCACGGGCATGTCAAAGATCTGTGCTGCTTGCAGTCGTGCTGGACCCAAGATTACTTGCTTCTGGTTATCGAAAGCTGGCTCACCGGGACGTGGTGTTAGATACGAACGCCGTGATAATGCATCTGCCTTCCCTTGGTGCTTCCCCGGACGATATGTAATTTTGAAGTCGAAGCGTGTGAGGAAATGGGCCCACCGAGCTTGACGTCGATTCAGTACACGAGCATCTTGAAAGTAGGCAAGGTTCTTGTGGTCACTGAATACAGTGACCTGATGAGGAGATCCCTCCAGGAAATGCCTCCATTGCATAAAAGAATCAACTATTGCTAATAGCTCTTTATCATGAATTTCGTAGTTGATTTCGGCGGCGTCAAACTTACGGGAGTGGAAAGCCACAGGATGTAGCTTCTCGTCGTTACCCTGTTGTGACAGAATGCTCCCCAATGCGAAATCCGATGCATCAGCTTCGATAATGAATGGTTTTTCCGGATCCACATGACCTAAAATTGGAGCTGATGTAAACGCCTTCTTAAGACTCTCGAAAGCCATGTCCGTCTCTTTAGACCAAATGAATGATTGTCCCTTCCTGGTGAGCTGTGTGAGAGGCAGCACAATTTTTGAGTAATTTTGTATGAACTTCCGGTAGAAATTTGCAAAGCCTAGGAAGCATTGCACATCCCGCACCGAACGCGGAGTGTGCCATTCTATCACCGTTTTGACCTTGGCTGGGTCCATAGATATGCCTTCTGAGGAGATGACATAGCCGAGAAACTCCACTTGGTTGCACCCGAAACTACATTTCTCTAACTTTGCATACAGACCATGTTCTCGAAGTCGTTTTAGTACTAATAGTACATGAGAATCATGTTCTTCTTGGGTCTTTGAATAAACCAGTAGATCATCCAAATAGATGATCAAAAAATCATCCAAGAGGTCTCGAAATATATCATTCGCCATGTGCTGGAAGACTGCCGGCGCATTAGTGAGTCCGAACGGCATGACCGTATACTCGAAGTGCCCATATCTGGTGCGAAACGCGGTCTTCCATTCATCTCCTGGTCGGATCCGTACGAGGTTATAGGCTCCTCGTAAGTCGATCTTCGTGAAGAACCTGGCACCGTTGATCCGTTCTAAAAGACTTGAGATAAGGGGAAGAGCATACCTATTTCTTACTGTGACCTTATTCAAGCCACGGTAATCTACAACGAGTCGAAGCGAGCCATCTTTTTTCTTGACGAAGAAAATGGGTGCGCCGGCTGGAGATTTCGAATGCCGAATGAAACCGTTCTCCAAATTCTCCTCTATATAGGCTCGAAGGACTTCTAGCTCGGTTGGTGACAAATTGTAGATCGGCCCCCATGGCGGCTCTTTTCCCGGTTGTAAGTCGATGGCGCAGTCGTACGGCCGATGATGAGGAAGTGTGTTGGCTTGTACTTTATCGAACACATCAGCATACTGACGATACTTCTCGGGAAGTTGAACGGTGGACTCCTCTTTGGTGGTGCTGGAGGGTTGTACTGATATTGCAAAGAGAAACATTTCCTCCTTGCGCCCTTCCTCACGCAACTGACGTAGCGAAATGGTTGCAACCTTCTGGGTAGATCCTTGGGTTTGTCGCAACCGGATTTCCCTTGTCCTCCAATCTATGTCTGGGTCATGTAACTCGAACCATGGTAATCCTAAAACTATGGGATGTTCTGGAATACTAATAATATTAAATGATACTACACATGTTAAGTTATCTAGGACAATATTAACGGGTTCCGACTCTTCTATGATATTACCAGAAGCAATGGGACGACCATCAATGACTACTACTGAGGCTGGACATGGGAGCTTTCTTAGAGATATCTGATGAGCTCGGGCAAAATTCCTATCCATGAAGCAAGAATTAGCTCCGGAATCTAGAAGGGCTAAGGTATGTACTGGAGGGGTACTTTTAGTACTAACTGCTACTTGGACTACGAACACATCACTAACTTGCTTAGAGGGAATGGAACCACTAATGGGCTGCACAGATCTAGGGCTGTCCAACCAAACGGCTCCTATTTTGGCTGGACTTAGTCGTTTAACTCTTCTTCTAATTGGCTAAGGACATCAAATTTGTTTGCGAGATTCGGACTATTAGTACTATTAGGACTATTATGACTATGAGGATTATCAGAGATTCCTACTGACATAGACTCGGGTTTAGTATAGTCAGAACTAACAATGACTTGGTTTACCTGCCTTCTTGGTCTATGGGGACAGTTTATCGCGATATGCCCTGGTCCACCGCAATAAAGGCATAATCGGTTTGTTCGGCGTCGTTGCTTTTCCTCCTCCGATAGCGGCCCACGACGACGTGTAGTGTCAATTTCCATTAGAGTTGGAGTACTTACTGGAGGCGCATTATGTGACTCCCTTTGAAAAGGTTTCGCTACCATTGAGGCATAGGTAGGCTCGGATCTTGCCCTCGGCATCTGAAATTGTCGTTCCGAACGTCGCTCGAAGAGGCGGTTGTCACATCTGACCGCTCGACTGATTGCTTCTGTTAATGATTTTGGCTCTTCAGGGAAAGTCAAGAGTAAATCCTTGACATCGTTGCGTAGACCATAGCGGAACTGCTCCATCAATGCTTGATCATCCCAGGGGATATCGGCGGCGAGTAGGCGGAAATCTGCAGCATATGCGGAGGCTGGACGGTCACCTTGGCGTAATCGCCGGATTTTGTTGATTGCAGTCCTTATGCTGTCAGTATCTCCAAAACATGCTTTAAACTCACTTATGAATTCTTCAAAATTATTTAGTACTGGAGATTCCTTTTCTAGTAGCGGTGCGAACCATGCTAATGCTGAGCCAGTTAACAACGTGCCTACTAAACCCACTCGTGATGCATCGGTGGGATATCGGGACGGATGCATTTGAATAACTAACCGTACCTGGTTAAGAAACCCTCTAAACTGCGATCGCGTTCCATCGAACTTCGTGGGAAGGCCAATCTTGGGTTCTTTATGAATCCCTTGTGCTCCGTGCCCTTGTTGTTGCATTGCTACGATGGTTGCTTCGAGTTGTTGCACGCGTAACGCAAGTTCCCCATGCTGTTGTTGCGTTTGCTGCTTTTCTAAGGAAATTTGCTGAAGATCCCCCAACAAGCGTTGATTTTCTTGTTCCAAAGCATGAAACTTCTCTTTCAAGCATTGAAATTCCGAGAAAACGGATTGATACTCTTCAGCGCTAACGGTGGCCATGGGATGAAGGAAAAGGGAAATAAGAGACTAGTAGGAAAGGAGAGAGACAGAAGGAAGAGGGAGACTAGTAGGAGCAAAATCGGTTCAAACTGTCAGGAACTCTATTAAGGCAGAGAAGGAATTAGTACTAAAAGAAGGATTAGTACTATTGTTGGGGAATAGTACTAAGACAGAGAAGGATTAGTACTATGAGAGGTGTCGAACTTTGAGAGAAGGAATGAGTGAGTGAGAGAGAGAGAGAGAGAGAGAGAGAGAATGATGATGCGAAAGATATATGTATTATATGACGGAAGATATACAACAGTAGTTAGAAGGCTTAAGACTGGCGTTGAACCGATTTGGTTCGAACTAATGCCTTGCGCCTCCTTTTATAGTGTCTTCAGGAATACTCCTGAAGTTTCTAGAATGTTCCAGAGAAATCTGGAATATACATCAATTTCCTAATAAAACCTAAATGAAAATAATATCCTTCAAATTACAACTCATAACCTAATGGTAAAGTCTCGACCCGTGTAACAAAAGGTTATGGGTTCGAGTCTAGTTATGACAAGAAGCATTTCTGGTTCGGGGTCAGGTGGAACGATGCTCCGGAATCGACAACCCCCGTTGTCTCGTCGCCGGCAAGGTTCAACTCACTCTCCTCGGTGATGAGCATCAACTCTTCTTCACTTTCCGCGATTGTCGTCGTTCCCTTCCAGTCCGGTCCTCGCTGATCTAAACCGTTTCGGTCCTGTGACTTCTTCGAATCGGTACTATCGGTTCCCTTAACTTTCCAAAAATGCTGACAGTTTTCCTGGAAGTGTCCCAGCTTGCCGCAATAGAAGCAAGTGGGCCTCCCCCTTGACTTTGACCACGTACCCGACTTTTCCTTGTTCTGGGGACTCTGATTCCTTTGTCTTCCGCGTTCTAATTCGGTAAGGAGCGCTTTGGATTCGGAGCTCGTATCCTTGTCTTTTCGACGCGCCTCCTTATCTAGCAAGCTCAACTTGACTCTTGCTAGGGATAACTATTTTCCTTCCGGCCTGGCGTTACGCAAAGTGACAACTAATGTCTCCCAGCTATCCGGGAGGGAACAGAGCAGGAGTAGTAGAGCAAGTACCTCATCAGTGAGAGGTACTTCCAATGATGTTGCCTGGTGAATCAGCCCCTAGAAGGCATTCATGTGCTCCGCATACTGGAGCCATCTTGGTACCAGAGTCTTACTAGCTTCCGGAATACCGAAACTCGATTAACAACATTTTCGTTCTGAAACATAATGTCGATCTTCTCCCAGAGCTCATGAGCCTTACTCTCCTCATTAAAGTTGTTGTACAGGCTCATGTCGATGAAGCACTGTATGTACGTTGTTGTCTTCATGTGCATCACCTTCCATATCGTGGCATCGATCTTGTCCAGTCTCTTGTCCCCGAACTGAACCGGCAACCAAAGATCTTTGACCAAGAGCATGTCCCTCATCTTCGACTTCCACGTTGAGTAGTTGGAGCCAGTGAGCTTCAACATGCCTCCCAACGAATCTTCCATTTTTCTGTGTCGTTTCGCTCTGACACCAAATTGTAGAAAAAAAATATGCGGAATAATCTTCGACCACAACCGAGACTTAGATCACTTAATGATAATCAAACATAGAAAGATGAGAAATGGAAGTAGGTACACAAACAGAAGAGAATGCATAGGATGTTAACGTGGAAAACCCTAAACGAGAAAAACCACGGGAGTTCACAAACTCCAACTATCACTATGTCGAGATGAATACAACAGGTAAACACGGAGGCATCGACCTCGTGCTCACAATCTTCGCTTGGCGGCGGTTACAATAGAGACTCACTCTCTCTCTCTCTCTCTCTCTCTCTCTCTCTCTCTCTCTCTCTCTCTCTCTCTCTCTCTCTCTCTCTCTCTTCCCTCTACTACGCTCTATACAGCAGATACACCAATAACACTATACAAAAATAATGACAACACAATGATACACACTACGTTTGTGTTGGGATTTCGGTCCCTCCGGATGGGATGTCCGGAGATGAATGACGGCAAGCCCGGAGGCTGTTACGGAACCGTATGATGAAGAGTACCCGGCATGAAGCCGGATGAAGAGTACCCGGCTGCGGATCCGGATGATGAAGACCCCGGTTACGGAGCCGGATGCTGAAGACCCCGGTTACGGAGCCGGATGACGTATGAACCCGGAGAGAGATCCGGATGCGGGGACATATTTGTGAATATGTTTGCCAAGGGCCCTTGAGGCTATATTTGTAAATAGCCCGAAAGTCATATGTGTATAAATATGACTTAGGGCAAACTGCTGTTGATGTTGTTGCTTATTTTTCTGTTTTCCACTTAGAGAGAGTGAAGAGAGCAGCCGAGAGAGAGAGAGAGAGAGAGAGAGACGAGGAGGTCGTTGCCTCTGTGTATTACCGCCGCCTGTGGTGAAGACAGTGAGCTCAAGGTTGTTGCCTTGAAGCTTCACCATTGTACATCTCTGTTCATAGTGATAGTTGGAGCAGGAGGACTCCCGTGGTTTTTCCCATTTAGGGTTTTCCACGTAAAATATCCTGTGTACTCTTCTCTCTATTGTCTTCGTGTACTTTGTATTTCCTATTTTCTGGAAGTTGATCCTATTCCTCGGTTGTGGCCGAGCACCGTGTGCAACAAGTGGTATCAGAGCGACGGCAGTGCAGAAAATGGAAGGCGGCAGCAGCGGGCAGCCGGGAATGATGGTGCTGAATGCGCAGAACTACGCCGACTGGAAGATCAAGATGGAGGATCTTTTGATTGTTCGGGACCTGTACGAACCGATTGACAGGTCGGAAATACCGAAGGGGGTACTTGAGACGGAATGGAGGCTTCTGAACCGGAAAGCCGTTGCAACCATTCGGCAATACGTCGATGTGAGCGTTCTACAACATGTGGCGAACGACACCAACGCATACGAGATGTGGCGGAAGCTGTCGGGCCTCTACGAGAGGAAGAATGCGTTGAACCGGACCTCCCTGATGAGGAAAATAGTGAACCTCAAGTACCGCGACGGCGAGAGTATAGTGGAACACGTAAGCACGTTCATGGGATTCGTGAACCAGCTTGCGGCGATCAAGTTCCCGTTGGAGGATGCAATGCAAGCCATCATCCTGATGTGTACATTGCCGGAAAGCTGGGAGAACTTGGTGGTGACTCTCAGCACCTCCTGCACCGAAGATAACTTGTCTCTACAGACGGTAAAGACAAGTATTTTGAACGAAGAAGCGCGTCGGAGAGATAAAGAACCGGCCTCCGACTCGAAGGCGCTGCTTACCGAATCGGAACGGGGAAGACAATGGAACCGGAGTCCGCAAAGACGGGAGAAGTCGGGGACCCGGTCGCAATCAAGAGGAAGACCCACATGCTTCCACTGTGGGAAGCCGGGGCACTTCCGGAAGAATTGTCGGCATTACCGAAAAGACAACGGAGCCGACGACACCGATTCGAAGAAGTCACCGGAGAGAAACGGTGCATACCGGGGAGCCACGGACCGGAGAGGTCCGGATCGGCGAGGGCAGGACCGGAAAGGAACAACGGCACTCGCGGCAAGTGAAGAAGAGATAATGTTCATTACCGAAGAGACAGAGCTGAACCTTGCCGGTGAAGAGATGACCTGGGTGGTCGATTCCGGAGCGTCGTTCCACCTGACCCCGGAGAAGAAATACTTCTCATCCTACACAGCCGGTGAGCATGGCTGTGTTCGGATGGGAAATGAAGGTACGTGCCGGATTGCCGGCATAGGAGACGTGTGGCTGATGACATCAACCGGATGCAAGATGCTGCTGAAGGATGTTCGACACGTTCCGGAGGTTCGATTGAACCTGATTTCGGCCGGGAGGCTAGATGATGAAGGCTACACAGGTAGCATCCGGAACGGGGTAATGAAGTTCAGCAAGGGGAGCCTGATAGTGGCTCGGGCCCGGAAGATCAACACACTGTACCTGATGAATTCCCGGCTATGTCCGGAGGAGCTGAACGTGGCAGCCGATACTGCCGGTGTGTTGTGGCACAAGAGACTGTGTCACATGAGTGAGAAGGGGATGAAGAGGCTTGCAGAAGACAACCTCATTCCAGTGAAGCATGTGCACCTGGAGAAGTGCACCGATTGCCTGGCCGGTAAGCAGAACCGAACCTCCTTCCACTCAAGGCCACCGACGAGACGTAGCGCACCACTGGAGTTGGTGCACACTGACGTGTGTCAAGTAGAAACGAAGTCACATGGCGGAGCCCAGTACTTCGTGACATTCATTGATGATCACAGCCGGAAGCTGTGGACGGCACCGCTGAAGACAAAGGACCAAGTATTGTCCGTCTTCAAAGAACTCCACGCGAGAGTGGAAAGAGAATCCGGCAAGAAGCTGAAAGCGATACGAGCGGATAACGGAGGGGAATACCGGGGGCAGTTTGAGGAGTACTGTCGCTCGAAGGGAATCCGGCTCGAGTTTACTGTGCCGAAGACGCCGGAACTGAACGGGCTGGCCGAGAGGATGAACCGGACCATAATGGAGAGGGTCCGGAGTATGCTGGCGCATGCGAAATTACCCAAGGGGTTTTGGGCTGAGGCAATGTCGACGGCGACATATGTGATAAATAGATCACCCTCAGTACCTTTGGACGGAGACACGCCGCAGAAAGTGTGGACCGGTAAGGAAGTGTCCTACCGGCACCTGAAGGTGTTCGGGTGTCTCGCATACGTGCATGTGGCAAAGGACCGGAGAGGAAAGTTAGATCCAAAGACCCGGCCATGCATATTCCTCGGTTACGGCGACGACGAGTTCGGCTACCGAGTATGGGACCCGGTCGACAAGAAGATATTCAGGAGTCGAGATATCATCTTCATGGAGGACAAGACACTCGCCGACTGGGAGTCGGATAAGAAGATGAAGAGCTCCAAGTCGACCGGTGAGGATAAACTCTACGAGGAGCAGTCCCGACCGGTAAGGGACCGGTTAGCACTCGAGGATCCGGCCGAAGACGGTGAAGAAACAGAACCGGCCGAAGAAGATGAAAATGATACCGGAACCGGCCCCGATCCAGAAACGGATTCGGACGAAGAAGAATCGGAAGAACCGGTTACCGAAGCTCCGGAACGGAGATATCCTCTAAGAGAGAGAAGGGCCCCCCGGAGATTTCCGGAACCAGAGCACGTGCTGCTAACCGACGAGGGGGAGCCGGAGAGCTTTGAAGAAGCGAAGCATGACACCCATAGCCGCAGGTGGTTAAGTGCCATGCAGGAGGAGATGGATTCCCTGCATGAGAACCACACATATGAACTTGTGGAGTTGCCGAAAGGAAAACGGGCACTCCGTAACAAGTGGGTGTTCAAACTGAAACCGGGAGATGCCGGAAACCCCCCAAGATACAAAGCCAGGATCGTGGTGAAGGGGTTCCAACAGAAGAAGGGCATCGACTTCGACGAGATATTTGCCCCGGTAGTGAAGATGACCTCCATCCGGACGGTGCTGAGCATAGCGGCAAGCGTGGACCTCGAGGTAGAACAGATGGACGTGAAGACGGCATTCCTTCACGGTGACCTCGAAGAAGAGATCTACATGCAGCAACCGGAAGGATTCGAGAAGAAAGGGAAGGAGCACCTGGTATGCCGGTTGAAGAAGAGCCTTTACGGACTGAAGCAGGCTCCCCGGCAATGGTACCGGAAGTTCGACTCGTTCATGACAGACGAAGGGTACCACAAAACGCAGTCCGATCACTGCGTGTTTGTGAAGAAGTTCGAAGGAGGAGACTTTCTAATACTTCTCCTGTACGTGGACGACATGTTGATCGTCGGACGGGACCAGGTCAAGATACGGATGCTGAAGAAGGCTCTTCACCGAACCTTCTCAATGAAGGACTTGAGTCCGGCGAGGCAAATACTAGGGATGCACATCATCCGCGACCGGAAGAAGAAGCAGTTGTGGCTGTCACAGGAGAAGTACGTGACAAAGGTGCTTCAACGGTTCAACATGTCGGAAGCAAGACCGGTCGGATCGACCCTCCCGGCAAACTGCAAGTTGTCCAACAAGCAAAGCCCTAAGACAAAGGCTGAGAAGGAGGACATGGTGAAAGTACCATATGCCTCTGCCGTCGGAAGCTTGATGTACGCAATGGTGTGTACAAGACCGGACATAGGATATGCAGTCGGAGTGGTGAGCCGGTACATGAGCAATCCCGGCAAAGAGCACTGGAACGCGGTCAAGTGGATACTCCGATACCTGAAGGGCACGGCAAACGTGTGCCTCCGATTCGGCTCCGGTAAGCCCGAACTCGACGGCTTTACCGATTCGGATATGTCGGCTGATGCAGACACCAGCCGGTCCACATCAGGGTATGTGATGACGTATGCAGGTAGAGCTGTTTCGTGGCAGTCGAGGCTGCAGAAGACGGTTGCGCTGTCAACCACGGAGGCGGAGTACATGGCGGCTGTTGAAGCCGGCAAGGAAATAATATGGATGAAGGACTTCATTAGAGAGCTCGGTATCCGGCAGGAGGAGTACCGACTCTACTGCGACAGTTAGAGTGCCATCCACCTTGCGAAGAACGCGGCCTACCATTCCCGGACGAAACACATCCAGCGTAGATACCACTGGATCCGGGAAAGGATAGAAGACAAGGAGTTCGTGCTGACGAAGATCCACACGGACGAGAACGGGTCGGATATGCTGACCAAGGTGCTCACACCCGACAAGCTGGAAACATGCCGGAAGAGGATCGGGTTGGAGAGACATCCCATGCCGAAGTGAAGGGGGAGTTTGTTGGGATTTCGGTCCCTCCGGATGGGATGTCCGGAGATGAATGACGGCAAGCCCAGAGGCTGTTACGGAACCGTATGATGAAGAGTACCCGGCATGAAGCCGGATGAAGAGTACCCGGCTGCGGATCCGGATGATGAAGACCCCGGTTACGGAGCCGGATGCTGAAGACCCCGGTTACGGAGCCGGATGCTGAAGACCCCGGTTACGGAGCCGGATGACGTATGAACCCGGAGAGAGATCCGGATGCGGGGACATATTTGTGAATATGTTTGCCAAGGGCCCTTGAGGCTATATTTGTAAATAGCCCGAAAGTCATATGTGTATAAATATGACTTAGGGCAAACTGCTGTTGATGTTGTTGCTTATTTTTCTGTTTTCCACTTAGAGAGAGTGAAGAGAGCAGCCGAGAGAGAGAGAGAGAGAGAGAGACGAGGAGGTTGTTGCCTCTGTGTATTACCGCCGCCTGTGGTGAAGACAGTGAGCTCAAGGTTGTTGCCTTGAAGCTTCACCATTGTACATCTCTGTTCATAGTGATAGTTGGAGCAGGAGGACTCCCGTGGTTTTTCCCATTTAGGGTTTTCCACGTAAAATATCCTGTGTACTCTTCTCTCTATTGTCTTCGTGTACTTTGTATTTCCTATTTTCTGGAAGTTGATCCTATTCCTCGGTTGTGGCCGAGCACCGTGTGCAACAGTTTGCCCTAGGTCATATTTATATTGATGTGACATTAGGACTATTTATAGATATAGCCCCAATGGACTCTCAGAAACATATTTCCATATATGTCCCTTCATCCGGTTAGAGGTTCTCACCGGGCCTGCGTCATCCAGTTCTCACCGGGTCTTCCTTGCCATGTACTCATCATCCGGTTCTCACCGGGTCTGCATCATCTGGTTCTCATTGGGTCTTCATCATCCCATCCGGAGGGACCGAGATCCTAACATGTACACTCGGCAACTGGCCGACGAGTCTAGGATTTATCTGATCCTATACATCGACGACATGTTGATTGCAGGAAGCAATCAAGCAGAGATCGGAAAGCTGAAGTGGAGCCTTCATGAGAAGTTCGCGATGAAGGAACTCGGACAAGCCCGTCACATATTAGGCATGAGGATCGAGCGAAATCAGACAACCAAGACTCTCTCTAACTCTCCCAATCGGAATATATCCGGAAGGTGCTGAAGTGCTTCAATATGGAGAATGTGAAGCCAGCACCAACACCGCTTCCAACGTCGATCAGACTATCGGACAAAGACTCTCCTGCAATAGACAAGGAGAGAGAGCTTAATGGAAAGATGCCCTACGCATCGGCTGTAGGAAGTATCATGTACGCATGTTGGGACCCAACCTAGTCCATGCCGTAGGGGTGGTCATCCAGTACATTTCAAACCCAAGACGGAAGCATTGGGAGACTATCAAGCACATCCTTAGGTATCTGAAAGGAACATTGGATGCACAACTAACTTTCGAACTGACAACCTCAACCAAAGTTGAAGGCTACACTGATTCCGACTATGCCGAGAACATGGACAATCGGAAATCGACATCAGGTTACATCTTCACCTATGGTGGTGGTGCGATATCATGGAGGTTGAAACTTCAAGAGTGCACGGCTCTGTCGACCACAAAAGCTGAGTACATAGCAACATCAGAGGCAGCGAAGGAAGCGATCTGGCTGCATTGACTATCTGCCGACTTCTCAGCTATAAGCCAAACCGATTGACCTACGCCAACCATCTATTGCGACTCACAAAGCGCAATACACCTCATTAACAATCTTTTCTATCACGCAAAGACAAAGCACATTGAGGTGCAGTATCATCACATCCGGGAGCTCACAACTGAGAAGAAACTCGAGATACGGAAGATTGACACCGAGGTGAACATCGTTGATTGCTTGACAAAGCCACTCCCAGATCAACGCTTCGGAGCACTAAGGACAAAGATGGGACTACGACAAGCGACCAAGTAGAAGAAAGTCGAACGAGAAGCAAAAGGTAAGAGTCAACCGAATCAATCATGATAATGAGCCATGCTAAGCACGACATGGACCTCACCTATTCCAACTCAACTATATGCCGACCAACTTGTAACATAAATTTAGATTAGTGTTGTAATCTAGGTTTACGGGGGAGCTCAAACAACCCCAAACTTTTGCGTATATAAGAAAGAGTGGTCCTTTTTATCGAGGGAGTTTGTTGGCATAAAAGGCCAACTACTTCCCCTTTGTATCATAGTGTGAACTCGTCCACATAGTTAGGGCTTAGAATATATAAGCAATAACCTAACGTTGTAAAGTGACGATCTTCTTGATAAAATATCATATATCGAGTCTCTGAGAGAGATATACAGAGAACGTAATATAGCTTCCATTAAAGCTTCAATCTGTGTATATCTTAGCTTCTCTTTCTGTGTTGTTTTCTGAGTACTAACTAACACACTTACCCTTCAAGGAGTTGGAGGAAGAGAGGCTACTAAGATGGCAACAGTTATCCGGCTCATTTACCGGAGTTCTTCACTGAGCACACAGGGCTCGTAGAGCCTATATCTGATCTGGCACTGTCTGGAAAGGGTTTAGGAAAGAGCAACACCTCTGGACACCACAGACAAGATACAAATATCGACGCAATCACCGAGAGACAGAAATAATGGACACGGACAGAGAGACCGGCTACATCAAAACCCAATAATCAATGAAGGCAAAAATCGAATACACAGAGTTGGCTTTCAGCCGGCTAGTAGAGCTTTGAGCTCTGGGGACACACACAAGACAGTGAACCTCTAGTCTGGAGCACTCAGGCTTCCTACACGAACAGAGGCCTCACTCTACCTCACCGAATGCACAGAACAGAAAACCAAAGTTTGACAGTGCAAACTGGCAACACCTTCCCCTCCAAAATGATCGACCCTTCTCTCAATGCCCCTTCCCTCCTTTTATAGCACAAGGAGAGGTTGTTACATCTATAGTAAAGACAACCATTTTTATCAAAGATTCTCCCCCACGATTTTCTGTTTTCACACATTTTTATTCCCCTCTTTCGAGGGATCATAAAGTACCTATTTAACACTCCCTACCTTGTACTTAATTATACTTTGAAATTTACATTCTTTGTACATTAGGCCGAGTTCATGTGCATACTTGCACACCCGTGTTCACATGCATCCGGCGACTTTTCCTCTAGTAGTCGGAATCCTCCACGACACCAGCAAAGCCGATTTTGGGAATGCACATTGTCCGGGATAGGACAAAGAAGTTGTTGTGGCTGTCACAAGAGAAATATGTGACAAAGGTGCTCTAGAGGTTCAACATGTAGAATGCGAAGCTGGTTGGCTCAACATTGCCGATAGGCTACAAGCTATCCAAAAACCCATGTCCGAAGACGAAAGCTGGGAAAACTGAGATGAACAAGATCTTGTATGCCTCAACAATTGAAAGTCTAATGTACATGAAATGGTTTGCACTAGGCTGGACAATGTGTATGTTGTCGGAGTAGTCAGTCGATTTATGAGTAATCCCAGCAAGGAGCATTGGGTTGTAGCCAAGTGGATACTTCGGTACATAAGAGGGACATCAAGCATGTTTCTCTAATTCGGCTCGGTAACCCCGTACAAGAAAGGTTCATGGATTCTGACACGTCATCTGATGCAAATTCCAGTCAGTCCACGTTCGGATACGTGATGATGTTGCAAGGGGAGCCGTCTCACGACAGTTGAGGTTGCAAAAGGTTGTGGTTCTATCGACCACAGAAGCAGAGTATATGGTTGTTGTCGAAGTCGGCAAGGAAATTGTTGAGCGGAAAGCTCAACCGGATCCGGATCGGCTGAATAAGCCTGAGCCGGATCGGTGACCCAGTGAGCAAGTAAGCCGGTGAGCTAGGGAGCCGGTTAGCCGGATCCATCAGTAATTGGAAGCCTAGTAGTAGCTAGACTACTAGGGAGTTAATAGCCTCGTAGTCAGTGCCAAACGCTCGAGTGAGCATTAAAGTACGCGGTACTTCTGTCAGTCCTCTCAGGACTTGTATAAATAATGTTGTTGAGCACGTTTCATGTAAAGAGAACTATTATTGTTTTGCAATAGATTTAATTGTTTTGCTCTCTCTGTCTCTCCCGAGTACTCTCTATATTCTGAGTATTATTCTCTTTCTCTCTGTTGCTACGCGGCCAAGCTGTTGTCTTACACTTCCACACATACGTTTTAACATGGTATCAGAGCGCGAGGGTTGAAGACCTCTACAGCCAACATTTTCTTTCGCAAGAAAAACCCTACAGGTTGTGAGAATAGAACAGTAGATAGAGGAAAAATATGGACAGAGACATGGCGAGTTCACTTCCTACGGAGAAGCTCGACCAGAGCAACTACACGTCTTGGTCATACAAAATGCACCAGTACCTACTAGGGCATGGGTATTGGAGTTTTGTGGAAGGAACAAATGAGGTAGCACAAGAGCTTGGTCACAAGGACTTCCCGGTATGGGAGCAAGGAGCGAGCCGAGTATTATACTGCCTCACGTCCAGTGTGCACGACCAGATGCTCGGTTACATCAGAGATGCAAAGATGCCAAAGGAGGCCTGGGAAAATCTACATAAGATTTTCGCCGCAAGTACCACAGCTCGTAAGTTGTAGCTCTGGCAAGAGTTGAACAACATCCGACAAAGAGATATGTCGGTTACGGACTACACCACCAAAATAAAGGAAATTTGCGACGCGCTTAGGTCCATCAACATGACGGTGGACGAAGATGAAATGGTACAAATCTGCCTTGGTGGTCTAGCGCAAAGGTATGGGCCAATCCGGACAGCAATCTGCACCCAGGAGAAACCATCGACCTTCTTCGACTTGCAATTGATGCTAATGGTCGAAGAAAACTACGCGAGTGGGTCTAGGACCACTCAACCGGACAACCGGATGTTGTACACGGAGGCAAATAGGCCCCGTGGGCGTGGGGGACGAGGTAGATCGGCACGCACTGGAGGCAACCAGCAAGAACAGGAAAGAAGGCACAGAGAACGTGCCGACAGCAGTTTCGGGACTTCCACAAGCAGGGGGAGTCAAGGCGGCACCGGAGGCTGGAAAGATAAATCCACCACGGAATGTTGGTACTGTGGCAAAAAGGGCCACAGAGAAAGTGAGTGCTGGAAGAAGCGCGCCGATTCGGATAGATCTGGATCCGGCAAAACCGGTCGAGAGAACCGACAAAGCTCGCACTACGCACAAGGATACGGAACCGGGAAGACCGGTAAGGGGCCAGCCTTGGTGATGAAGCACGAAGCAAATTCGATGAAGAAGACCACTTCCAAATCGGAGGAAGTATGGTATGTTGATTCTGGTGCGTCGAACCACATGACAAGCCATGAAGAGTGGTTCTCTTATCGGGAGAAACCGGAACAACCGGGAGTTGTCGAAACCGGAGACGACACTCCACACCCAATCATGCATATCGAAGAAGTCCCTTTGAGCCACGTCGAACAGAGGGGGAAGCTGATGAACTTATTACACGTTCTGACTATCACGAAGAACCTGGTGTCGATTGGACAGATTATCGACCAAGGAATGCATGTGCGGTTTACACACCTAGGGCCAAGTTATTGCGCAAGTGCGCAGAGACGGGAGGATGTTCATCCTCGACACCAATGGCGTCGGCACTGCTTTGTTCGCCAAAGGACAGAAGGTCGAATCGGACATCGACCTGTGGCACAAGCGGATCAGCCACATCAATTACCGAAGGCTTCAAGACCTGCAAACGAAACAAGTTGTTTTCGGTTTGCTGAAGTTCAGAGGCCGGAAGGCCCAAATATGTGAAGTCTGCCAACTCGAGAAGCAACACTGGCTTCCATTCCCCACCGAACGAAACCATAGCCGTAACAAGCTCGACCTTATTCATTCGGATGTATGGGGACCGGCACAAAACGTGAGTCTTGGCGGGAGTCGATATTTCGTCTCCTTCATCGACGACTACAGCCGGCCGGCACACATGGATCTACCTCATTGAGCGGAAGAGTGAAGTCTTTGATTGTTTCCGGAACCTCCAAAGCATGGTGGAGCGGGAATCAGAGAGGAAGATCAAGTGCCTATGGTCGGATGCCGGAAAAGAATATTTTTCCGGCCAATTCAATAGTTATCTGCATCAAACAAGAATTCGGAGAGAGTTCAGCTGCAGATACACACCGGAATAGAACGGTGTAGCGAGAAGAAGAACCACTCGCTTATCGACACAGCAAGGGCGATGTTGGGGGAGAAGAGCATGCCCTATTTCTACAGGGCAGAGTCGGTCCGGACGGCCGTCTACATCCAAAACCGGATCGGTGACAAGGTGTCCGCGCATGAGCTATATTTCGGGTGCAAGCCGAATTTGCGACACCTTCGGATATTCGGTAGCATTGCATATGTGCATGTACCGGATGAGAAGCAGACGAAGTTGGATGCAAAGTCGGAGAAATGCATCCTAGTTGGTTACTCGCATGAGCAAAAGGGGTATAAATGTTATAACCCCCGGACGAAGCAGGTTCGAGTTAGCCGGGATGTTGAGTTTGATGAGACGGCATCATGGTATGCCTTACCGGCTCTGACTTCCGACCCCGACCCGATACCGGAGGATGAGGCTAGTGAGCCTGAACCAGTCCAGTTAGAAGATGAAGACGTCGGCACTCTAGAAGAGAGTCCGATGTCATTTCGGTTAAGTGGACCGAATGAGCGGCTGAGTCGAGATGACCAGTCGGATGAGGAGCCGGCGAGTAGTGGAGACTCTGTCGTGCTCTCCCCACGCAAGGAACCGAGGAGATGGTTCACGCGCAAAGAGAAGGGGAAGATGAAGATGCCAGATTATGAAACCGGTAATGATGAGTCGGATCGGAGCGAATCCAACTCCGGAAAAGAAAATGACGGTCCTTCGGCAACGAAGACCGAACCGACCAAGAAGGGCCTCAAACCGGGTAACGGTGGGTTACGCCGGTCAACCCACCAGAAGGAACCTATTAAGCGATACGGGTACAATGATACAATGGCGCATCACTATCCGTACATGACCAAGGTGGTGGAAGTGCGTGAGCCAGAGAGCTATGCAGAAGCGGCAAAGGACACAAATTGGTGTGCCACTATGGAGGAAGAGATGCGGGCACTTGATGCCAACGACACATGGGACCTAGTTGACCCTTCCCGTCATTGTAAACCGATCGGATGCAAGTGGGTATAGAAGGTAAAGTACAACACTGACGGTTCAGTTAACCGGTACAAGGCCCGGTTAGTAGCAAAGGGATACACGCAGACCCACGGAATCGACTACGACGAGACCTTCACTCCGGTAGCGAAGATGACGACAGTTTGTGTGGTGCTAGCGGTTGCTACGGCAAGGGGGTGGCATCTTCACAAAATGGACGTGAAGAATGCATTTCCTCAAGGTGATCTTGAAGAAGAGGTCTTTATGACCCAACCCCCTGGTTTTCAGTCGGAGATGAACGAGCCGACGGTATGCCGGCTGAAGAAGTCACTTTATGGCCTGTAGCAAGCCCCCCGAGCTTGGAATGCGAAAATCACACATCGGCTGCGTAAGATGGGGTTTGCGGCCTCCAAGTCTAACTCTTTGTTGTTCATCTGGCAAGGTCCAGACGGTCCGGTATGCATCTTGTTGTATGTTGATGATCTAGACATCCATCTTTTTATACCAAGATATTAAACAAATCTAAGATAATATTTTTATTATTATTGTTTCATATCATGTGAAGAACCACACCTGATTTTGTATGTTCCTCGCAATTTCACACCATTGCCGAAAATCTTCACGACATCCACCCCCACCAAACCGCACATCCTCTAGTACGTGCCAAGAAGAGAGAGTGTGAGATTTTGGCTATGGTGATCAATACGATTCCTCCATAAATCATTGTCGCCACCCAATCCACCATATCATTCGCATTTTCTTTGATTTACCATGACCAATTATCATGGCCCCTTGTTCTCCTTCTGAACATAACTGTTTAGGCTTTATGCATGTTCCACCGTTGTCCCGATCATCTCCTTGCTCAATGCACTTTGACCCATCGCACATTTTTGTTTTGTGTCTTTCTCCCCAAGCCTTTATCTGAATAATGACATTGACTACCCCATGTAGTATCTTTAAGTGCATGACCACTTTGAGATCCTTATGCGACCATGGTCTATATTTCTCACTTTGTCCAGTTTCATGATACATTCTCAAGTTAGAGTTGAAAATCTTCACACTAGTGTCTTTGCTAGATGTTTTGATCACATTCTTCGGATCCTAATGGCTCCGTTGGCCATCGTCATCCCTTGTCATACTTTGCTCAGAATCTTTGTTGTACGCATCAGCTTTTGTCTCTATGCTTACCTTGACCTCTTCTTCCCACAAATCAGTGTCAACCCTTGCTTCTTCGTCGTCATTGTCCTTCTCTTGGATCTTACATCAGTTAATGCCCAAGTCTCTAGAACGAGTGTGGAGAGATCCATATGTATTTGTCGGCCACTCCCCAACATCGTTATTTGCAGCAGCTTGGACCTTCACTTCCCCGCCATCATCTTCTGTCTCTTGGGTCTCACGTAGGCTTTGAACCACAACTGCCCAAGTCTCTAGAACATGTGCTAAGGAATCCATTTGTCTTTGTTCAATTGCCTTCGACACCTTTGTCTTGATGTCATCTTTCACATCAGATTTGAACTACCCCTTGTTGCCACCTTCCGTCTCTTGGGTCTTCTATTGGTGTGGAAAGTCTCTAGAACCAGTGTGGGGAAAGTCTTGTCACTGCCATCATTCACCATCGACTCCTCCATATCTATCTTCGCCTTGATGTTGTGCACACCATCTTGGTCCTTCCCCTTACTACCACCTTCCATCTCTAGGGTCTCATGTTGGCTTTCTACAACTGCCCAAGTCTCCGGAACTTGTGTGAAGGAATCCTCGACGCAACCATCTGCCATTAATTCTTCCATAACCACCTCTGACTCGATGTCATTTTTCGTGGCTATGTCTTCAATCTCATGGGCCTCATACCCATTGACCCTCTTGATCGAGCAAGCTTCGATTATGCTTCTCTCTTCGTCGCATGTATTCGTTTCGACCTTCAGCTCCTTGCCGACACCTTCCGTCTCTTGGGTCTCATGTTGGTTCTTGGACGCAAATGCCCAAGTCTCTAGAGCATGTGTGGAGAAAATCCGGCCATGGTCATTGTCAACGCTTGTTCTCTCATTCATAGTCACCTCCTTGATGTCGTCTTTAGTAGCTAGATCCTCAATTACGCTACCCTCGCACTCTTTATCTCCATTGACGCAAACTTCGATTAGGCTTGCTCCTTCATCATCTGATGTTTCGAACACGATGCGTGTTCCGAAACATTCATCCTCCCTCGAAGTGGCCTTCTCCGTCCTTGAGTCATCATCAATCTTCTTTTCATGTAGGTTGCTTTGTTTAGGCAGCTCAACTTCTTTAGATGGTCTTGTTTTTTCTACGTTTGACCTTACCAAGTCAATATCTTCAAGCCATTGATGATGCCTATCGATCTTGTTGTACACTCTCTTCACCGCAGCCCAGTCTGCCACAAGCCCATTCACTTGGGTATCATCTTCGAGGAGAGATCCCAATTCTCTTCTATCCTTCATATCCACAGCTTTCAGGAAGTACAAAGTCTTGTCCTCCTCAAGCAACACTTGGTCTGTGGCAAGGAGATGACTAAACATCTGGTCGAACTCGTCGATTACCCTCGAAGCGCTCATATTCGTATTTCTCTTCTCTATCCACTTCATCAAGACATGTCGAGTCATCCTCGACAAATCTTCTGTCGTGAACTCCGCTAATATCGCTTTCTCGAATTCGAACCATGTTGTCTTCCTTTCTTGAAGCTCAATGACCCGCCTTTGGACGTTGTTGGTGGCAACTCACTTGAAACTCGAGATTTGACGTGCTTCAGACACGTCCCCTTGATTCATCTCCCTTTTGTATACATCCACAAACATTATAATGTTCCTTCCGCCAAATTGACCCTCGAGCTCCACCACACAGTCGACGGTCTTCTCCACACTCGCATCGTTGTCTCAAGATCTCATCATTTGTTCGACGATTAGCATCATCTTTTCGAATTCTCCCGCTTCATTGCTTGGGGAAGCCATCTCCAAGTATCGGTCGATCCTCGACTTGATCCTTCCTACCGCCTCTTTCATGCCGGGTTCACCACTTAATTATGTCGTGAAGATTTGTCACTACGTGTGGATCGTGAGGCGGAACCGCCGGGGTCCTGGACCGGAAGGATTTGAAGTTTGCACTAGCTTTAGCGAGAAAGGATTTAGGATAGATTGAGAGAGAGAGATTAATATTGACCTCTTGATTTTAGATTTGAAGAACAAGATATATCATCAATTGGATAACGAATTTTTTTCTTATTAAATTCTTTTTTTTTCCAAAAAAGAATATCCTTCCATTAGATAAGAAAACCAAGTTTGCTACAACATACAAAGTATGTGGAAAGAAAGCCAAGATACTTTCTACAGCCCCCTTCTTATTAAATTCTTCATTAATACATCGCTCCTTTTGATCTTTCTCATCCACTCTTTTATAGATGCCCCCATGCATATGATGATACATGTGAGGGTACAAGACATGCATACCATGCATGTGATGCATGATAACCATGTTACTCATTCAAGCTCTAATATGACAATTTACATGTGAAAATATAATGATAGAAAAAACATTTCTAGAGAAATCACTTGGCTTAGTGGTAATTTTATTGCCTCCTATCTTGGAGGTGTAGGGTTCAAGCCTTGCTTACATCCCTTTGCATACAAATTCTTACTAGGGTTTTTAGTCTAGATGATTTTGTTCGTTTCACACCGAAATCGTCGCGATCAACCTATCCGATCGATCCGTTATCCGGTCCGCATCCAACCCGATGATCCGGTCTAACCGGTCCGGTCCAGTGCCGGTCCCGATTCGGTCGTCGTCCCCATCCGGTGCCAGTCCCGGTTCGGTCGTCGTCCCCGTCCGGTTCCGGTTCCATCATCGTCCGTCCGGTCCGCTCCTCAAAAACCATTACGAGTAGTTAAGTCACAGTTTAGCCCAAGAACATTCTGTGCTCCACACATAGAAAAAAATTGGTAAGTTCTGGCTCTGCTTATATAATATGCGATCCTGATTTTTCCTATCGATGTGGGATATCTCATAGTTTTGTTTTTCTCTTCTTCTTCTTAAACTTCACATTCACATAACTTGACATTTAGTTGTCCGTTTCAAATGTAGTAAAGCACATTCGAAAGTTCTTGAAGACATCCATCTTTTTATACCAAGATATTAAACAAATCTAAGATAATATCTTTATTATTATTGTTTCATATCGTGTGAAGAACCACACCTGATTTTGTATGTTCCTCGCAATTTCACACCATTGCCGAAAATCTTCACGACATCCACCCCCACCAAACCGCACGTCCTCTGGTACGTGCCAAGAAGAGGGAGTGTGAGATTTTGGATATGGTGATCAATACGATTCCTCCATTCTAAGCATGTCCATTTCTTTCACTCGAATCATTGTCGCCACCCAATCCACCATATCATTCGCTTTTTCTTTGATTTACCATGACCAATTGTCATGGCCCCTTGTTCTCCTTCCGAACATAACTATTTAGGCTTTATGCATGTTCCACCGTTGTCCCGATCGTCGACTTGCTCAATGCACTTTGACCCATCGCACATTTTTGTATTGTGTCTTTCTCCCCAAGCCTTTATCTGAATAATGACATTGACTACCCCATGTAGTATCTTCAAGTGCATGCCCACTTTGAGATCCTTACACGACCATGGTCTATATTTCTCACTTTGTCCAGTTTCATGATACAATCTCAAGTTAGAGTTTGTTGAGCAAGCAAGCTCAACCGGATCCAGATCGGCTGAATAAGCCTGAGCCGGATCGGTATCCGGATGGTATTCGGAAACAACCGGCCGTATCGTGGAACCGGATCGGAGAGTCTTATTTGAGCAGGAACCGGAAGCCTAGTGGTAGCCTAGACTACTAGGTAATCATTGTCTCGTATTTAGTGTCAGTTTCACGTGTGAGCATTGAAGTACATGTCAATACTTCTGTCAGTCCTTTACGGACTTGTATAAATAGTGTTGTTTAGCACGTTATGTACACAAAGTTTTAGAGTTAATTTTTTAATATAGTTTTATGTTCTGCTCTCTTTGTCTCCTCTATGTTTTTAAGCTTTTCCATTAAACCTTCATCTCATTTTCTGTTGCTAGCCGGCTGAGCCGGTTCTGTCTAACGCTTCCACACATTAACGTTTACATGGTATCAGAGCGCGAGGGTTGAGAACCTCTGCAGCCGCCGCTTGCTTTCGTAGACAAACCCTTGAACTCGGCATCAACAGACAGAGAGAAGATATGGACAGAGGAATGGCGAGTTCACTTCCAACAAAGAAGTTCGACCGGAGGAACTACGCGTCTTGATCATATAAAATGCACCAATACCTGTTGGGACATGGATATTGGAGCTTTGTGGAAGGAACAAATGAAGTAACACCGGAGCTGTCACACAAAGACTTCCCGGTATGGGAGCAAGGAGCGAGCCGAGTATTGTACTGCCTCGCATCTTGTGTGCACGATTAGATGCTCGGCTACATCAAGAGGAAATCTTAGGAAGATTTTCGCCGCGAGTACCACAGCTTGTAAGTTGCAGCTCTAGCAAGAGCTGAACAACATCCGGCAAAGAGACATGTCGGTTACGGACTACACCACCAAGATAAAGGAGATTTGCAACGCACTCGGGTCCATCAAGGGGATGGTGGAAGAAGACGAGATTGTACAAATCTGCCTCAGTGGTCTAGCGCAAAGGTACGGGCCAATCCGAACAGCGATCTGCACCCGGGAGAAACCACCGTTCTTCTTCAACTTGCAATCGATGCTAATGGTTGAAGAAAACCACGCGAGTGGGTCAAGGACCACTCAATCAGACAGTCAAATGTTGTACACGGAGACGGATCAGCCCCATGGACGTGGTAGACGAGGTGGGTCGGCACGCAATGGAGGCGGCCGACAAGAGCAGGACCAGAGGTACAGAGGAGGTGCCGACAGTAGTTCCGAACCCTCCACAAGCAGGGGGAGTCAAAGCAGCGCCGGGAACCGGCAAGGAAGGCCAACACGGAATGCTGGTACTGTGGCAAAATGGGCCACAGGGAAAGCGAGTGTTGGAAGAAGCACGCCGATTCGGACAAATCCGGACTGGAGAACCGGCAAAGCTCGCACTACGCGAAAGGATCGAAAGGATCCGGAACCGGGAAAACCGATAAAGGGCCAGCCTGCGTGATGAAGCACAAGGCTAACTCGATGAAGAAGACTACGTCTAGATCGGAGGAAGTATGGTACGTTGATTCCGGAGTGTCCAACCACATGACGAGCCATGAAGAGTGGTTCTCCTTTTTGGAGAAACCGGAACAACCTGGGATTGTCGAAACCGGAGACGACACCCCTCACCCGATTGTGCATGTCAAAGAAGTCCCTTTAAGCCATGTCGGACAAAAGGGGAAGTTGATGAACGTACTACACATTCCAACTATCACAAAGAACCTGGTGTCAGTTGGGCAAATCGTCGACCAGGGGATGCAAGTGTGGTTTACACACCTAGGGTGCTTCATCCAGGAAGAGGGCCGGATAATTGCGCAAGGGTGTAGAGACGGGAGAATGTTCATCCTCAACACTAATGATGTCGGCACCGCTATGTTTGCGAAAGGGCAAAAGGTCAAATCGGACATCGACCTGTGGCACAAGAGGATCGGTCACGTCAATTATCGAAGGCTTCAAGACCTGCAATCGAAACAAGTCGTTTTCGGTTTACCGAATATAGCGGGTAGAAGGCTGAAATTTGTGAAGCCTGCCAACTCGGGAAGCAACACCAGCTTCCATTCCCCACCGATCGAAACCGGAGCCATAACAAGCTCGATTTAATCCATTTGGATCTATGGGAACCGGCACAAAACGTTAGTCTTGGCAAGAGTCGATATTTCGTCTCCGTCATCGACGACTACAACCAGCACACGTGGATCTACCTCATCGAGAGGAACCTTCAAAGCTTGCTTGAATGGGAAACGGAGAGGAAGATCAAGTGCCTACGGTCGGATGGCGGGAAAGAATAATTCTCCGGCCAATTCAACAGTTATCTGCAGCATAACGAAATTCAGAGAGAATTCAGCTCCAGGTACATACCAGAGCAAAACGGTGTGGCCGAAAGGAAGAATCGATCGATTGTCGACGCGGCAAGGACAATGCTGGAGGAGAAGAGCATGCCCTATTTCTACTGGGCCGAGCGGTCCGGACGATCGTCTACATCCAAAACTGGATCGGTGACAAGGTGTCAGCACATGAGTTGTATTTCGGGCGAAAGCCGAATTGGAGACACCTTCGGATATTCGGTAGCATAGCATATGTGCATGTACCAGATGAGAAGCGGAGGAAGCTGGATCCGAAGTCAGAGAAGTGCATTCTAGTCGGTTACTCGCATGAGCAAAAGGGGTATAAGTGTTATAACCCCCGGATTAATCAAGTTCAAGTAAGCCGAGATGTCGAGTTTGATGAGACGGCATCATGGTACTCCTTACCAACTCCAACTCCCGACAAAGACCCATTTCCGGAAGATGAGGCTAGTGAGCCCGAGGAGGTCCAGGTAGAAGATGAAGACTTTGACACTCTAGAAGAGAGTCTGATCTCATTCCGGCTAAGTGGACCGAATGAGCGGGTGAGTCGGGATGACCAGTCTTATGAGGAACCGGCGAGTAGTAGAGACTCTTCCGTGCTCTCCCCGCGCAAGGAACCGAGGAGACGGTTCACTCGCAAAGAGAAGGGGAAGAAGAAGATGCCGGAATACGAAACCGGCAACGTTGAGTCGGATCGGAGTGAATCTGACTCTTGAAAGGAATCCGGTCAGTGTGATCAGCCAATTCATGCAAAAGCCATCCGTGCAACACCTTCAGTGCACGCATCGACAATTGCAGTATGTGAGCGGCACAAAGGACCGGGGATTATTATACCGGCCTAGTATAACCGAAGAGCTAGTCGGATATACAGATGCCGACTGGGCCGGTGATGCATCGGATCGCCGATCCACCTCTTATTACATGTTTTCTCTGGGTAGCGCGGATGTTGCATGGAGCAGCAAAAAGCAGCCAACCTGGCTCTGTCGGCCACTGAGGCTGAATACCGGGGTGATAGCAATGCCACCTATAAAGCCATCTGGCTTCGGCGACTGCTGCAAGATCTGCGGGTTCAGGTCCCGACCCCGATCCTGCTCTATTGTGACAACATGAGCAACATTCAGCTCGCCAAGAACCCCGTGTTCCATGCTCGGACAAAGCACATAGAAGTCCACTATCACTTTGTGCGTGAGCGGGTTTTGAGCGGTGAAGTAGAACTTTGGTATGTTCAGATGGATCGGCAAATTGCCGATATCTTCACCAAACCTCTCAGATCGGACAAGTTGCAGCACTTCACCAAAATGCTTGGTGTTCAGCATCTCGACGTGTCGCACTTGAGGGGGAGAAAAGGGAAGGGAAGGGATGGCACAAGACAAGGAGCCAGAGAGGAAGAAAGAACCAACAAAGGGGGAGACAAGAGGAAAAAGGAAGCCAAGCCTACCAAAGGATTCGACACATCTGAAAAGGTCGGAACAAGTGGCAACAGCGACAGAGTCAAGGAGAACAAAGCCGACCGGAAGAAAACGGCCAAGACCCGAATGTGGTCTGGTGTGGTGAAGGGCCTGAAACCGGAAGACGAGTTGGGGAACACCGACTCGGACAAGGCCAAGCAGACACGGACGCAGCAGAAGTCGACGCCAACACAAAGGAACTGACGAGTCAACAAGCGCCGAAGTCACAGCAGCGAGGGAGCTTAAATGGGCATGTTGAGCAAACAAGCCAACCGAGGAGGTTGAGGTGCGCAGAACCAGAAGACTCGCGGCAAACAAGACCAGAGCGGACGAGGAACGCGAGCGAGGCGGAGCAATGCCAAAAGGAGCCGACCGAGTAGAAGAATCGGCTGCTGCAAACACGAACACCACGATCCGACCTCAAGTTGAGCTTGAGGGGGAGTGTTGAGCAAGCAAGCTCAACTGGATCCAAATCGGCTGAATAAGCCTGAGCCGGATCGGTATCCAGAAGGATGAGCCAGATCGGTATCCATATGGTATCCGGAAACAACCGGCTGGATCGGAGAGCCGGATTCGAGCGGGAACCGCCGACCTCAAGTTGAGCTTGAGGAGGAGTGTTGAGCAAGCAAGCTCAACCGGATCCGGATCAGTTGAATAAGCTTGAGCCGGATCGATATCCGGAAGGATGAGTCGAATCAGTATCCGGATGGTATCCGGAAACAACCAGCCGGATCGGAGAGCCGGATTCGAGCGGGAACCGAAAGCCTAGTGGTAGCCTAGACTACTAGGTAATCATTGTCTCGTAGTTAGTGTCAGTCACACGTGTGAGCATTGAAGTACCTATTAGTACTTCTGTCAGTCCTTTATGGACTTGTATAAATAGTGTAACTCTTTAGCACGTTATATACACGAATTTTAGAGTTAATTTTTTAATATAGTTTTATGTTTTGCTCTCTCTGTCTCCTTTGTGTTTTTAAGCTTTTCCATTAAACCTTCATCTCATTTTCTGTTGCTATCCGGCTGAGCCGGTTCTGTTTGACGCTTCCGCACATTAACATTACAGAGTTGAAAATCTTCACACTATTATCTTTGCTAGATGTTTTGATCACATTCTTCGGATCATGATGGCTCGCTTCGCCATCGTCATCCATTGTCATACTTTGCTCAGACTCTTTGTTGTACGCATCAGCTTTTGTGTCTATGCTTTGCTTGACCTCTTCCTCCCACACATCAGCTTCAACCCTTGCTTCGTTGTCGTCATCAACTCCACACATAGACAAAAAGTGGTAAGTTCTTGCTCTGCTTATATAATGTGTGATCCTGATTTTTCCTATCTATATGAGATATCTCATAGTTTTGTTTTTCTCTTCTTCTTCTCAAACTTCACATTCACATAACTTGACATTTAGTTGTCCGTTTCAAATGTAGTAAAGTACATTCGAAAGCTCTTGAAGACATCCATCTTTTCGTACCAAGATATTAAACTAATCTAAAATAGTATCTTTACTATTATTGTTTCATATCGTGTGTGAAGAACCACACTCGATTTTGTATGTTCCTCGCAATTTTCACACCATTGCCGAAAATCTTTACGACAACATCAAGGATTTATTCCGAGAGTTGCACACAATGATACAATACATATTGACCATATATATATATATATATATATATATATATATATATATATATATATATATATATATAACATGTGTGTAAAAGTGTCTATGCATATGCATGCATTGCACATGCATATGTCTCTAGCTTCATGTAATTAGTTATATGCTTTTAAGAAGTTAAGTAATGCCTAATAAGGCTTTGCCTCAATTAGAGTTCAAGGGGTTGCCCAATCAAATCATATAAAAAAACCTAATAAATGTTCCTTTTAGGAGCTTCTTTTCATGATTAATTGTTTTTAAAAACATAGAAATATCCCATAGCACAAAAAGATAAAAACGTTTGTGGTTTTGATATGCCAATGGCCATATTACATTCTATTGATTCATTTTGAAATCACAAATAGTGAGAGAATATGAAATTCTCTAAACTCGTAAAGAGGTGAAGGAGATAAAAGAACTTACAAAGAAATTGTGGACACTTGGCTATAGATGTTTGTGGCAGAAGAAGAAGTTGTTCCCGACTTTACATATTGTTTGTTGCTTGTTTTTAATGTAATGATAAGGTATATTGTGATTGGGATCTAAATCCAATTTGGTTATGAAATATCATTCCATTGAGGAGGATTATGTTTTCCTAGTTAAAAAAATTGTGCACGTGTGTAGCAAATCAACAACCACAACACCAATGTGTGTCATTCATTTTCTAATATGATATCATTTGTTCTTCATGCTAGAAAAGAAAAACATCAAACCCTATATAAGAATTAATAACTATGAGGCGAGAGATTTTGTCAAGACTTGCAAACCCCGACTCATGATTATTATTTGTTGTTCAAACCTCTTTGTTAGCAATATGGAAAGGTTGATTGATTGATTGATTCTATCATATGCAAAGACGGAAAAACCAAGTATTGTTTTTTTCACACTCACTACTAGTAGTCAATTGCTTTCATACAAAATCTTTGACTAGGATTAGCTTGACAAGGGAAGGCCAAATTTTTCTTTTCTCTTTCATGGGTTTTCTTGACAAGTATAGGCATCTTCAAATTTTGATGTTATTTATTATGCAAGTATTATATACTAATAAAGAAAGAATAAAGTATGGTATACAAAGATACAAAGAAATATGTTTGATTGATTGTCCAGGATCGTGATGTGGACCACCTTCATTTTTCAGATCAATTCTTCACAATCTCATCTTTACTCACACAAATATAGTGATTGAATCAATGGATATCATGAACTTAATGAGGAAAAGACTACACAGCCCAATGTATTGTAACTTGTCCGCTCTATCACTAATCAATCCAATAGTAACCAAAAAGTGGACATGATTGATGGTCAAAGATGATTTACTTACCTTCAAGGTGGTCTTTAATTAACGACGACCCAGGGTGTCCACAAATTCATGATTGATAGTTAAGACAATGTAACTCTCGAGACGATTGCTAATAATAATAGCAGCTTGAAAAAGAACATTGTATGGTTGTAATATTTAATAATCATCCATATAATTGCTTCCTCATATACCAAAAGTTTATGGCAATCATACATGTATACCTCATGTGCTTAATCATCATCCATCATATCTAGGAGTTTCAATGAAATCATATGAAATCATATGAAATCTCTAGTGGCAACGAAAAGAAACAATGAATCCTAAGGCTAATTCTTCGAGGTGCACAATGCACATTATCACCATGGTGGTCAAGAGGAAGAGGTACTCATCTCTCGTCTAGAGCAATGCAATTCAATCCACAACCTCCAATTGGATGAGTAAAGGCTTATTATTATCTCGGATTCAGATTTCGCTAAAATGTCATTGTATAGAAAAGGATCACAGCATGACTTGTTGGTACACAGAAATTTCAGTAACGAGGCGAAGGCAACTTGGTTTAGAAATATCATGATGATACTCAATACAATGAAATGAGCTAAGAACTTATTTTCCTTTCCAATCACCAAAAGTATTTTACTAGCATTATGGAATAGCAAAACCATTGGTAAAAGGAATCTTGTTCTTTGTCTATATTTATCTGTGTTATTGTGTATCTTTTTTGCTTTTTTCTTACACTTTTTCTACCTACACAATGGTGTTAAGCATTCACTACATAGGTTGATCTCCTTTTCATGATAGAGATTTTCCTAGCAATAGTGATAAGATATCTAACTGTGGAAAGTAGACAATTTCCTCTCGACTATAAAGGTTTTTAATGCACTCTTAACATGTGCATTATTCTGTCAATGGCAATTATATAATGTCAGATGTTATGATAAAAGCAACTATGGTGGTTGCCCTTTAAAGTTTAGAAGGGCAAATCAAATAGAATACAATTGTTTATTTAGAAATTCACACCACTTCATGGCTTTTCGTCAATGACAATCCGCATTTTCTTGAGCATAAAGAATGTTAGCTCCGAGACGAACAATTGGAAGCTCATTCAAACCTTCTCATTACTTGAGTATGCATAAGTTTGGGTTTAATTGAATGTGTTTAGTTTTAAAGATGGTTGGGCATGAGGCCTAGAAACCCACACATGTACCACATATGTATGTATTAACTACATACATCATGGAATCCACAACAAAACATGACCTTACAAAGCATATGAAGGCAAATATATATAACATTATATCCACACTTCAATTAAATTTCTGTGCCTTGATGTACATCTACTCAATGGCAACATCAAATCTTTTGCTCCCCAACATTAACTTCCATTTCAAGGGCATTTGCAATTTATTTTCAACATCCATCAATTGTTATTTTGATCCATTTTTAATAGCAATGCTAATGAGGTATTCATATGGATGCAACTAAGCAAGTAACATGCAAATC